>NC_092709.1:185979686-186308802 GCF_047496885.1 Scyliorhinus torazame | reverse complement strand
CAGTGGGAGGAATCTATGCGTTGAGCCAGAGGAAATGGTTGAGGTATTAAATGAGTACTTTGCATCAGTGTTCACCAAAGGGACTTTGTGGAGGATGATTATAGGGTGTGTGGACAATCTGGATCATGTTTACATCGAAAAGGAGGAGGTATTGGGTCTGAAAAAAATGTTAAGGTAGATAAGTCTCCTGGGCCGGATGGGATTTTCTCCAGAATACTGAGGGAAGCAAGGGAGGAAATTTCTGGGGCCTTGACTGATATCTTTGTATTGTCATTGGCTACAGGTTTGATCCCAGAGAACGGGAGAATAGCTAATGTGGTACCGTTGTTTAAGAAAGGTAGCAGGGATAATCCTGGAAACTATAGGCCGGTGAGTCTCACGTCGGTACATAGAACATAGAACATACAGTGCAGAAGGAGGCCATTCGACCCATCGAGTCTGCACTAACCCACTTAAGCCCTCACCCTATCCCCGTAACCCAATAACCCCTCCTAACCTTCACTAAGGGCAATTTATAATGGCCAATTCACCTAACCTCCACATCTTTGGACTGTGGGAGGAAATCGGAGCACCCGGAGGAAGCCCACGGAGAATGTGCAGACTCCACCTGGGATCCTGGTGCTGTGAAGCCACAGTGCTATCCACTTGTGCTACTGTGGTAGTAGGTAAATTATTGGAGAGAATTCTCAGGGACAGGATTTATACCCATTTGGAAACTCATTAGCGATAGACAGCATGGTTTTGTGAAGGGGAGGTCATGCCTTACTAACTTGATCGAGTTTTTTGAGGAGGTGACAAAGATGATTGATGAGGGGAGGGCGGTGGATGTTGTTTACATGGACTTCAGTAAAGCCTTTGATAAGGTGCTTCATGGCAGTACAAAAGGTGAAGCCACACAGGATCAGAGGTGAGGTTATAAGATGGATACAGAACTGTCTCGGTCACAGAAGGCAAAGGGTAACAGTAGAAGGGTGTTTTTCTGAATGGAAGGTTGTGACTAGTGGTATTCCACAGGGATCTGTGCTGGGGCCTTTGTTGTTTGTAGTTTGCATAAATGATTTGGAGGAAAATGTAGCTGGGTCTGATTAGTATGTTTGTGGATGACACCAAGGTTGGTGGAGTGACAGATAGTGTTGAGGATTGTCAAAGGATACAGCAGTTCATAGATAGGTTGAAGTTTTATCCGGACAAATGTGAGGTAATGCATTTTAGTAGGTCTAACATAGAGGGGAAATATACCGTAAATGGCGAAACTCTTAGGAATATAGAAAGTCAGAGAGTCCACAGATCTTTGAAGATGGCAACACAAGTGGACAAGGTAG
The DNA here is from genome assembly GCF_047496885.1 of Scyliorhinus torazame. Taxonomy (NCBI): domain Eukaryota; kingdom Metazoa; phylum Chordata; class Chondrichthyes; order Carcharhiniformes; family Scyliorhinidae; genus Scyliorhinus; species Scyliorhinus torazame. Next base: position 186,307,480 of record NC_092709.1, on the reverse strand, counting down.
TTAAGAAAGCATCCGGAATGCTTGCCTTCATTGGAAGGGGCATCGAGTATAAAAACTGGCAAGACATGCTACAGTTGTACAGAACCTTGGCAAGGCCGCACTTGGACTATTGTGCACAATTCTGGTCGCCACACTACCAGAAGGATGTGGAGGCTTTGGAGAGGATGCAGAGGAGGTTTACCAGGATGTTGCCTGTTCTGGAGGGTGTTAGCTATGTGGAGAGGCTGAATAGACCCGAACTGGGTCTATTCAGCACACTGGGCTAAATCGCTGGCTTTTAAAGCAGACCAAGCAGGCCAGCAGCACGGTTCAATTCCCGTACCAGCATCCCTGAACAAGCGCCGGAATGTGGCGACTAGGGGCTTTTCACAGTAACTTCATTGAAGCCTACTTGTGACAATAAGTGATTTTCATTTCATTTTTTTTCATTAGAAAGACAGAGGTTGAAGGGTGACCTAATAGAGGTCTGCAAGATTATGAGGGGCATGGAGAGAGTGGATAGGCAGGCACTCTTTCCCAGGGTGGAGGGGTCAGTCACCAGGGGGCATAGGTTTAAGGTCTATGGGGCAATGTTTAGAGAAGATGTGCGAGGCAGGTTTTTTACGCAGATGGTGGTGAGTGCAAGGAACGCGTTGCCAGGGGAGATTGTGGAAGCAGATACATTAATGGCATTCAAAAGGCATCTTGACAAACACATGGATAGGATGGGTATAGAGGGATACGGCACAAGGAAGTGCTGAGGGTTTTGGCAAAGGTTTGTATCATGACCGGTACAGGCTTGGAGGGCTGAAGGGCCTGTTCCTGTGCTGTAATGTTCTTTATTCTTTCTGTTTTCTCTATCTCCAGTTAAGCAAAGCCCATTATAGGTCAAAAGCCAGTTGTAAATAAAGTTAGCAAACACAGGGATACTGTGTGGAGAGTTGCTTTCAGTAGAGGAAAGACATTCTTTCAGGCTCAAGTCCTTCTGTCTTTGACAGACTAAAAACTAAATTGCTTGCTTCTGAAATGGCTCCTCCTACTAATTGCATCATCGCTATCCCACTCAGATCCCATGACCATGCTTACCTTAGTCTAAACACAGTCCCTTTAATTATCTAAACCCCCAGGGAACCTTCTTTCTACAAACAAAATGACATCAGTCCTATGTAGGTAAACAAGTGAATGGTTAGAATCAATGATTATCTTACTTCTACGACACTTTAATGACATATTTTGCAGACACGCCGCCTACCTCTATGTTAAACCAGGATTTTAAAGATACTGCAACAGATATATAATACAATATTTATAACAATTTCCTACATTCATCACAATGATGTTGCAGGTTTAGGAGTTGCTGTGGATTGAACCTTGGCGAGTTGCTGCCATACATTGGTGTGGAGGAAGTGAATGTTGAAGGTGGCAGATGGGCTGCTTTGCCTTGAACGGTGTTGATCTTCTTGAGTGTTGTTGGAGCTGCAGCCATCCAAGCAATTGGATAGTATTCCATCACATTCCTGCCTTGTGCCTTGTGGATGGCTTTGGGGAGTGAGGAGATGAATTACTCTTCACAGAATTCCCAACCTCTGACCTGACGGCTTCAGTATATATATATGGGCCCAGTTCTGTTTCTGGGTCAATGGTACACCCTCCCCGCCCCAAGAAAGTTGAAAGTGGGGGCAGGGATTCAGTGATCGTAATACCATTGAATGTCAAGGTGTCAAGGGGAGATGGCTCAATGCTATTTTGTTGGAGATGATAATTGCCTGGCACTTGTGTGCGCGAATGTTATTTGCACGTCTCAACCCAAGCCTGAATATTGTCCAGCTCTTCTGCATGTGGACACAGACTGCTTCAGTATCTGAGGAATCATGAATAATGCTGAACATTATGCAATCATCAATGAACCCCTCCACTTCTGAGATTATAATTGAGGGAAGATAATTGATGAAATAGCTGAAGATTGTTGGACCTAGGACGCTATCCTGCAACAATATCCCAGGATTGAGAAGATTGGCCTCCCACAACCAGAACCATCTTCATTTATGCCAGGTAGATTGAGATAGATTCAAGAGAGGAGAATTACATGATGGCACAGACTAGTTAGCGGGCATACAATGGCAAACATTCTCTTGTCAACCTTTGGATTTTGCTATAATTTACCGAGATATTATGGGCAGCACCTGCAGCACAGTGGTTAGCACTGCTGTCTCACAGCACCAGGGACCCGGGTAACTGTCTGTGTGGAGTTTGCACTTTCTCCCCGTGTCTGCATTGGTTTCCTTTGGGTGCTCCGGTTTCCTCCCACAGTCCAAAGAGTTGCAGGTTAGGTGAGATTTTTATTCAATCATGGGATTTGGGTGTCGCTGGTTGGGCCAGCATATCACATATAGGATTGCATTCCCTGTAAGATTTCCTTGCCTATAGGGCATCAGTGAACCCGATAGGTTTTTGCAACAACTGACAATGGTTTCATGGTCATCACTAGACTTTAAATTCCAGATTTTGCCCTGGTGGAATTCAAACCTGGGTTCCCAGAGCATTATCTTGGGTCACTGGATTACTAGTCCAGTGACAATATCATTGCACCACTGCCACCCTTGGTTTAGGATCAATTGTAAATTTTGAAGCTGAGATTTATTCTGGTCATCTGAAGTGTATATGGAGTTAGGTTGCCAAACAGCAATGGTCATCATTGAATGGCTTGAGTGGCAAAATAGCATTCTCCTGTTCTACAGATGTAGACAAAAGAGGAAATGGCCTCCTTCTGCAACATAATGATTCGTGATGAGTACAACTTGGAATAAAAGCACAAAGTCATGTGATAGCTGATGTCTGTGATGCTGTCTTGGACAGTATGTTTGAGATGTTTGAGTCTGGAGGGCTGCAATATTTCAGCCACCAAATGGAGCTACTTTAACTTGGCCTGCCTTTCGGTAAGTAAACTGGTGAGGTGATGTCTGTGAGGAAGTGACATATGGTGAGCTCAAGACTGGGATAGCTGGTTTGTTTCTTCCTCGTGCTCAATGCGTTGCGATCTAAATCAGGCTGTGACATTTCTAGCAATCAGTGCCTGCCCACCACTGGGCACAGCTGCGTGGACCCACTTTCCCGGTGACACTGCACCTGTCAATCAAACCTCCAGCTCATCCCTGCCCAGCACCGGGCACAGCTGCGCGGAACCACTCTCCCGGTGTCACTGCACCTGTCAATCAAACCAAGAGCTCATCCGGGACACCCCCGCATGACCTCATCACCGTGCGCCGCACGCCTGCGCGTTGAAATTGTTGGCGCCAAATATAGCGGTGGAAAGGACGGAGCGGGAGAGCTGGAGACGTGGATATGGTGAGAGGGAGGAGGGGGAGTGAGAGGAGGCCTGGTCTCCGAGCGGGCCTGGGCACCCGCCGGTGTTGCTCCGTTCGAGTGTCCCCGATGGGCCTCGGAGTGTCGGGGTTGGGTCCCGGGAATTCGGGCGGCCGCTCCCCCGCTTTCTCCGCGGTTTCCTCCCGCCCCCGGGTTCCGCCTCGGATTTTTGCCCCTGTTTTGAGGTGCTGTCTCTGGGGCTCCCCCACTCTTGTCTGCGCCCCAGCCACGATCTTGGCTCAGGCCCATTTCAGTCAATGTTACATGAAAGCGGCCAAGGCTCCCAGGGGCAACAGTCACTTTTCTTGAGAACCCTGTTGACTGGGACTGCAAATCACGACTTAATCAATGATGATTTGAATTGATCAGTCGAATCATTTACGAAAACCCTAAGGGTGTACAGTTGATCTCGTAAAAGGGAATTCATTTTAGTCAGTGTGGCCTGTGGGCTCACACCAGCAAATGCCCCTGTTTCAGGCCCAGAGGGAGTCTGAAGAAGGGAAGTGAATTCCATCCAAAGTTAAGGATATCTGGGGAGGGGGCACTTCTGGAGTAGAAATCTGACAGGCTGAAACTTTTACACTCCCCATTGGCTCAGGAGTGAGATTGTTTCTGAGTGTTCCTCACTTCTGGATTGAGTCAGTAACATGGACAGAGGTGACACTTGGGGCTGATGTGTAAATGAACATATTGCAGGGGATGTGTTTGCTTTGGTGACAGAGATAAAAATGGAGTATAAACCAGGAGGACCGTGATGTGGTTCACCATATCAACCTGCTGGGAGAATGAAGTGAGCGAATATCAATCTGAGTAGGACATAATTGGGGTTTGAAGATATGATAAACGTTGCTGTTTTTCTGCTAGTTTTGTACTGGTTCTTGCATCACCTGAGACTACAGGCTCGCAATAAAGGTGTATTATAGTGTTCTCTGGCAAATATTTTCTGTGTACGTAAGTGCAATGTGTAATGAGTAGGTACCTTGAACTGCAGTATCTGTACATGACTTCACAAATGGTCAGGATCACTCAACTGTTAATGAATTCAAAGACTGCCAATGTGAAAAGATGAATTCTCTTCCAACTTAATTCTGCTGTAGCATAATTGCAGATTGGACAACAAACACCCTGAAGAAATCAAACTTATTTTGACATTACAGTAGTTCTGAATTGGACCTTCACAGCAAGTGACATATAATCCACATGTTGAGGTAGGATGCAAAATGGTTTAATTTCAAAGCTGTTGGATATTTTTACTAATTTGTATTGGGAGGTGAAAGGAACTTGAGGCTTTCATAATTGAGAGCTTGCCTGCAGTAAATTACAAAAAGTCTAATTGTTGCAAGAAGAAATTGTGATGCAATTAATCAACATTAGTTTTGTTGGTTTAAAAAAAAGACTGATCGCTTCTGAGTTTCTGATATTACTTCAGTTGGTCTTGGTTCTATCCTTCATGTTCTTCAGGGTAGTGCACTGGCACAACCATTTTCAGCTGCTTCATCAATGACCCTTCTCCCCATACTATACGTTAGAGCAGTGGTTAGCACAGCTGCTTCACAGCTCCACGGTCCCAGGTTCGATTCCTGGCTTGGGTCACTGTCTGCGGAGTCTGCACGTTCTCCCCGTGTCTGTGGGTTTCCCTGGGTACTCCGGTTACCTCCCACAGTCCAAAGATATGCAGGCTAGGTGATTGGCCATGCTAAATTGCCCCTTAGTATCCAAGAAGGTTAGGTGGGGTTGCGGGGATAGGGTGGAGATGTGGGCTTGGTCGGGTGCTCTTTCCAAGAGCTGGTGCAGACTCAATGGGCTGAATGGCTTCCTACACTGTGAATTCTATGATATGGCCAGAAGTGGGAATCCACCATTTGAGACTCGTACTAAAGCAGTCAGTGTTCAAAGGCAGAAAGAACTGGACAATATTGGGGCTTGGACTGGTGTGGCAAGTAACATTTGTGCCACACAAGTGCCAGGCAATGATAATCTCCAACAAGAGAGAATCTAACCATGACTTTAAATGGCATTACCATCACTATCAATTTCCTGGGAGGGGTTACCATTGACCAGAAACTGAACTCAACTAGCCATATTAATATTGTGGTTACACGAGCAGGTTAGTGGCTAGGAATCCTGCGGCAGGTAACTCTTCTTCTGACTCCTGAAAGCCTGTCCACCATCTACAAGGCACAAATCCGGGGTGTGTAATAGAATACTCATCACTTGCCTGGATGTGTGCAGCTCCAACACAAGAAGCTTGGCACCATCCAAGTCCAAGCAGCCCACTTAACTGGTACCCCATCCATAAACATTCATTCCCTCCACCATTGCCGAACAGTGTACCATCTGCAACATGCACTGTGGGAACTCACCAAGGCTCCTTAGGCAGCATGTTCCAATTCAACAACTGCTACCATCTAGAAGGACAAGGGCAGCAGATACATGGGAACAGCACCACCTGGAAATTTCCCTCCAAGCCACTCACCATTCTGACTTGGAAATATATCACCATTCCTTCAATGTGGCTGGGTGAAAATCCTGGAACTCCTCTGGGGCTGCAGCGGCCTAACATGACTGCTCATCACTGCATTCTCAAGGGAAATTGAGGATGGGCAGTAAATGCTAGCCTAGTTGGCAATGCCCATGCTTTGTAAATTAATAAAAAAAAAAAAAAAAAAATTCTCCCCAAACTAATGAAAGGTTTCAGAAATGGGCAGGCACTGAAGAAATAAATCAATTTTTTGCAAAGGGTCTCCTCCACATCAAAGTTTACATAAATGTCCAATGGAAGTTGAATGTCATTGTATGTTAACATATGTAACCTTCATTTGATGAGATTGATTTGTAAAAATTTTTATATTTTAGGACCATGCAATTGTCATGTTGAGTTTCCTGGTGTGAAGTATTTCTCACCTGGAAAGTGAATTGAGGTGACCGCCCCATTGTGAATGAAGTCGGAACTGGGAATGGATAACACAAGAGAAATTTGTCTACTGCTGGACTGGTGAAAAACTGCACTTGCGTGAAATGAAGAGCAGAGGGAAGGTGGATCTGTATTGAGGGCACTGATCAGTTTGAGTGAAGTCTAAGCTTTCCCCTGATTTAAAGACCTGCTACAAGCCCTGTATAATTCCAGTTTTAGCGTTTTGTTGATGTCACACGGTGTGCTCACCTTCAACACACGTTGCTCTTGTACCAGAATGTAAAATAAACACTTTGTTTAGAAAAACTCAAAAGTTAAAATTTTGTTTTTTTGGCATCAGAACTGAGGAGTTAAGGGCTACAGAAGCCTGGGACATGATTGTACAGGAATAAGAGATGACCAGATTCAGAAACCTTCTTGAATGTGCACCAGTAAAATCATACAGTTGAGGGGGGGGGGCCGTGTTAGTAACGGATGTAGTTTTCCCTTCCTGCTCTTAGAATGTTGCCACTTTGCTGGTTCATGGTTATACCAGCAGTGGCTACCCTCCTATATCTTGCCCTTTTATTTGTGAGCCTTGAAAATGATCAACTTGTGACAATAAAGATTATTAGGCTAGGCAGCACCGTTGTGTATATCTTCATCTGCTACCTACACATGCAGTTATGGGGCAGAAATCAAGAGCAGATTGAAGTTTGAGGCATTTCCCCTCTGTCTTGGCTAAACCAGCAAAAGATGGGAATTGAACCTGCGATTTTCTTGGTGTGTATGCCTCTATTACTGGATAGGTTCACTGGGCCATCAAACCACCTGTTACACACTTGGGCTCGGTTTTATGTAAGTACTGGACTCTAATCTTTAATTATGAAGTTGAATTAAGAGTTTTCTTGTTTCACTTTTATGCTCGGCTTCAAGAGAAATTACATGAGCAGGCTTCAGTGAAGCGTAGTCATTCATTCTTTCGTCTGATTCCCTTCTGGTATTGTGGCAGACACCTCTGAGTAGTACTGAAACTAAACTTCAGCCTGCACATGTTAATGAATTGAACCCAAGCCCCTTGTTCCCTACTGGTACCCTTTTGCCATATGGTGTTTCAACTTAAGTAACTTTCTTTCAGGCCTAGACTTTCCTTTCATCATGAGTGTCTTTCAGACTAATTAGTCCAGGTGACTTACTTAGTGCGGGCTCTCAACTTTTTTCTACTTTTCATGCGTTTTGAAATAGCTGTTTGGTGACATGACTGGATTCAGTTTACTCCTCGTCAAATTTCTAGTTTTTTTTCTCTCTACCCAAGTGTTGACCATATGATTTGACTGAACCCCTGTCTTATTTCTTATTGTCCACTGCAGTGAATTACTATTGTACCCAATTAATATGTTGGAATTAATTTATTATAAAATAAATATTGCCATTGGTTCAGCTTTGAAGGTTGGAGTTAATTTCTTTATGAAATGTAATGCTATCATAGGATTGTGCATGCTTCGAGCTTTAAATTTTTTTATGTTGAGTGGAGTTGTGGACTACGGGTTCTTCCTCCTTGCCAGTGCTGGTGGAAATGTGTAATTGACGAGTGTGTGTAATAAGAGTGCAACTTACATAAAAAATACTGATGGTGGCGAATTTGGAATATCATTTTATGCTTGAATACTTTAATTGTACTGTTCACCTTTTGCATATCAAAATAATCTTTAGATATGTTGGAGAAAGGTTAAATTAATACTAGGTCTTCTGTTTAAATACTTGAATTGGGCAATAGAATCAGTTGCAGCTTGGTGGCACTTGTAGAGAACTCAATCATTTTAAAACTCAACAGTTATAGTGTGCAACTAGAGAATTTATAAGCTATGACTCCACAATATTATTTTCTTGCATTTCATAGAGAATGATTAGTTAAGCAAATGTTATGAGGTAATTGCTGGTATCCAATTCTTGGAAGCTGTTTTATCAGGTTTTCTGTATACCTACATGCAAACATACAAATTAGAACATACAGCGCAGAAGGAGGCCATTCGGCCCATCGAGTCTGCACCGACTCACTTAAACCTCCACCCTATCCCTGTAACCCAATAAAACCTCCACCCTATCCCCGTAACCCAATAAACCCATCTAACCTTTTTGGTTACTGAGGGCAATTTACCATGGCCAATCCACCTAACCTTTGGACTGTGTGAGGAAACTCGAGCACCCGAAGCAAACCCACGCAGACACTGGGAGAACGTGCAGACTCCGAACAGACAGTGACCCAACGGGGAATCGAACCTGGGACCTTGGTGCTGTGAAGCCATAGTGTTATCCACTTGTGCTACTGTGCTCCCCAAGAGTAAGAGTAGGCGCAAGAGTAGACCACTCGGGGCCCTCAAGCCTGCTCCATCATTAAATAAGATCATGGCTGATCTGATTGTGGCCTCAACCCCACCTGCAAAGGGAGCAGGAAGCAATTATGTCTTTTCCGCCTGGTTAACGACTCCAATGCTTTCCTGGCTAAATTCCCACCTTCATTCTCTGTGAATGAGCTCATCTAAATATCTGCTGCTTAAGTTCTAACTCGCACCAAATCCCATTTGCCCAACACCCTTATGCTTGCTGACCTTCATTGGCTGCTGGTCCAGCAATACCTCATTTAAAGTTCTTATCCTTGTGTTCAAATCCCTCCATGGCCTCACTCCTCCCTTTTCTGCAACTTCCTTCAGGCTCTAACTCTTGAGATTATTACATTCTTCTAATCCTGGCCTCTTGTGGATCCTGGATTTTCTTTGGTGCTATGCATGCTGTTGCCTAAGCTCTGGAATTTCCTCCCTAAACCCTACACTCGACCTTTCCTCCTTTTAAGATACTCTTTCAAACCTGCCACTCTGATCAAGCTTTTGGTCACCTTTCCTTTTTTAAAAAAAAATATATTTTATTCAAGATTTTTTGGCCAAACATAACAGTACATGGTTTTCTTTTAAACAACAGTAAAGCAATATAAATAACAGTGGCCAGTTTTAAACAAGTAAATAAATAATATATAAACAGAAACAAAAACAAAACTAATTGGCAACTGCCTTGTCAAAAATAGTTACTCTCAAAATACAATCCAACAGTCCAATATACATTACCTATAACAAATGTCTATACATATACAATGACATCCCTAAGAGCCTGCCCGGATCCTTCGCCCCCCCCCCCTCCCCTGGGTTGCTGCTGTTGTCTTTCTTTCTTTTCATTCCCTCTATCGTTCTGTGAGGTAGTTGACGAATGGTTGCCACCGCCTGGTGAACCCTTGAGCCGAACCCCTTAATACGAACGTGATCCGTTCTAACTTTATAAACCCTGCCATGTCGTTTATCCAGGTCTCCACACCCGGGGGTTTGGCTTCCTTCCACATAAGCAATATCCTGCGCCGGGCTACTAGGGACGCAAAGGCCAAAACATCAGCCTCTCTCGCCTCCTGCACTCCCGGCTCTTCTGCAACCCCGAATATAGCCAACCCCCAGCTTGGCTCGACCCGAACCCCCACCACCTTCGAAAGCACCTTCGCCACCCCCACCCAGAACCCCTGTAATGCCGGACATGACCAGAACACGTGGGTGTGATTCGCTGGGCTTCTCGAGCATCTCCCACACCTATCCTCTACCCCGAAAAATTTACTGAGCCGTGCTCCAGTCATATGCGCCCTGTGTAGAACCTTGAATTGTATCAGGCTTAGCCTGGCACACGAGGACGACGAGTTTACCCTACGTAGGGCGTCAGCCCACAGCCCCTCCTCAGTCTCCTCCCCCAGCTCTTCTTCCCATTTCCCTTTCAGCTCATCTACCATGATGTCCCCCTCGTCCCTCATTTCCCTGTATATGTCCGACACCCTACTATCCTCCACCCATGTCTGAGATCTCACTATCCTGCACCTCCTGCGTCGGGAGCTGCGGGAATTCCCTCACCTGTTGCCTCGCAAAAGCCCTCCGTTGCATATACCGATATGCATTCTCTTGGGGCAACCCATATTTTTCCGTCAGCGCTCCCAGACTCGCAAACAGATCTCTCAATTGTACTACCCCAGCTCTTTGCCATGTTCCAAATCCCCCATCCATTCTCCCCGGAACAAACCTATGGTTATTTCTTATCGGGGACCGCACCGAGGCTCCCGTCCTTCCCCCATGCCATCTCCACTGCCCCCAAATTTTTAATGTTGCCACCACCACCGGGCTTGTAGTGTATTTCTTCCGTGAAAACGGCAACGGTGCCGTCACCATTGCTTGTAAACTGGTCCCCTTGCAGGACGCCCTCTCCAATCTCTTCCACGCCGTTCCCTCCCTTTCTCCCATCCACTTACACACCATTGAAATATTGGCGGCCCAGTAATAATCATTTAGGCTCGGTAGTGCCAACCCCCCCCTATCCCTACTACGCTGCAAGAACCCCCTCCTCGCTCTCTGGGTCTTCCCGGCCCACACAAAACTCATAATGCTTTTCTCAATTCTCTTTAAAAAAGCCTTCGTGACCATCACCGGGAGGCACTGAAACACAAAGAGGAATCTCGGGAGAACCACCATTTTAACCGCCTGCACCCTACCCGCCAATGACAGGGACACCATGTCCCATCTCTTGAAGTCCTCCTCCATCTGTTCCACCAATCGTGTTAAATTAAGCCGGTGCAAGGTTCCGCAATTCTTGGCTATCTGAATCCCCAAATATCGGAAGTCTCTTGTTACCTTCCTCAGCGGTAAATCCTCTATTTCCCTGCTCTGCTCCCCCGGATGCACCACAAACAACTCACTTTTCCCCATGTTCAATTTATACCCCGAAAAATCCCCTCCACCGGGTCCGCCACATACAACAACAAATCATCCGCATACAGAGATACCTGGTGTTCTTCTCCTCCCCTAAACACTCCCCTCCACTTCCTGGAACCCCTCCGTGCCATGGCCAGGGGCTCAATCGCCAGTGCAAACAATAACGGAGACAGGGGACATCCCTGCCTCGTCCCTCTATAAAGCCGGAAATAATCAGACTCCTGTCCATTTGTAACCACACTCGCCATCGCTGCCCTATACAGCAGCTGTACCCATCCGATATATCCATCTCCGAAGCCAAATCTCCTCCGCACCTCCCACAGATAATCCCACTCCACTCTATCAAATGCTTTCTCGGCATCCATCGCCACCACTATCTCCGCTTCCCCCTCTGGCGAGGGCATCATCATTACCCCTAGCAACCTCCGTATGTTCGTGTTCAGCTGTCTCCCCTTCACAAACCCAGTCTGGTCCTCATGTACCACCCCCGGGACACAGTCCTCTATCCTCGTCGCCATTACCTTGGCCAGAATCTTAGCATCCACATTTAAACGAGAAATGGGCCTATAGGACCCGCATTGCAGCGGGTCTTTTTCCTTCTTTAGGAGGAACGATATCTTTGCCTCTGACATAGTCGGGGGCAACTGCCCCCTTTTCCCTAGCCTCATTAAAGGTTCTCGTCAGAAGCGGGGCCAGCAAGTCCATATACTTCCTATAAAATTCCACCGGGAATCCCTATAGTCCCGGGGCCTTCCCCGCCTGCATGCTCCCAATCCCTTTCACTACCTCCTCCATCTCAATCTGTGCTCCCAGTCCTGCCCTCTCCTGCTCCTCCACCTTAGGGAATTCCAGCTGATCCAGAAAGCACATCATTCTCTCCTTCCCTTCCGGGGGCTGAGCTTTATATAATCTTTCGTAGAATACCTTGAACACCCCATTTACTCTCTCCGCTCCCCGCTCCATCTCTCCCTCCTCGTCTCTCACCCCCCCCCCCCCCCCCCCCATCTCCCTCGCTGCTCCCCTCTTCCTCAGTTGGTGGGCCAACAACCGGCTCGCCTTCTCCCCATATTCATACTGTACACCCTGTGCCTTCCTCCATTGTGCCTCTGCATTACCTGTAGTCAACAAGTCAAATTCTACATGTAGCCTTTGCCTTTCCCTGTACAGTCACTCCTCCGGTGCCTCCGCATATTGTCTGTCCACCCTCAAAAGTTCTTTCAGCAACCGCTCCATTCTCCAGGGCGGGTGCTGTTCTTTTTCCTCCCCTATCTCCAGGTCCACCCAATGTGGAGCGTGGTCCGAGATAGCTATTGCCGTGTACTCCGTCCCTGTCACCTTCGGGATCAGCGCCCTTCCCAATACAAAAAAATCTATCCGTGAATATACTTTATGGACATAGGGGAAAAACGAGAACTCCTTACTCCTAGGCCTGCTAAATCTCCAGGGGTCTACTCCTCCCATCTGCTCCATAAAGTCCTTGAGCACCCTAGCTGCAGCCGGCCTCCTCCCGGTCCTGGACCTCGATCTGTCCAGCCCTGGGTCCAGCACCATATTAAAGTCTTCCCCCATTACCAACTTTCCCGCCTCTAGATCCGGGATACGTCCCAACATTGGCCTCATAAAATTGGCATCATCCCAGTTCGGGGCATATACGTTCACAAGAACCACCGCCTCCCCTTGCAATCTGCCACTCACCATCATGTATCTACCCCTGCTATCCGCCACTATGGTCTTTGCCTCAAACAGTACCCGTTTCCCCACTAATATAGCCACCCCCCTGTTCTTTGCGTCTAACCCCGAATGAAACACCTGCCCCACCCATCCTTTACGTAGTCTGACCTGGTCTATCAGTTTCAAATGCGTCTCCTGCAACATAACCACATCTGCCTTTAATTTCTTTAGGTGTGCGAGTACCCATGTCCTTTTAATCGGCCCGTTCAGCCCTCTCACGTTCCACGTGATCAGCCGGGTTGGGGGGCTCTTTACCCCCCCCCCTTGTCGACTAGCCATCCCCTTTTTTAATCCAGCTCCTCACCCGGTTCCCACGTAGCCGTATCTCCCCCCGACGGCGCCCTCCTGCCTCGACCACCCCACCCCATACCAGCTCCCCCTTCTCCCCAGCAGCAGCAACCCAGTTAATCCCCCCCCCCCCCCCCCCGCTAGATCCTCTTCTAGCGTAATTGCACCCCCCATGTTGCTCCCAGAAGTCAGCAAACTCTGGCTGACCTCGGCTTCCCCCCGTGACCTCGGCCCCCACTGTGCGAGGCCCCCTGCTTCCCTGTTCCCGCCATGATTACCATAGCGCGGGAACAAAGCCCGCGTTTCCCACTTGGCCCCACCCCTAATGGCCGGCGCCCACAATTGCTCATCCTCCACCCCCCCCCCCCACACACACGACATGGGGAAGAGAGAAAAGTTATAGGGTCGCAAGATTAACAACTTGAGAAATCATCCCTTCCCCCTTTTCCCCCCCTTCACCCCACGTAATCACACCACCACTTTGTCCCAAACGTTCTTTTTCTGGCCCGCCTATTCCAGCTGCTCCTCTACAATAAATGTCCACGCCTCTTCTGCCGTCTCAAAGTAGTGGTGCTTCCCTTGGTGTGTGACCCACAGTCTTGCCGGTTGCAGCATTCCAAATTTGACCTTCCTTTTGTGAAGCACCGCCTTGGCCCGATTGAAACTCGCCCTCCTTCTCGCCATCTCCGCACTCCAATCTTGATATACGCGGATCACCGCGTTCTCCCACCTACTGTTCCGAGTTTTCTTCGCCCATCTGAGGACCATCTCTCTGTCATTATATCAGAGAAATCTCACCACTATGGCTCGAGGTATTTCTCCAGCCCTCGGTCTTCGCATCATAACTCGATAAGCTCCCCCCACCTCCAATGGGCCCGTCGGGGCCTCCGATCCCATTAACGAGTGAAGCATCGTGCTCACATATGCCCCGACGTCCGCCCCCTCCGCACCTTCGGGAAGACCAAGAATCCTTAAATTCTTCCTCCTCGCATTATTCTCCAACACCACAACCTTTCCACACACCTTTTGTGTTGTGCCTCGTGCATCTCTGTCTTCACCACCAGGCCCTGTATTTCGTCTTCATTATCAGCAGCCTTTGCCTTCACAACCCAAAGCTCCTGCTCCTGGGTCTTTTGTTCCTCCTTTAGCCCTTCAATCACCTGTAATATTGGGGCCAGCAGCTCCTTCTTCATCTCCTTTTTAAGTTCTTCCACACAGCGCCGCAGGAACTCTTGTTGGTCAGGGCCCCATACGAGACGGCCACCGTCCGACGCCATCTTGCTTTGTGCTTGCTTTCCTTGCCGCTGCTCTAAAGGATCCTCCGCAATCCGGCCACCTTCCTCTCCTTTTTCCATCTGTGTCCAGGGGGAATTCCCTTCTGGTTTACCGCACAGTGTTTTTAGCCGTTAAAATTGCCGTTGGGGCTCCTATTAAGAGCCCAAAAGTCCGTTCCACTGGGAGCTGCCGAAACGTGCGACTCAGCTGGTCATCGCCGCACCCGGAAGTCTTGGTCACCTTTCCTAATATGAAATGTCAAATTTTGTTCAATAGGGCTTCTGTTTGGACATTTCCCTACATTTCAGGTGCTATATAAATGGAAATTGATGTGACTTGACTTTAGTCACTTGTATTGACTGATTTAGTGTTACGATTGTTGGTTTCATTGCTTTCCTCCGGAATAACCAAGTTTTGTCATGTCCCCTCTATTCGGCAGTAAGCCATTTGTTCAGATCCAACCATCTACATTTCTCCTTTTGTTGTTTGAGTTGGGCAAGGTATGTTTGGTCACTTGAATAGGATGCACCACAAAGAACTTACTAATGGCAGGGGAGGGGGTAGAATTTCTCTGAAGTGTGTGGTAACATTTAGCTCAAAGAGAAGGTGAATCTTTTTGATTGCTGGCATGTTTATAATCTTTGGCACATTCAAAATGCTATGGAATTGCACTTTGTTTCCCCACAGCCCTTCTGGTATTTTTCAGATGCCTTGGATTCCACTTGGCCTTGCAGGTATCAATTCCCCAGTGTTTTATTTTAATCTCATAGGAAAACATGTGGTGGAAATGTACAGAACTGAGAAAAGCAGGTTGCTCATGTGGTTGCTTTATTATGGCCCATTGAAAAAACTTTTCTGTTTAGTTGTTCATTGTCTACTTTCTACCCAATTCCCCACAAATGGTGAATGCCATTTTATTAACTAGTCTCAATGAAATGAAGCTCCAATTCTGGAGGAACAATTGCTGTCAGAGGAAACATCATTTTGAGGTGAATCTCTGCATCTCTGGAGGTGGCAGCACCATCTCATTTGTTAGAAACATTGCTGCCAAAATCCAGTCTGATGTCCAATGCATCTCTAATTGAAAAGGGTCATCAAACTGGAACCTCTGCTATTTGACAGCGGACTGTTTTATAGATGTCACTCCAGTTAGGAGATGATGTAACAGAAAGCAGGTGAATCGGGACAAGGCTTTGAAACCTTGATGCATTGATTAAGTTTGTGTCGTCATTGAGCAATGCCATGCTATTGTTCTGGACTGTACAAGAGCCATTCCCCAAATGGATTAATTGCTCCTCCTCGATGACTGCTTAAGGCAATGGAAAGCTAAATGCAGATTGCAAAGGTTTCGGGTTCCAACTGGCCAGTCCTCAGCCGGGCACCACTGAATTGGAAGGGTGTAATAAAGAATTGATAGAATGGTGCCTATGGAAGAGGGACTTCATTCTGAAGAGATTGGTGTTGTTTTTGGAGCACAGAATGCCAGGTGTTTTGGCAGAAGTGTTCAAAATCTTGGAGAAAGTTTCAATGGTACAAGGGTTAGTGATTAGTAAAATAATCGGCGGTGATTTGAGAAAACAATTGCATTACACTGTTATGGTCTGGACAGCAGTTCCTGAAAGGATGATGGGAACAGATTTAATAGCACTTTAAAGGGAATGAAAGAAATACTTGAAGGGAAAAAAAATCCATAGGGTTATGGTGAAAGGGCAACGGGAGCTGGACTCGTGAGATAGCTCTACCAAAGAGCTAACAATAGCATAATCGCAGTATGCCATGATTTGGCTGGAGCAGAGTCAGCTCCTCTTGACTGAGATGCTGGCAGCAGCATTACAGTTGCTCCTTAGTCCCTGATCTGTAGAGAGGAAATGTTGCTCGCGATCTGCCCTTCAAAGTGTGCGTGAACTGATGTTGGTTGAGGATTGGATTGGGGTTGGTTTTGACCCCTATAGTAGGACTGCTTGCTGATACTGCATGATAATTTTCCAAGTCTGAGGGAGTGACCGACAATTGTGAAACCGCTGCTCTGACACCACATGTCTATGAATTGCTGATGACTGACGTTAGTTTGCACATATTAGCCCATTCTGAATTTTGGGGCACTACCTGTGCATGTTTCTATGATGGAAATACAATTATCTCTCCAACTAGTGAATTTCTGAGAGATTTAGCATTTTCTATTCGTAGGACATCAGAAGATTCTTCGGTGGGCTTTCTACTGCAAAAAAAGCTGGGACTGAGTCTTTGGAAAAGAACCGAACTAAAAATGTTGGCAAGGGGACTTCAGACGTGAAGAAGAAAACTGACGTCAAGGTCAGTTACTGTGCACCCGTTTTAATGTTCTGAGTAATTTTCTGTCTAACGCTTTTGTGCAAATACAGGATTGACAACTTGCATCAAAGGCAGTGAGCAGCATAGACAGGACTGTCCAACATCCATCTAATGGTGCCCACTTTGTTTGCTTTGTGTTTTTAGGGAAAGGGGTCATCCAATTCAATATCAGGAAAACAAAAGCCAGTGCACAAGAAAAAACACATTATTTATGATTCAGGTAAAGCTTTTTGATGAAACTCTTCTCTGTATGAAATGCAATCAATGCAGAATGAGCTTTGTGGAAGAGAGCTGTTCTCATCAAATTTTCATCCTTCCATAAAGGGTGTGGATTAATTGATGTTGGTTGCTGTTTGGCATCTTGTCTGTGTGACTGTTATTCATGGGTGAGAGAATAAAGGGTAAATGTAGTGGTCAACACTAAGGAGAAGGTGTTAGAATTCTTTGAGGAGGTAATGAGGAAGTTGGACAAAGGAGAGTGAGCATGATCTATTTGGATTTCCAGAAGGTCTTTGACAAGGTGCCTTGCAGGAGGCTGCTACGTAAGATGAGAGCCCATGGTATTAGGGGCAAGGTACTGGCATGGATGGAGGATTGGCTGACTGGAAGCTGGCAGAGAGTGGGGACATATTCAGGATGTCAGCCGATGACTAGTGATGTTCCACAGGGGTCTGTGTTGGGATCACAATATTATTCACTGTATGCATTAATGATCTGGAAGAAGGAACTGAGGGCATTTTTGTTAAGTTTGCAAATGATACAAAGATATGTAGAGGGACAGGTAATGTTGAGGAAGCCGGAAGGCTGCAGAAGAACTTGGACAAGCTAGGAGAGTGGGCAAAGAAGTGGCAGATGGAATACAATGTGGAAAAGTGTGAGGCCATGCACTTTGGTAGGAAGAATAGAGGCATAGACTATTTTCTAAATGGAGAAAGGCTTGAGGAATCTGAAACATCAGGACGTGGGAGCCCTAGTTCAGTATTCTCTTAAGGTTAATGTGCAGGTTCAGTCGGCAGTTAGGAAGGCAAATGCAATGTTCATGTCGAGAGGGCTAGAATACAAGAACAGGGATGTACTGGGCTGTCTTACACCCCATTTGGAATGTTGTGAGCAGTTTTGGGCCCAGTATCTAAGGAAGGATGTGCTGGCTTTGGAGGCGGTCCAGAGGATGTTCACAAGAATGATCTTGGGAATGAAGGGTTTGTCAAATGAGGAACGGTTGAGAACTCTGGGTCTGTACTCGATGGAGCTTAGAAGGATGAAGGGGGGATCTAATTGAAACTTACAGGGTACTGAGAGGCCTGGATAGAGTGGAGGTGGAGAGGATGTTTCCACTAGTAGGAGAGACTAGAACCCGAGGGCACTGACTCAGACTGAAGGGACGATTCTTTAAAACTGAGACTCTGAGGAGTTTTTTCAGCCAGAGGGTGGTGAATCTGTGGAACTCATTGCCGCAGAAGGCTGTGGAGGCCAAGTCACTGAGTGTCTTCAAGACACTTGCGGGGATCCAGCGATCCAGAGTTCTCTGAGGTCCCAGGTTCAAACCTTGCCACTGCAGATGGTGATATTTGAATCCAATAAAAATCTGGAATTAAAAGTCTAGTGCCTCACATTCTTTAAAAAGTACCTGGATGAGCACTTGTCACGGCTTAACATTCGGGGCTATGGGCCAAATGCTGGCAAATGGGATTAGGATTGGCAGATCAGGTGCCTTTCATGTGTCGGTGGAGACTCGATGGGCCGAGCGGCCTTTTCTACACTATTTTTCTGTGACGATTATGAAAACATTGTCGATTGTCGTAAAAACCCATCTGGTTCACTAATGTCCTGTAGGGAAGGAAATCTGCCTTCCTCACCTGGTCTGGCCTATATGTGACTCCAAACCCAGAGCAATGTGGTTGACTCTTAACTGCCCCCTCAAGGGCAATTGGGGAT
This sequence comes from Scyliorhinus torazame, assembly GCF_047496885.1. NCBI lineage: Eukaryota > Metazoa > Chordata > Chondrichthyes > Carcharhiniformes > Scyliorhinidae > Scyliorhinus > Scyliorhinus torazame. Next base: position 186,288,895 of record NC_092709.1, on the reverse strand, counting down.
GGGCAATAAATGTTGGCACAGCCTGGAATGCCCACGCCCCATGAACGAATAAAAAAATAGACAGAGATAGATAGGTTCTTGATTAATAAAGGGATCAGAGGTTATGGGGCGAAGGCAGGAGAATCAGCCATAATCGAATGGTGGAGCAGACTGAATGGCCTAATGCTGCTCTTATATCTTATGGTCATTTATAAGCACCAATAGAGGTGAGTAGGAACCTTGACAGCTGAACTTGCAGAACTTGCCTTCAGCAGACATTCGGATGTTTTAATTTTTGGCAAGCATTAATGGTTAGGTATTGGTAGTGGGGCTGCTGACTGATTTTACTCCCTCCAGCTTTGGGATGCTGAGGCCTGTTGATGTGTCCGTATCACTATTGTGACTGAGAGCAGCTATCCCCCCTCCCTACCTAACCCCCCATGGGTGGGAGTTTGAGCCAGAGATTTTCCTGATGTGGATGGTTTTATTAAAAGGCTGTGAATATATTGATGAGGATGGGATAGTCACATGACTTAATTTGCTGAAGCTTGTTTCTTCCGGCTTTTAAATCTTGTGGCTGCAGCTTGAGGACTCTTCCTCTAAAGACTGTGGTCCTGACGACCTCCTGGCAATAATACTAAAGACTTGTGCTCCAGAACTAGCCATGTCCTTAGTTAGGGTTCTGCCAGTCTGTTCCTGACCTCATTGCAGCCTTGATCTAAATGTGAACAAAAAAGATGAATTCTAGGGGAGGTGGGAGTGACTGCCCTTGACATCAAGATAATGTTTGACAGAATATGGCATCAAGGAACCCTAGAAAACTTGGGAGTGTCAGTGAGCAGATTATTGCTGGGTAAATGCCGCTTGATAACACTGTCAAGGGCACCTTCTAACACCTTTGCTGATGGTGGAGAGTAGACTGATGACCGAGAGTAGACTGGGTGGTAATTGGCCGGGTTCAATTTGCCAGCTTTTTGTGCACAGGACAAACCTGGGCAATTTTCCACATTGTCAAATAGATGCCAGTGTTGTAGCTGTACTAGAACAGCTTGGCTAGGAGCACGGCTCGTTTGTGGAGTACAAATCTTCAGTACTATCGCTGGAATGTTGCAGAGCCCACAGCCGTTGCAGTATCCAGTGCCTTCATCTGATTTTTGAAATCACGTGGAGTGAACTGAATTGGCTGAAAACTGACATTTATGATGCTGCGGACCTTAGGAGGAGGCTAAGGTGGATCATCTTGTGGTTGCAAATGCTTCAAATCTCTTCTGCACTGATGTGCTGGACTCTCCCATTATCGACGATGGGGATATTTGTGGAGCCTCCTCTTCCAGTTTTTTGTTTAATTGTCCATCGCTATTCACGATTGGTTGTGGTAGGACTGCAGAGCTTGGATTAGATCCGTGGTTGTGAGATGACCTAGCTCTGCTTGGTGCATGCTGCTACTGCTTTAGCAGGTTGGCTCATTTTTAGATATGCTTGTTATTTCTCGTGTCCTGTCTGCACTCTTCATTGAACCAGGTTGAATCTCCGAGCTTGATAATGGTAGAGTGGGGGACATGCTGGGACATGAGGTTACATATTGGGGGTGAATACAATTTGTCTGCTTCTGATGGCCCCCAGCAATTTATGGATGCTCAGTTTTTGATTTGCTCAGAATCTATTCCATTTAGCACGGTAGTAGTGTCAGACAACATGATGGAGGGTATCCTCAGTGCGAAGATGGGACTTAGTCTCCACAAAACTCCCCAGGTGGCCTGCCCACCGCACTCCCTGCTCTGTTGTTTCTGCCAGACCTGCGGTCAACCAATATTACCCCCATCACTCTGCGATTACCAGTATGATGCCATCAGTATTTTAACTGCATTGAGATGAGAAACAAAAAATCTAAGTTGATCATGGGAGCCACCAGCAGCAGTTATTAAAAATAATCTAGTTTTTCATTTCGATTTTAAAAGTATGTGCATCCCATAAGAATCAGCAACACTAATGACTCGACTAACGTGGAGCAATGAACAATTTACCAAGTTAGAAGTTGGAAAGTGCACTAACCAGATGAAGTATAAAACATGAATACTTAAAATCAATACAGTGGTGCTACCGAGCCCCTCTTTGTGAGAGACTTTGAAGACCCCCACCCAGAGTACATTCGGTGCCTTTGCCACCCTCCATGCTTCTTTCTTCCAAATGGGGTTCCACATGGAGGAGCACTGATTCATCTGCCAAGTGATGGCAAAGAGGGTGAGGGCAGTAGGTGGTAATCAGCAGGCGGTTTTCTTGCCCATGTTTGACCTGATGGCATGAGACTTCATGGGGTCTGGAGTTGATGCTGAAGATTCCCAGGACAATTCCCTCCCGGCTGTATACTACTGTGCAGCCACGTCTGCTGGGTCTGTCCTGCAGGTGGGGCAGGACATACCGAGGAACGGTGTTGCTGTTGTTGGAGACCTGATTTGTAAGGTATAATTTTGTGAGTATGACTCTGTTCGGCAGTTGCTTGGCTAATCTGTGGGACAGCTCTGCCAATTTTGGTACATGGCCCCAGATGTTAATAAGGAGGGGTTTGCATGGGTGACAGAGCTGGGTGTACTTTTGTTGTCTAGGTCTGTGCTGGTGTTAAGAGTGAACCATGTTGCTGATATTCTGTTGTCTCATGTAGACCAGGTAAGGATAACAGATTTTCTTCCCTAAGGGGCATGAGTGAACCAGGTGGGCTTTAACGACAATCAACAGTGGTTTCATTGTCACCATTGTTGAGACTAGCTTTTAATTCCAGATTTATTAATATAATTCAAATTCCACCAGCTGCCATGGTGGGATTTGAACTTGTGTCTCCAGATCATTAGCCTGGGTCTCTGGATTGCTTGTCCATGACATTAACATTTCAGCAGTGCCTCCTCCTAAATGGTAGATAATTGTTGACAATTAGGAATAATTTGCTTATCTGCTCCGTTGTAGGGGAGATGAGAAGAAACACATTTCATCTCCCTGCAACGCTATTTAAATAACAAGTAATTGGCATCTACAATATTTGCTCGTTAAAAGCTACCAGGGGCCCTTTTAGTATATACTGGGGATGCTGGAAATATGAAATAAAAACTGGAACACTGAGCAGGTCTAGCAGCATCTGTGTTACTAGGCCGTTTTTATCTATTCTGATGAAAGGTGATCAGCCCAAAACATTAACTCTGTTTCTCTCTCCACAGGTGTTGCCAGACTAGCTGAGCATTTCCAGAATTTTCTGTTTGTTATTGCTTATTTGGTATATTTTGCTTGTCTAAAGTGTGTTTTGCAGTCATACAAAAATTATTCAGTTGTGCTCACTTTAGACCCGTTCAGGAGTATTTCAGTGTACATGCTTTTTACTATCTGCTGTTGCTTACCCTGTTAATATGTCAGTGTTTTCAGTGAGGTCAAGTACTCTTTTTTTTTTTTAAAAACCCATTTTATTTGGGTATTTGTAGTTTTAATAATAATAACGGTAACAGCAACATAAACATGGTGACGTATGCCTGAAAGAGTTGTAAACTTTTATCATTTTTCACAAGAGTTAAAATTGTCGGATTGTCATTAAAACCCACATTTCACTAATGTGTCCCTACCTGGTCCATTTTACAGCTGGTCCCTGTCCCCCACACACTGGTTGATTTTTAGTACCTTGAGGGTAGCAAATACTGACTTGAAGGGTTGATCACATTCCAAGAACAAATAAAATAATTTGCGCAACGAGCTAGTCAAGCATAATGAGTTGATGAGGGTGGCACTGGCTAGCACTGCTGCCTCACGGTGCCGAGGACCCGGGGTTGATCCTGGCTCGGGGTCACTATCCCTGTGGCGTTCTCCCCATTGCCCCTTAATTGGAATAAAAGAATTGGGCACTCCTAAATTTATTTTGAAAATAGTATAATGAGTTGATTTGCTTTTTCTGGTTTCTCTAGAAAATGTGGATAGCAGCCAAGATACAATTTCAACGGTTGAAGTAGTCTTTAATACCGTTCTCAAATTTGAAAGGCTAGACGGGTTGGCAGCTAATTTGATTATGGAGGGCATCGTGGCTCAGGCTGTTTCTGACCAGCAGGATCAATGGCTTATCATCTGCCAGAGAGGAGATCCCTTGTTTTTCTGTCCTCATCCATATCATGGGCGCAGGGATGGTCAGCAGAACCCTAAAGGATAAAATAGCATTTTTCTGTGTTGCAGTATTCTGCAATGGCAGGTGTGTTCTCTAGATCTCCCATCCCCAGATCATCTAACATACCAAAGAACTGAGGTCATTCCTTGCGTGATTTCAGTACAACGCCACAATGTAGTTAACTACAATGCAAGCTAGTTATTCCAGCACTTTTTGGGCAGATTTGATATCGAGAATGAACTGTGTTTTTGAACAATTGCGTTACTGTACTGCAGATTCTGAATTGGAAGAGTCTCCTCCGGAGAAGAAATCCAAGAAAACATCCTCCTCCTCCAAATCTATAAAACCTTCCAAACCAGAGACTATTACTGTGGTTTCTGAAACTGGTAAGAAACAGATAAGATCTGTATTCCTCTATATAGTTCTCAGTTCTAGTTAAACAGCAGAGTAACAACAGATGCCTTGTTCACTAATTCTTTCTTTCTTGATGGTGCCTGTTCGATGGTTTCGGTCATTTTATTGTCAGTATTCTTAACTTGATTTGAGAGCTTTCAAATTATAATTTAAATTGGTGCAGTCCACTTGTGATGGAAAATAAACCACTTAAGCGGATTGGATGTTAGCCTGATGATAGCTGGCTTGCCTGGGCAGCTAGGATCTATGTCAATAATGTGATCGCTGCCTTGAACTTGTAACTCTTGACTTCAGTCAGAAACATGTTGAGTTTTTTTTTATACCACTCCCCGACCAATAACATTTTACTGCCGTACAACAACATTTCATGGTTGGGCCAATACTCATTTCTTTGTTTGCATTAGTAGGTCATGAATTTCATTTCCGAGTAACATTTTTAGGATTTAGAAAATTAAAATTGAATACTTTAACCCCCTCCAAGCCAGATATCTTCCATGAAATACAGTGCCCGAAACTGAATGTAGCATTCCAAATGGGGTCCGAGCAAAGCTCTGTACAGCTTAAAGATAACTTCCTTCTCTTTCTAATCCAGGGTCTTGAGACAAAGGCCAATATTCTATTCATCTTTTTGATGCTTTTGGTACTGGTCCACTAGCTTTAAGTGAGTAGTGTGCTTGGACTCTCAAATCTCTGCTCTACAATTCCTAATTTGTTGCCATTTAGAAAACACTCATGATTTAACTTTCTTGGGTTGGAGTGGATGACTCCATCTGCTATAGTTTTACCCATTCGTTTAACCTAACTCTATTTCTTTGCATCTCCATGGATCCCATCTACACTGTTTACTGTCCCACCCATTTTAGTGTTACCATCAACTTAGATGAAGGATTACAGTTGTATTTAGAGGGGATTTTCACAGTAACTTCATTGCAGTGTTAATGTAAACCTACTTGTGACACTAATAAAGATTATTATTATTTCCAATCGTTAACAAATATGGTGAAAAGTTGAGGCGTTAAACCCGATTCCTGCGTAACGCCACTAAGCAAATTGTGCCAATCTGAGTATCTACCCGTTATCTGCACCCTCACTACAGCCATCCAAGCCATAAAGCTATCTTCAATTATTTGTTTCCATTTTTGCCAATAATCTGTTATATTATGTGGGCGGCATGGTAGCACAGTGGTTAGCGTGTTGCTTCACAGCCCCAGGGTCCCAGATGTGATTCTCAGTTTGGGTGACTGTCTGCATGTTCTCCCCGTGTCTATGTGGGTTTCCTCCGGGTACTCCGGTTTCCTCCCACAGGTCAGGTGAATTGGCTATGCTAAATTGCTCTTACTGTAAAAAAAGGTTAGGTGGGGATTACTGGGTTATGGGGATAGGATAGAGGTGTGGGCCTCAGTAGGGTGCTCTTTCCAAGAGCTGCTGCAGACTCGATGGGCCAAATGGCCGTCTCCTGCGTTGTAAATTCTAATATTCGATTTTTAAAAAAAAAATGCTTTCTGGAGGTTCTTTGAGATAATATTCATAGGTGTTCCCTTGTCTGCCTTCAGTGACCTCAAAAAAACCTTAGATTATTCATGACAAGACTCTCCTTGATCAGTTTTATAAGTGCTCAGTTACTTATCTTTCAATAATAGATTCTAATAACTTCCTTACACCAGATAAAATGGCAGACCAGTAAGTTACTTGGGTTCTTTGTCTGTCTCCAATTTAAAAAAAAAAAAAAGATTTTTATTGAGTTTTTGGTATACAAAACAAATATAGCAAATATAGATATGTACAAACAGTGGGACTTAAAAATGAGAAAATAAGTAAAACTATTTACACAGGGATCGGCTTCAACTATTTACATAGATTACATAATACAGTTAAAAGTGGTACACAGAGCCTACTTAACCAGAACCCGAATGAGCAGGTTCTTCCCGGAGGTGGAGGATAGATGCGAATGGTGCCAAGGCTCAGTCAACAATGCTAACATGTTTTGGTCTTGCCCCAGACTCGCTGGGTTGTGGACAGCCGCCTTCGTGGCAATTTGCAAGGTAGTGGGGATGAGGGTGGAGCCAGGCCCGAGAGTGGCAGTCTTCGAGGTATCAGAACAGCCAGATATATTCATGGGAGGAGGGCCGACTTTCTTCCCTTTGCTTCCCTAATCGCCTGCCGGAGAATCCTGTTTGCAGTGGCGATTGTGGTCTCCTGCCCCCCCCCCCCCCCCCCCCCCATGGATCTCATTCTCTTCAGTGCTCTCTTCGGGATCCTTGCTGCTCTCTTTGGGATCCTTGCATTGTGTACCCCCCTTAAAAAATGCCATAATCAATTTATCAGGTGAGTTGAAAAAGGCCTTGGGGTATGGATCTAAACAGGAAGAGGAACCTGGACAGTACGTTCATTTTGATCATCTGCACCATCCCTGCCAGGGAGAATGGGAGTGTGCTCCATCTCTGCAGGTCCTCTTTAACTTCCTCCGTCAGGCTGGTCAGGTTCCACGTGTGGATCCCTGTCCAGTCGTGAGTGATTTGGATCCACAGGTAGTGGAATTTGTGTTGGGCCTGGTTAAATGGCAGCCCCTTCAGCTCTGTCCCTCCCACTTGCGGGTTTATCTGGAAGATCTCACCTTTGCACAAGATAAGTTTGTAGCCCGAGATGGTTCCAAACTCTTTCAAGAGCGCCATGATCCCTTCCATGCTGCTTCACGGGTCCGCGATGTAAAGGAGCAGGTCATCCGCATAGAGCGAGACTCTGTGCTCTATGTCTCCTCTCCGGATCCCTTTCCAATTCTTTGCTGCCCGAAGCGCAATTGCAAGGGCGAACAGCAACGGGGATAATGGGCATCCCTGCCTTGTGCCTCTAAGCAGCTGGGAGTACTTCGAACCGGTGGTATTTGTCTGTACGCTCGCCATGGGAGCGTTGTACAGAAGTTTCACCCAGGTGGTGAACCTTGTTCCAAGCTCAAACTGCTCCCATTTGACTCTGTCGAAGGACTTTTCAGCATCTAGGGAGATGATCACCTCAGGTGTTCTCTCCCCGGATGGGGTCATGATCACATTCAACAGACGCCTGATGTTCGATGTTAGCTGTCTTTTCTTGACACAGCCCGTTTGGTCTTCAACCACCTCTAATAAGCAGTCCTCCAGTCTTTTGGCCAGGATCTTGGCCAGTATATTTGCAACTACGGTTAGCAACGAGATGGGTCTGTAGGAATCACATCCATTTGGGTCTTTGTCTCTTTTAGGTTTCAGAGAGATTGAGGCTTGTGCTAGCGTAGGTGGCAGTGTGCCCCTTACCAGCGAGTCGGTGAACATTTCCTGCAGGTGCGGGGCCAGTGCTGTCGCAAATCTTTTGTAGACATCAGCCGGGAAACCATCTGGTCCTGGTGCCTTCCCCGCCTGCATGGAGCTAATACTCTCAATGACCTCTCCAGTTCTCGTGGTGCTTCCAGGCACTGTTTTCTGTCCTCTCCCGTAACTGACATGTCCAGTCCATCAAGGAACTGCTTCATCCCCGAGTTCCCTGCTGGGGCTCTGAGGTGTACAGCCCCTGGTAGAAGGTCTCAAATGCTTTGTTGACCTTGTCCGGTTCCACTAAGTTGCCTCTGCTGTCCCTGATCTGTGCTATTTCCCTCATGGCTGCCTGCTTTCTCAGCTGGTGAGCCAGCAAGTGGCTGGCTTTGTCTCCGGAGTTGGTGCACTGCTTTCCTCGTGGAGAGCAGGCCAAAGTCCATCGGTAGCTTTTTCCTCTCCACCAGGAGCTTTACGGTCCTGTCCCCATTTAAGTAATGGAGTGACAAGTTATCAGTAATGGTGCTGTAATATATTGTCATAGATGTCATAGAATTTACAGTGCAGAAGGAGGCCATTCGGCCCATCGAGTCTGCACTGGCTCTTGGAAAGAGCACCCCACCCAAGGTCAACACCTCCACCCTATCCCCATAACCCAGCAACCCCACCCAACACTAAGGGCAATTTTGGACACTAAGGGCAATTTATCATGGCCAATCCACCTAACCTGCACATCTTTGGACTGTGGGAGGAAACCGGAGCACCCGGAGGAAACCCATGCACACACTGGGAGGATGTGCAGACTTCGCACAGACAATGACCCAAACCGGAATCGAACCTGGGACCCTGGAGCTGTGAAGCAATTATGATATCCACAATGCTACCGTGCTGCCCTGAGTTTGTCGAATTCTTTTATTATCCTGAGCAGTATCTCTGAGAAAGTAATCCCACATCATCTGTGTGTTTCCAGAGTCTGCTGTATTTTGCTTTTGTTGTATGTAAAAATAAAATACACATGTTGTACGTCGGTAATTTTCAAACTGAGTTGTGACCAGCGGGTGGGTGTTGGGAGGGTCGTGGAGCGATCGGTCAGGGCTTTCCCGATCGCAGGAAGAAGTGCTGAATGACTGCAACCAGCTTTTAAAATCTTATGCAGGCCATCCCGTGCATGTGTGTCCCTCAGTCGGGTGTAGCAGGCTCAGAGCCCAGCTGGGTCCGCCTCCTTTGTACATCAGCTTGCTGATCCAGGAGCAGATCCCCCCCCCAAAATCAATTAGGCTTCCCGCCAGAAGCGGCAGCAGAGAGCAGGTCACCTGCCCGGTACACTGATGTAAGGCACTCTAGGGGCGAAATTACTGAGGAGAGCGTCCTCTGTTTTGTTAGCTGCCAGCAAGCAAGCAACAAGAATGTGTGAAGAGCTGAAGATAATCTTTTTGGACGAAGGAAGAGAGGGCCAGAGACAGGCCAGTATCTCACAACTGAATCTACTAGAGAGAGCTTCGCAAGAGAGTTCATGGCAGGACAAAGCAGTGCTGGTGTGAGCTCCAGGACCTCTGATGAACAACCCATACAGAAATGTAATCTTGAATGACAAAGCAAGTGAGTTGTGAGGACCAAGTAGGCTCACCTGTCGCATTAAGGGTAAACGAAAATGGTGGATTGCGAAGGTCGGCCTGCGTGAGTCGCGAACGTTGGGCGGTTGGTAAAAATGGGTCCCCGGAAAAGAAAGTTTGAAAAACACTGGTGTAAGCTGCACCTGCATTGGCTGGATCACCACCATATGAATTTGAATGTTGGTGAGGAAGCCCCATGGCAAAAGCTGGGCGGCAGGATTCGTGGAGTTTAAATCAATGACTGCATTTAGGAGACAACTGGATCTGTTCCTAGACCAAAAGTGAATTTGGGGAAATGGTGAGAAGGCAAAAATCTCAGTTTGAAATTAACCAACAGGAGTGGGTTTATTGAGCTAAATCCTTTTTCCTAATAATTTCTGTACTATTTTTAAAAAAACCCACACCTAGCGCATGTGGGGAAAACGGTGAGTTGCTGATCTGTACAGACTAGGACTAGATCTATTTGAGAAGTTGGCTGCAACTGCAATTTACACACCTAATTAAAAAGTTTGTAGTTTTCAAAGTAAGTAATATTTTAAATAAAGTGCAGAGTGAGTGATACAAGGTGGGTTTACAATGTTCTAAGAACAGTAGTTTATCGGTGCAGGTTAGTGTGTTTCAGAAGAAGCACTTTTAAACTGGTTTCTCTTCCAAGATTAGGGGTTTTACGAGTCCGTGAAGATATATAGTGAGAGGCTAGGCTTGTTCTTTTATGTGAAATAGGTGCCGATCTACAAATTGTATTCAGTTTATCAGTTGGCTGCACCACAGTTTAACTTCTGATTAGCTGTCCCTGCTGTGGAAGAAATCAGCAGCCTTTTCTTGTGTTTCAGTATCTATGGCAAGGCCAGGAACTAACTGGTGACCCACTCCATCGATTAATTGGATGTAAATATGGTACTGATAAGTAATGCTGCAATAGAAATTTACCATCCTTCCTCAAAAGATCAAATATTGGTATTTATGGTTAAATAGACTATATTTAATATTATGGTCTGTAATTTATCCAAAAAACATTTGAGCTTGAAATGGATTTGGGGTCAGTTCTTAATTGTGTGGATAAATCTTAGTGGAGGCAGAAATAACATTAGGGAGTATGATTATTCCGTGGCTACTACTTGTCTTCGATTCAACTGGAGTGACATTTCATCTTTAAAATGTAACAATAAAAGCACAAAATATTGTATTTCACTTTTGGGGGAGGGGAAAGAAGTTTCTGGAGGGACTGATTATCAGAATTCTTATTCGGTGGAAAGAATTTTCATTGTTGTTTATGAATAACTACCGAAGTGCCAGTGGTTATGCAACTGATTAACTATCTGCTTAAAGTCCTGCTGAGTGGAGTGCAGTTGTTCACTGCTAACCCACACCATGAGGTTGGACAATGGTATTGGAATGTGACATTGTGGTGGGACTGATGACTGGTTCAGATGAAAGGATATCATCCAAAATAATTGGTTATAATGCCAGAGTAGAAATTGTTAGGGTTTCTTTGAGTTATTTACATGAATGGCCTTCCAGCCATCGAAAATGTCAGTGTTTTGACTATTTGATCGGAGCTCTTCTAGAAGGCAGCAGAAAGAGGGACCAATCTACATAGAGCATAGATGTTCTATGTTCTAATCTACATGTAGGTGGATTACAGGCGCCACTGAATGGTTGCAGACGAGTTACAGTGGATGCATGAGGATGATGCAAGACAGACAAGAGTGACATAACCGTGGCAGCAGATCTAGTAGGTGTAGCTACAGACGGGACTGAGGGTCATCCTTCAGTCAGAGCTCATCTATATTGAATTCTTTGAAAAATTGTGTGAGTAACTGCCTGAGTTGTTGGGAAGGATTTGGGCTCCTTTTTAAATAGAAATATTTCCAATTAAGGAGCAATTTTGTGTGGCTAGTTCTTCTATGCTGCACATCTTTGGGTTGTGGGGGGTGAGACCCATGCAGTCACGGGGGGAATGTGCAAACTCCACGCGGACAGTGGGCCTGGATCGAACCCGGGTCCTCGGTGCCGTGACGCAGCAGTGCTAGCCACTGCACCACCGTGCCATCCGCCTGTTTATTAGTCACCTTTTTCACACTTGGGTGGTTAGGTAGAGGCAATGACACAGGTAATTGTGAATAACAAAATTGATTTGAGCAGTGCCGCATAGTCACCAACCGATCTAGTGTCCGTGGCGCAGATTTTGTGGTGTTGTCGCTTTAATTGGCACATTAAATGACATAATCGCTACAAGAAGGATTGCAAATATAAACAAGGTGCCATTAATGCTCCAGTATCACAAGAGCGTTCCACAGAAGTGACTTCTTCTGGTGTCGTATAATCTGGGGACGTGCAGGATGCACAGAACTCGTGAAAGTAGTTTGTGATGTTAATGTGACTAAATACAGTAAGTACCCACTTGTAACCTGTGTCATGTTGACCTCCTCTGCCTGGGTTTGGCACATTGTTGTTCACTTTTTGACACAGTTGCAGACCTTGCAGCAGAGTTGTATTTTTATACACTGACATATTCAGTTTGTGTGAACGTGTGTAGATATAATTGCGGATTGTGCACCTGACATCACCCAGATCCATTTCACTGTAAACACTTGCATTAGGTCAGTTACTGACGCTACATCTCATTGGAGCGTGTCTTTTAACAGTGTTTCCTTGCTGGCAGATTTTCTCCACTCCCTGAAGGCGATAAATTCTGCTAAACTGTGGTTCTATGGGCATGGGTAGCACATGGGCATGTACTTGCATTCAAGTGCAAATTAGACACACCGTCTGAGTAATTATGTTGAATATGCTCCTGTTACAATCCCTCTAGAACCCTTTTAAAAAGGGTTTGAAAAAGATATTTGAATTTCTAGTGAACCACTTAAAGGAATTGCATGACCAAGATTTCAAATTTTAAGACTTTTATTGAAAAGCCTGAAGATCAAAATACTGTGGATGCTGGGAATCTGAAGTAAAATCAGAATATCCTGGAAAATCCCAGATCTGGCAGCATCTCTGGAGAGAGAAATCGTGTTAACATTTCAAGCCCAGGAGGACTCCTCTTCAGAACGGAGAAAAACTAAACATCACCTTGTAGGTGACTACTGCTCTTAAGCTGCGAAGAAGATAACCTTTATTAATGTTTTAATGTGGCCGATAACTCGCATACATATATATTACAATGCAGTCTCCACAGGATTACAGTTTTCATAGAAAAGAGTCCTCAGTCACTCAGCTTCTACTGAATTCACGTCTCCCTGGTTCGCTGAGCCACACCACATGCACGCGCGCATACGTACAGTATTTTTTTTTGAAGTGTGAACATTTTGCACCGTGCTCCCAGGAAGTCTCAGCAAGCACCTCTCAGTCCCTATGGTAACCAAGCCACAGATACTTGTTGGGCAGAAATCATAGCAGATCACTTGACCCTTCTTCCAAAACTGAAGTGAAGGTTGAGGGGATTTGATAGAGCTATTCAAAATCATGAGGGGTCTGGACAGAATAGATTGGGGGAAAAACTGTTCCCGTTGGTGGGAAGATCGAGAACCAGAGGGCACAGATCCAAGGAAATTGGCAAAAGAAGCAATGGAGACATGAGGAATATTTCTTGACATTTCTTGACATGAGGAATGTTTAAGATCTGGAATGTGCTGACCAGAGTTGGTGATGGCACGTTCAATTGAGGCATTCAAGGGGAATTGGACTATGTATGTGCAGGTTATGGGAGAAGGTGGGGGAATGACACTAGGTGTCTTTCCCATTTGAAGAGCCGGCATGGACAGAATGACCAATTCTGTGATTCTGATTCTGCGAAAATGTCATCATATAAAACCTTGCGCCCAGAGCTTTCCAAAAAGGGATTTTCACAATTTATCACGTCTCTGACCAAGGAATGTAAAATAAATACGATAGTTATTAATTTGATCTGAATGTTGGGGTCATCCTTATGAAGCAGCTGCAGGTAGTTATTTATAATGAGACTTTTGAGATAACGCTAAAAGTTGTGGGAAATGACCCATTCCCCTCAACTGAGAATCTGAGGGGGCAGGTGTGGTAAATGGGAACAGTTCACACTTTGTGACCTTTGCTCTGAGATTCCAGAACACAGTAAAAGAGAATTCTTGAACTCTGACACTTGGCATTATTATCTATTCCAGTTGTGCAATGTCCCAGCTTTGTTCTGTTGCCACTGTGTTTTCAGAGAGATTAACGTATGATTTTGACCTTGACACTTGGAATTACTCTTTATAAGCCGACCAGATAAACTATGGCTTAGTATATTTCACCAGTATGCTGTGTGGATAGACATTGCACAACTTGTCAAAGTTCAAATGTTGCCATAATAAGCAGGATTATATCTTCAGTTATCTATCTCTCTGAAAGTATCAGTGTCATAGTGACTGTAATGAATGGTTCAGAAAAAGTCCAGACATTTGAGATACACCGCCTACCCAATTACGTCTCTACGTTTGAGGCCATTTATTTCAAATTTGAGCTCTCTTTTTTTTTTTATTAGGTCATGCCAATTATCCAGGAAGTGTCACTCGTGTTTTTCCTGCCCCACCCCCATTTTTGCACAACGGTTAATTGAAGTTCAAACCTTGTAATCAGCGTCATGGTGTCAATTATTTGCTTTCTGTTAGAGTTTCATGAGTGTAGCATGCAATGTGTGCATGTGCGTGTATCTGAAAAGTGAAATGGGAGGCAACCTTGGAAAACAAGTTTGAAGTTTGCTGTCGAACACCATATTTGTTGCCTGGGGTTTGGCTTGAGGCAAAGGCTTTTCCCCCATAGGCTTGGGTTGACAAAATAATGCAGAGTTTTGAAAAAGTAGGCTTGCATGGCTGAATAGCCTTCAGCTGCTGTTTCTCATGTTTTGGTAGGAGGTTTGAGATGGAGTTGTGCAGTGTGAGTTTGTGATGGAGTTGTGCAGTGAGAGTTTGTGATGGAGTTGTGCAGTGTGAGTTTGTGATGGAGTTGTGCAGTGAGAGTTTGAGATGGGGTTGTGCAGTGTGAGTTTGAGATGGAGTTGTGCAGTGAGAGTTTGTGATGGAGTTGTGCAGTGAGAGATTGAGATGGGGTTGTGCAGTGAGAGTTTGTGATGGAGTTGTGCAGTGAGAGCTTGTGATGGAGTTGTGCAGTGAGAGTTTGTGATGGAGTTGTGCAGTGAGAGCTTGTGATGGAGTTGTGCAGTGAGAGTTTGTGATGGAGTTGTGCAGTGAGAGTTTGTGATGGAGTTGTGCAGTGAGAGTTTGTGATGGAGTTGTGCAGTGAGAGTGTGAGATGGAGTTGTGCAGTGTGAGTGTGAGATGGAGTTGTGCAGTGTGAGTGTGAGATGGAGTTGTGCAGTGTGAGTGTGAGATGGGGTTGTGCAGTGAGAGTTTGAGATGGAGTTGTGCAGTGAGAGTTTGTGATGGAGTTGTGCAGTGTGAGTTTGAGATGGAGTTGTGCAGTGTGAGTTTGAGATGGAGTTGTGCAGTGAGAGTTTGAGATGAAGTTGTGCAGTGAGAGTTTGTGATGGAGTTGTGCAGTGTGAGTTTGTGATGGAGTTGTGCAGTGTGAGTTTGAGATGGAGTTGTGCAGTGAGAGTTTGAGATGGAGTTGTGCAGTGTGTTTGAGATGGGGTTGTGCAGTGTGAGTTTGAGATGGAGTTGTGCAGTGTGAGTTTGTGATGGAGTTGTGCAGTGTGAGTTTGTGATGGAGTTGTGCAGTGAGAGTTTGTGATGGAGTTGTGCAGTGAGAGTTTGTGATGGAGTTGTGCAGTGAGAGTTAACATGGCAGCAAGCAGCATTTTGGATGAGCCCCAGGTTATGAAGGATGGGAGGCTGACCAGGAGAGCATTGGGATAGTCGGGCATGGGTGAGAGTTTTACAGTCGCTGAAAACTGTTCTTTAACTTTGATTTTTTGAGATACTGCATAACTGGAGGTGACAGCCAAATTAATGGGGGAAGAATTAGGCAGGCCCATTGTTGCTCGTTGTGGAGTCCTTGCTCGTGCTGCTTCTGGATGATGCTGGTGAATAATGTTCTCTGATGGCTGAGTCTGATTACAGCAATACATTTGGAATCCAGTGAAATTCTAACTGGTTCAACAAATTAATCTGAATGCAAAGCAGTATTTGATTGTAATAAAAATGCGCAAAATATTCAGTAGGTCAGACAGTATCTGGAGAGAGAAAAACGTTCATGTTTCGGGTCAGTGTCAAATGTGAAAAAGTTAGAAACGTAACAGGTTTAACCAAATACAGAGGCAGGGAAAAGGGAATGGGGGGGGGGGGCAGTGTTTCTGGAGAATAAGGAAGAAGACATGATATTAAAGAACAGCAGGCTGAAGGAGGAGATATTGGGGACAAGAATTGAAGCAAAAGGTGGAATTGGTAAAATTGTGGAAAACAGCTGGTGTGTGGGGGGAAAAGAATGGGGACAGTGGTTATGATCCAAAATTGTTCAATTCCGTGTTTAGTTCGGAAGGCTGTAAGGTGCTGTACCTCGGGCTTACTCTGAACTTCATTGGGACAGTGTAGGAGGTTAGGAGCCTGCCTTTCTATACTTTGCTGGCAAAGGAGGCTCTTGGCCTGGGAATTTGGTGAAGAAAGTAGGTTAGCCCCAGGGATGCAAACCTATTATTGATCATGTACTGATTGGAGAACCCCAGTCCACACCGCCTTCACTCTCACTAGCTCTGGTGCAACCATCCACCATCGCAACATCTACTGCCTGAAAAATTGGGATTGGTGTTACGATGTAAAGTTGTCGCATCCATTGTTGAGGCTGAAGGGGTGAAGTGCAGAGGAGAAAGATGAGATGCTGTTCCTTCAGCTTGCATTGAGTTTCCGTTTGGAACAGTGTTTTTAGGGTAGGCAGTGGTATTGTCACCAGACTAGTAATCCAGAGATCCAGGATAATGCTCTAGGGACCCGGGTTCGAATCTCACCATGGCAGCTGGTGAAATTTGAATTAAATGCAAGAAAATCTGGGATTAAAAGTCTAATGATGACTATTATGGATTGTTGTAAAAACCCATCGGGTTCGCTAATGTCCTTTTAGGGAAGGAAATATGTTGTCCTTATCTGGCCTGGCCAACATGTCACTCAGATCCACAGCAATGTGATTGACTCATAAATGCCCTGGACTGGGCAATAAATGCTGGCCCAGCCACCGATGACCACATCCCATGAACGAATAAAAGAAAAAGTGTAGGAGGCCAAGAACAGGGTGGTCATTGGTAGTTTAATGAAGAGTTTTTTTTAGAAAACATTTTATTGAGGCATTTATAATTTTAGCATTTTAACATTCTAAACAACAGAGCAATCCAACACATGCAAAAAACTCACAATAACATACCCAATCCCCCCCCCCCCCCCCACCTAGCTACCCGTATATTAGATTCCCGGCCCTTATTTTTCACTTCCATGCCTCTTTTCCCCCCATCCTGCTGACAAGTCAAGTTTCCTTGAAGAAGTCTATGAACGGCTGCACCTCCGAGCGAACCCCTGTATTGAACCCCTTGAGGCGAACTTAATTTTCTCTAGCCTAAGAATCCCTGCCATGCCACTGACCCACACCCACAACTTTGGAGGCTACGAGTCCCTATGCAGGACTTCCCCCACACCTCCCACATCTGTCCTCCACCTCCTCGAAAAATATGCTCATCCAGGCCACAGTCACATGAGTCCTGTGGACGACCTTGAACTGGATCAGGCTAAGCCTGGCACATGATGAGGATGCATTAACTCTCCTCGGGGCCTTCCCCCATTACCCGGCTTCCTGCTCCCCTCCCAACTCTTCCTCCCACTTCCTCTTCACCTCCCCGATTGGGATCCCTTCCCACTCCATCAGTTCCTTGTATATTTCCAAGACCCTCCCCACCCCAACCCCTGTTCTAGACATCACCTTATCCTGTAGTCCCCTTGGAGGGAGGCGAGGGAAGCTGGAATCTGCCTCCGGACAAACTCCCGTACCGGCAGGTACCAAAATCCGTTCCCACCCGGCAACTCAAACTCCTCCTCCAGGCTCGGGAAACCCTCCTCAATAAAGAGATCCCCAAATCTCAATCCCTGCCCGCTGTCACCTCCTAAAGCGCACCCCCCCCTCCCCCCCCAAATCACAAATTGGTGACCACACTGGCCCCTCTAGCAGTTTAATGAAGAGTTAAGTGATGATGGACAAAAAGATCAGCAGAGCAGGGTTTTCAGTAGATTGTCTATTCTGTATGTAATCTCCCCTGTATACAGGAGGCTGCAGGAGGTCTGAAGATTGAGTCCTATCTGATTCAAAATGTTAACTCTGTTTCTCTCGCTCATCAGATGTTGCCAGACTTGCTGAGTTTTTCCAGCGCTCTTTTGCTTTTATTACAGGGGGGCTATATTATGAGCAGTGAACTGTAGGGGGGCTATATCGTGAGCAGTGAACTAAGTTAAAAGAAATACAAGTCAATTGCTATTTTATCTCGAACAATGTTCAGCACCGTTTTCAACTCCTCTGATACTGAAGCAGCCCATGTCCATATATAGTAAGACCTGGACAACATTCACACTTGGGCTGAGAAGTAGCAAGTAACTTTTACCACACAAGTGCCAGGCAATGACCATCTCCAACATGAGAGAATCTAACCATCTCTTCTTGACATTCAATGGCATGACCACCGCTGAATCCCCCACTATCAACATCCTGGGGTTACCACGAACCAGAAACTGAACTGGACCACTCGTGCAATACAATGATTACAAGAGCAGATCAAAGGTTGGGAATTCTCTATAAATCACCTCCTGACTCCGAAATCCTGTCCACCATCTACAAAGCACTGGTCAGAAGTGTAATAGAATGCTGCCCACTTGCCTGGATGATTACAGCCCGAACACAAGCTCAACATCCAGGGCAAAGCAGTCTGCTTGATTGGCACTCCATCCACCACCTTCACCACTCACTTCATCCACCACTGACGCAAAAGTGGTAACAATGTACTATCTACAAGATGCACTGCAGCAACTCACAAAGGCTCCAACAACAGCATCTTCCAAACCTGTGACCTCTAACCACCTAGAAGGACAAGGGCAGCAGATGCCTGGGAACATCACCACCTGCAACCTCTCCCCTGCCCAAAAGCTGCACACCATCCTGGAGCTCCCTTCCTAGCAACACTGTAGGTATATCTACACCACGTGGATTGCAGCGGTTCAAGAAGGCAGCTCACTACTACTTTAGGCACATAACGATGTGGATGATTGTCAATTGCCCTCTGAAATGGTCCAGAAAGCCACTTGGTTGCCAAGGGCAATTAGGGATGCTGACCAAGCCAGCAACGCTTACATCCCGTGAAAGAATTAAAAAATGTTATATCACCTAGCTAGTATCTTCAGTAAATACCCAGCAGTATCTATCGAGTGCTTTTTCGTTTCGTCTTCTCACTAAATTGCATTTCAGTAAAGTAACTGAAATTTGGAGAGGTTAGATGATCCTTGCACTGATGGATTTTGAAAGAGATTAACAGACTCCAAGCTTTATGGAAGATTTATTGACAAATCCCTGGGAGAAATGGGTTATACCCCCTACATTTAAAGAGGTCAGATATTCTGCAGTGTGAGGTATTAGTTTTAAAAAAAAAAAAAAAAAAAAAATTGTTTTAAGTACCCCAATTTTTTTTTCTCCAATTTAGCGTGGCCAGCACGTCTTTTGGGCTGTGGGGGTGAGACCTACGCAGACACTGGGAGACTGCAAGCTCCACATGGACAGTGACCTGGAGCGGGATCAAACCCGGGTCCTCGACACTGTTGAGGCCACAGTGCTAACCACTGAGCCACTGGGTCACCCTGTGAGATATTGGTTGTATTTGAAAATATATGCACTGACTGGTGCCATCTGATACTTAGTACTGCTTAACCTTTAGGAAAGTACAGTAAGAAGTCTTACAACACCAGGTTGAAGTCCAACAGGTTTGTTTCGAATCACTAGCTTTCGGAGCGCAGCTCCTTCCTCAGGTGAGTGACTCACCCGATGAAGGAGCTGAGCTCCAAAAAGCTAGTGATCTGAAACAAACCTGCTGGACTTTAACCTGGTGTTGTAAGACTTCTTACTGTGCTCACCCTAATCCAATGCCGGCATCTCTACATTTAGGAAAGTAGTAACACTTCTCGTTAATCACCTGTTTTTTTCTTTCCTCCCCTTCTCCTGGCATCACTTCAAGATGAAGAGGATGATTTTGTGCATAGCAGGAAGATGACCCAAAAGTCCAGAGAAAATGGTAGCCACCCTGGAACGTCTGGCTCTGGAAGGTCTGCAGACACGAAATCACAGGCCAAATCCGCGCACCATAAACCAGCGAGTCCAGTAAAATTGACCTGCACGTCGGTGCTTGATTACTTTGGCACAGGCAGTGTGCAGAGATCAAATAAAAAGCTGGTGGCTAGCAAAAGGAAAGCAGTAAGGATTTCAAAATATATATATATGTATATATGTACATGTTTACAATCCTTGTCTTTGTCATTTAACTTTGGTTCTATTGTGAACTGGGTTCTTTGGACAAAGTGCAATTGTGTAGATTATTACTTTTTGTAAGGGACTATCCTCCATATTAGACTTTTCACAAGAGTACAACTCTGAACACTTTTCCCTCCCTTCGTACAGTTGTTTACCTTTGTGAAGGCAGCCACGATTTGGATGCTTTTGAAATTTTAATCGCTGTCTTCCCTATCCCTCCCTCTTTATTTTGCTCTCCTGAAACTTTGACCCTTTCTGGTAGCCATTCTTCACGTGAGCTTAGATACTGCATTTTAAGGGGCTATGTGGGCGTGCAAGGCATCTCCTCTGGGTATCTGGATGGGGGAATCCTCAGCTACAGCGTTTTCCTGTCTCCCTTCCCTATTCTTGGGGTGCTGAAGCTAGTTATAGCACTGGGGTCACCTGATGCAGAATCAATTGGGTTTTGAACCACACCCCCGGGCCGGCTGCACTCACAAGTACTCTTGGTTTGTACCCTGGTGACAGTGATTGATGTACATGTCTGGAATGCTAAAGTCAATTTAACTCATTCCACGGTGGAAGTAAGCTCACTCAGCAGAGACTGGGAATTGAATCTGGGGCCACTTTATATAGATTAGTCGTCCACTTGATCATTAAAGGAGTTGAAACTTTAGTAAGTCATTGCCTCTGAGCTAGTCATACCAGGAACCTTCCAGTTTCGAGGCTTGGCCTGTGTGGAATAGCTGACCTCAGCTCACGTACCAGTAGAGGAGCTGCAATTAAATGCAACATCATTGAATTGGGGAAAGCAAAATTAAAAAAGATATATTTTTTTCCTCCTTTTTCACATTTTCATAAAATTTACACCCACCAACAGATAATTAACAGTAACAAGTACAATGGCAATCCCCTGGCCCACAATCCGTTTATCCCACCCACCCCAAACAGCCCCCAACATTTTACATCCGAACACCAAAGAAAAAGAATCAGGAATCCTCCATCAACTCGTACATAATCACCAATAACTTGTACATTCCAAACCCCCCACCCAATGCTCGATGTCCTCCAATTCTTAAAAATGCATAATAAACAAAGCCCATGAGTTGTAGAACCCTTCCATCCTACCCCTCAACTCGAACTTCACTTTCTCGAGCCGTAAGAACTTCAACAGGTGCCCCCGCCACGCCAGGGCACAGGGCGGAGAAGCTGACCTCTACCCAAACAGGACCCGCCTTCAGATGATCAGCGAGGCAAAGGCTAAAATATCTGCCACCGCACCCACTTCCAACCCCGGCCGATCCAACACCCCGAATATGGCTTCCAGGGGACCTGGTTCGAGTCTCACGTGCACCACCTTCAAGATTACCCTGAAGACCCCCCTCCAATACCCCTCCAGTTTTGGACAGGACCAAAACAAATGAACGTGGGTTGCGACCCCCCCCCAAACACACACACACAGAGTTCAAACATCCTCTACCCCCTCAGAGCAGGCTCATCCTCGCCTTTGTGAGGTGCACTCGAAACACCACCTTCAGCTGCATCAGCCCCAACCTCGCGCACAAAGTTGAAACATCTCACACCACAGCCCCTCCTCCATACCCTCCCCCAACGCTTCCTCCCACTTTGCCTTAATCCCCTCCAGTGATACCTTATCTTCTCCCAGAATCACCCAATAAATCACCAACACCACCCCCTTCTCCATTCCCCCTGTTGTCAGTACCCTTTCCAACAATGTTGGGGGCCTGTGCCACCGGAAAGCCCTGTACCTCCTTCCTAGCAAAATCTCGGACCAGCATATATTTAAACATCTCCCCCTGCCCCAACCCATATTTCATCCCCAGCTCCACAAACCGACCCCCCTCCCCTCTCCCGCAGAAAGAAATCCTTTAATACCCTAACTCCCCTTTCCTCCCACCTCTGAAAACTCCCATCCCACCTGGCTCAAATCTATGGTTCTTCCAAATCAGCATTTCCCTTGACCCCGCCCACAACCTAACGTGCTGGAACAACTGTCTCCAGATCTTCAACGTCGCCGCCACCACCGGACTCCCCGCGTACTTCCCCGGGGCCATCGGGAGTGGCCAAAGCTCTTAACCCCAATCCCCTGTACAGGCTCTTCTCCATTCTAACCCACTGGGAGGCCCCCCACTCTATCCCAGTTCCTCACCTCAGCATACGCTGCCCAGTAATAATACAGTAAATTCGGAAGACCCAACCCCCTCTGACTGCTGTCCTCGTTGCCACAGCACCTGCCTTAACCCAACCCCCACCCCCAATAAACGAGGTAATCATCTTTTCTACTTCCTTAAAAAACGACTTTGACAAAAAGATCGGCAGGCACTGGAAAATGAACAAAAACTGCGGCAGCACATTGGGGGAAGCAACATTGGTTGTGGTTGCTAAAGGTGCACATGTATGAAGTGGGTCTGTCCTGAAGCCCCACAGTTGAATACCCAGATGATATGTACTGCTAAGGCTCATATGTCCAGTTGGGTGAAGAAATTGGCTTAGTGAATGCTGTGCGGAACAATGTACCAGTAAGAGTCAACAACTTGAGAAAAAAGAGACTAACTGTATTCTTCTCATCTTAGCCTTCAGGCAGTGTCGATTCCATGATAGATGATGAGGAACTAGCTCGGCAGCTACAGCTTGATGAGGATGCTGAGGTAACAGAAGGCAAAGAACTACTGTGCAGTTAAAGATAATATGCTGGTTCCAAGTGGTTTCTTTTTGATGCAATGTCTTGTCTTCTGAAATTAATCCACCACTTTTATGTAATATATACAGTCAATTCAAGTACCAATGTGAATGTTTACACTTGTTGCCAAGAATTTGCTTGGTGATTTGCTTGAATTTTGAGTTAACTGGGTGAATGTTAAGCTTGTGTTTGTTGCTTATTTAGCTTAAATGTTCCTAGAACGATTTTAAAGTATTCTGAAATGTGGAACTTCTGCCCTGGTGGCAGATAAAGCCTCGATTAGAATCATCCCTCCAGCAGAGTACCTGTGCCAGCACATTTGTTTTGCTTTGGCATAGCTACTCTCATTGGCTGAGGCAACCCCATTCTCTTGCCAACTGGCATTTGGCAGGGGTGGTTTATCTGTCATCACCCATTTTCTCTGGATTGTGCCACTCTCTTCATATCACCTTTGCTTGCAGGTTTGCCTTGCAAATCATTGTCCCCTAGTTGATTGTGACACCTAATATATACTAGTAAGTTTGTTTGTTTCACTCGTTATCTGGGGAAAATATTTGCAAATAATCTCTCAACTCTGTGTAATAATTATGTTTTTTTTATTTAAAAAAAAAATCTTAACTATCTCTTTCAGCTCGAGAGGCAACTTCACGAGGATGAGAACTTTGCTAAAACATTGGCCATGTTGGATGAGTTGCCAAAAAGCAAAAAGGTAACTTTTGAAAAAAATCACCATTTTCAGCTAAAGCAATAAAACGGACTTACAAAAGAATTATACTATTCAGTGACTTTGTATTTCGCTATGGCCTTCACTTGAAAATGTCTAATTTGCAACTAGTAGCAAAACGGTGGCATTTTGAAATCTGTTGGGCAGTGCCATTTTTATGCAAGGAATGTATTTGTGCATTTAACTGTGTACCATTTTTGATGTGGAAGAAATAAATTAACTTAGTTTCTTAAACTATGGGAAAGCGGCCAAGGAAGCCTGATTCCAACATAAGGTCAGATGTGGGCATGTTCGCTGGTGACTACACAATGTTCTGTACCATGTGCGACACCTCAGACTCTAGCAGTCCATGTGCAAAGCACCAAGACCTGCAGAATATTCAGGCTTGTGACAAGTGACATTCTCGCCACGTAAGTGGCAGGCAATGACCATCTCCAATAAGAGAGCATCAAACAATTGCCCCATGACATTCATTGGCATTACCATCACTGAATCTTCTGCTATCAACATTCTGGTGGTTACCATTGACCACAAACTGAACTGGACTAGCCATATAAGTACTGTGACTACAACAGCAGGTTAGAGGCCAGGACTCTTGCGGTGAGTAACTTGCATCCTGACTCCCCAAAGCCTGTCCACCACCTACATGGCACATGTCAGGAGTGTGATGGAATATTCCCCACTTCCCTAGACAACACTCAAGAAGCTCAACACCATCGAGGACAAAGCAGACTGCTTGATTGGCACCCTTCCACAAGCATTCACTCCCTTCGTCAACAATGCACAGTAGCAGAGGTGCGTACCATCAATAAAATGCACTGCAGGAACTCACTAAGGCTCCCTAGGCAGCACCTACCAAACCAAAGACTATTGCCATCTGGAAGAACAAGGGCAACAGATACACAGGAGCACCACTGCCTGGAGGTTCCCCTCCAAGTCACTCACCATCGTGACTTGGAAATATGTCGCTGTTCCTTCACTATCGCTGGTCAAAATTCTGGAACTGTGGGTGTATCTACACCACATGGACTGCAGTGATTCAAAAAAGCTCACCACCAGCTTCTCCAGGGCAATTAGGGACGGGCAACAAATGCTGGCCTAGCCAGCAAAGCCCACATCCCATAAAAAATGATTTTTTAAAAAAGTAATTCGCCTGTATGCTTTTCAAGCCTGATCTACTGTGACGGGTTTTGGATCACGTTTATCAATTCCGTCATTCATGATGTCCCGGAGAACTAAATCTCCAGAGCAAATTTCATTGAGCTTGTGACCCTGGGAAAGTCTGTTTTCCCTTTTGTTCATGGGGACTTGTACACGTGTGTTTCTCATTGAGGTAAGAGTGCTAGTGCTCTGTCAATGTTGACACTATTTAGCCATGGCGGCCCAGGGGCTAGAAAGAAGAAAATTAAAATTCTAAATTTCTATTGCTGAACACTGTCCAAATGTTGGTTGTGTTTGATGAAGTATGTTTTGCTGCGACACCCTCCAAAAGTGAATAGGCTTGTACAAGTAGAACAGTGGCTCAACGAGAAATGTAAACATCAGGTCAGCAGGTGTGAAGCTTAAAAGTGGATCCAGGCCCTTTTGGAACCTTTATTTTATTGGATTGCAAAAGCAGTATCTGTTTTTAAAATAAATGTATTTTTTCCAATCCTTTTCAGACACGCACTGATTCTGACAGTCAGGAACTATCTTTTTCCTTGGTTGTAAAGGCCGAACCCCGAAAAACAGATGAACAGGCAACAGAACATTCTGGTAAATGCACACTTAAAAAAATGTGGTTATCCACTTTCCAGAGTCCTCAAGGTCGCATGCTAAACGTTCCGTAGAATTCTAAGCTGTCTGTCGGCCATTTGATTTTGGATCATATTGTAGGAAACTTAATACTGGTTTCTTGCTAACCTTTAAGTATTGTAATTGGAAGTGAGGTCAAGAACATCTTAAATTGATGATGACGATTTAGAAAATAGATTTTAAAAAATCTCCACCATTTGAGGCCCGGTGTAGTAAGCATTGGACAGATCACACGACTGAAGTGTTTAAAAGGAAGGAGCGCTGTCTGGACAAAATTTAGTTGACAGATATGGAATAAAAGTTAAGCAATGGATATTGGTTGGTCTGGAGAAACGTTTGGAATCCAGGCAATCTTTCACGGGGTGGAGAGGTCAGTCATCAGAGGGGCATAGGTTTAAGGTCCGTGGGGCAAAGTTTAGAGGAGATGTGCAAGGCTGTTTTTTTTTACATCCAGAGTGTGGTGAGTGCCTGGACCACGTTGCCGGGGAGATTGTGGAAGCAGATACATTAACAGCGTTCATAAGGCATCTCGACAAACACATGGATAGGATGGGTATAATAATCTTTAGAATAATTCTTAGTGTCACAAGTAGGCTTACATTAACACTGCAATGAAGTTACTGTGAAAAGTCCCTATTTGCCACATTCCGGCGCCTGTTCGGGTACACCGAGGGAGAATTCCGAAATCAAACAGAAAATGCTGGAAAATCTCAGCAGGTCTGGCAGCATCTATAGGGAGAGAAAAGAGCTAATGTTTCGAGTCCAGTGGACCCTTTGTCAAAGCTGAGAATTCAGAATGTCCAAATTACCTAACAGCATGTCTTTCGGGACTTGTGGGAGGAAACCGGAGCACCCGGAGGAAACCCACGCAGATACAGGGAGAACGTGCAGACTCCGCACAGACAGTGACCCAAGCCAGGAATCGAACCTGGGATCCTGGTGCTATGAAGCAACAGTGCTAATCACTGTAGAGGGATATGGTACAAGGAAGTGCTGAAGGTTACAGGGCCGAAGGGCCTGTTTCTGTGCTGTATTGTTCTTTGTTCTTTTGTTCTTGGTATGTACAGATGATTTGAACTTGGACAGGCACCATGATCCTGAAATTTGTTGATGGCGCAAAAGTAGGGGCTTTGGCAAATCTTTAAAATAAAACTCTGGAAGACACGGGTTAGTAGATTGCAAAAATGGGTAGAAGGTGGAATTTAATGAGGGGAAGGGTGAGACAATGGGAGGAAAAGCAAAGAATGGGAGTACACCATGGGATTGATTGTTGGTGTTAATTTCTTAAAAGTTTGAAGGGAAGTGGCTGAGTCTGTTAAAAGAATTGCAAGGTTAATAAATAGAGTATCGGAATTAAACCGGTAACAATAGATGTTGACCATTGTTGTGTATGTTTATGTCAAGCATATCAATATGGATAGGACATTAAAGCTATAAGCTTTACATTCACCAGGATGATCCCAGGATTGAGGACACCC
Source organism: Scyliorhinus torazame (assembly GCF_047496885.1). Taxonomy (NCBI): domain Eukaryota; kingdom Metazoa; phylum Chordata; class Chondrichthyes; order Carcharhiniformes; family Scyliorhinidae; genus Scyliorhinus; species Scyliorhinus torazame. The sequence goes on along the minus strand of NC_092709.1, from coordinate 186,262,342 downwards.
GAGGGCTCTGTCCACTGAAGTAGCAAAACCCAAGAGGAGATTGAGTTTTTAAAAAAATTACAAAATTATAGAATCAAAGGAAAATACAAAGGTTGGAGTGGGGTGGGTTGGGATTGTCCATGAAACACTACCCTGGAAGAGGATAGGTGGACAACGGGTGAAGGGTCTTTGTGTTCTTGCATCAGTCACTAGTTATCCTGTGAATGCATGCTCATTTTAGGAAAATGTTCATGTTCATGTCCATGGCAATTCTCATTTCTGCTCTCTTGTTCAAAAAAATACATTAAATTAATGTGTGCATTTTGTCACTGAAATTGAAGAACACAAGAAGTAGTGGAACATATGACCCCATCATGCCTGCTCTGCCATTTAACATGAGCATGTCTGACTTTGGGTTTCAATTCCATTTTCCTGCCGGCTCCCCATATCGCTTAATTCCCCAAGAGACCAAAAATCTTGTCTATTCCAGCCTTGAATGTATTCAAGGATGAAACATCCACAACCCTCTGGGGTAGAAAATTCCAAAGATTCATAACCCTTTTGAGTGAAACAATTTTTTTATAATCTCAGTCTTAAGAGGTCGACAACACAGAAAAAGCTCTTTGGCCCATCGTGTCTGTGCCGGTCTAAAACATCCACACAACTATTCTAATCCCATTTTCCATCACTTGGCCATAGCCTTGTATGCCTCGTCATCGTAAGTGCACATCCAAATACATCTTAAATGAAGGATTGTGCCTCCGCCACCCTTTCAGGCAGAGAGATCGAGACTCCCACCGCCTCTGAATGAAAATGTTTTTTCTCACATCCCCATTCAACCTCCTGCCCCTTACTGTAAATCTATGCCCCCTGGTCATTGATCCCTCCATCAAAGGGAAAAGTTTATTTCTGTCTTTCTATGCCCCTCATTTTATGCATCTCAATCATGTCCCTCTCACCCCCCTCCCTTTCCGTGTTCTCTGCTCCAAGGAAAACTGCCCTAGTCTATCCAATCTCTCCATGACTAAAACTCTCCAGCCTAGGCAACAAACTGGTAAATCTGCTCTGCACCTTTTCAGTGTTATCACATTCCTCCTATAACGTGGATTCCAGAACTGTACACAATACTCTAGCTGTGGCCGAATTAACATTTTATACGGTTCCGTCATAACCTCCCCGCTTTTAAACATGACTCGGCTAATAAAGGGAAACATACCATATGGCTAAACCACTTTATCAACCTGCCCTGCTACCTTGAGGGACGGTGTACATGCACACCAAGGTCTCTTTGATCCTCTGATTCCCAGGGTCCCGCTGTCCATCATGTGTTCCCTTACCTTGTGTATCCTGCCCAAGTGCATCACCTCACACTTATCCGGATTGAATTCCATTTGCCATTGATCAGCCATCTGACCAGCCTGTCGATATTCTCCTTACTATTTACCATCCCACCAATTTTCATATCACCCCCAAACTTGCTGATCAACTCTCCTACATTCAATTCTAAGTCATTTATACAAACCACAAATAGCAAGGACCCAACGCTGATTCACTGCGGGACCCCAATGGACACAGGTTTCCAATTAGAAATACACTCCTTGATCTTTGCCCTCTGCTGCTTGCCGCTCAGCAAATTCTGGATCCAATTTGCCAAATTTCCTTGGATTCCATGGGCTCTTGCCTCTGCTAACAGAAGCCATGCTGACGTCCCAAGTAGACTACATCAAATGCATTGCCCTTATCTACACAATTGGTCACCTCTCCAAAAAATTCAATCAAGTTGGTCAGTCATGACCGCCCCATAACAAAAACATGCTGACTGTTGGCTAATCCCTGTCTCTCCAAATGCAGATTAATTCTGTCTAAATGTTCGGCACTTTATCCTGGGACTGTGCCCCCATATTTTAGATTCCTCGAACAGCGGAAACAATCTCTGGATCTATCTTATCAAGTCCCTTTTGTAGGTGTCAATGATATTGAATCTCATTCTTCTAAACTCCAGAGCATATGAACCCAATTTACTCAGTCTCTCATCGTAGAACAACCCCCTCTTCCCAGGGACCAATTTAGTGAAGCTTCACTGCACCACCTCCTGTGCAAGAATATCCTTTGTTAAATATGGAGATCAAAACTGCACATAGTATTCTTGATGTGATCTTCCCAAAACCCATAGATTTGGGGCAAGACTTTTGTATTGTTGGACTCCAAAAAGGCCAACATTCCATTTGCCACCCTAATTCATGCTAACTTTCTGCGTTCCTCCTATCAGCAGACCCAAGTTTCTTTGAACAACAGCACTCAAGTGTCTCATCTTTAAAAAAAATTCATCTGCTTTACTAATCTTATGACAAAAGGTGAATAACTTCACGTTTCTCTATATTGTACTCTCATCTGTCATTTTGTTGCCGACCCAGTTAGCAGAACTTGATCACTTAGCAGCCTCTTGGTCCTCCCACAGCTTATTCATGCATTACTCCCTGTCTCTTCATCTAAGTTATGAATATAGATTGTATATAGCTGAGGTCCCAGCAGTGATCCATGTAGTACTCCACTATTCACTGCCTGCCAACTTGAAAAATAATCCCATTTATGCCCATTCTTTACTTTCTATCCATTAACCAATGCTTTTAGTTCACCGATACACTATCCATTAATATATTACCACCACTCCATGAGCCTTTACCTTGCCTATTAACCATTTGTGTGGCACCATATTGAATGCCCTTTGAAAATCCAGGTGTACTGCATCTACTGGTTCCCCTTTATCTTCCCTGCTAGTTACAATTTAAAACTCTTGAATTTCTCTTCAGTAAAAACATGTCAACTTGTTCTAACCATACTATGTTTTTCTAAGTGCGTTCAGGCTTCCTTAATGATAGATTTCAACAACTAATGTTAGGCTACTGTTCTCTCTTTTCATTTAAAAAGTGTTGTAACACTTTCCACTTTCCAACCTAGTGGGACTATTCCCAAATCTAAGGAATTTTGGAAAATCATAGCTCGCACATCCACTACCTTTGCAGCTATCTCTTTTAGAGCCCTAGGGAGTAGGCCATCAGGTCCTGGGAATTTGTCAGATTTTAGTCCTTTTAGGTTTTCTCCAATACTTTGTCTCTGCTATTAATTTCCTCACTCTTTTTAACCGCCTGATTCTGATATGAAACGTGTCTTTTACTGTGAAGACTGATTCATCCAACATTTTTAGTGGCCCTTGATGGCTTCTAAAACACTCCCAAATCTGCAGATTTGCTGGGTTTTTTTTTTTTGCAACATTGTAACCTTTTAGTCTAATACTATCCTTAACTTCCCGAGTGAGTCGCTTTCTTGCTGAGCTTTTGTGTTTCAATGGAATGTATTTTTGTTGAACATCTTGAAAGGTTAAGTCACATTTTAAAGCACTCTTGCTCCTGGTTGAGTTCTGTAAAATTGCTGGAACCATCTGAAATAATAAAGGCAGCAAATAAGCTTTTTCTTAAAAAATGGTAGGGAACTTGGAATTCCACAAACCAGGATTTAATCTGGCGCATTGGGTTGTGCCAGGTCTTTGCTTTGGAAATCCAAAACTAATTTTAACTGCCCTGTTAAATAAATAATTAATTCTGTGTTTTGTGGTGTAAATGTATATTTGTTCCCTGTGGAGTTCCATGGTAAGGAACTGAGTGTATAGGAAGGGAAACTGGTTGGAAGCCCCGGAGCCCTGGGAGCTTTACTCTTTAGTCATACTTGGGCAAGTTTACCATTAATACTGGACTCATGACTAGTTCCATCCTCACCTTCATGTGCAAATTAAAAAATACTTCACAAATCAATTTCTATTTTAATTTTCAGCTAAGATGTTGAGTGAAACTGACAGCAATATGAAAAACTGCACTGAAAAATCAGTAGGTAGCAAATCGCAGAGCATGAGGACTTTATCTCAACATTCATCTGAGTCTTCCAGTACTAAAGTGGAAAAGTCATTTAGTAAAACATCTCCAGTCAAAACGAGTACAAAACTGGCTGCTATGAAACGTAAAGGAAATTTGACACGAGTGATCGAGAACAGTCCGACCCGACCTGCCAGCGAGAAGAGAATTTCACCAAGGAAAGAGGAGAAAACCAGATCTTCAAAGAGTTCTCCAGAGAAACAAGAGAAAACTGTCTCTCCAAACAAAGAGAAAACTGTCTCTCCAAACAAAGAGAAATTGTCTCCAAACAAAGAGGACAAAATATCCCCAAATAAACCTGAGGTAAGAAGCACTTTGGTCACATTTGCTGTATTTCGGGTCAGATGCATGGTGGGTGAATTTAGGTTGCAGTTCCCTTCAAATAAAAGGGGAAAGGAATATTTCCTGTTCAGAGTCCCATCCTCCCCCTCAGTCCACCCCACCCGTTGTCAATGTGGAAAATGTTATACTAATCTATTTTGCATATGGTAGCACAGTGGTTTGCACAGTTGCTTCACAGCTCCAAGCTCCCAGGTTCGATTCCTGGCTTGGGACACTGTCTGTACGGCGTCTGCACGTTCTCCCCCTGTCTGCCTGGGTTTCCTCCGGGTGCTCCGGTTTCCTCCCACAGTCCAAAGATGTGCAGGTTTAGTGGATTGGCCATGATAAATTGCCATTAATGTCCAAAAAGGTTAGGTGGGGTTACTGGGTTACGGGGATAGGGTGGAGGCGTGGGCTTAAATAGGGTGCTCTTTCCAAGAGCCGGTGCAGACTCTCTGTAAATTCTATGATTCTCTATCGATGGAAAACAAACATCATATTCTTTTAACAATTGGAACCCAGCTGCTTTGGGCTAACTCCCATTACATGCCAATCAATAAGAGGAGTTGTAGCTGTCCAGGTTGACTGATGGGTCATAGATATTGCATGGTTTGAGGGTAGAAGTACCGGAATCCAGGAATATATGCTAGTACATATTAGTACTAGACGAGTACTTTGAAGGGAAAATATTTAGATTTCTCCTCACTTAACTGATAAAATGGGGCCAACTGGGTTTCGTGAGACTGAAAGAATAGAATCAGGTCAACCGCAGTATGAGCACTTTACTAAATGTGTTTTATTTTACAGTTTGGATAACTTGTCTTAATGTCAAGGGCTGGCTATCCTACTTTGCAGTCTGCTGTTGAACACATTCAGCAGAAATGTACGCAGTTTAGATCAGAGTGGTTCTTCTGGGATAGCTTTGCATTTTGAAGGCAGCTGCTGAGAGAGTGCTGTTTGCATCTTTGTTTCTATAGTCCAACAACCCAGAGGATGCTGAAAAGAAGCGTCAGAATTACCTGGCCTATCGTAGCTTCCTGAATCGTGATGGACCTCGAGCTCTGGGGTCTAAAGAAATCCCTTGGGTAAGTTGGTAGAAATATAAAGAAGCAAGCAAACCAAATATATTTGTAGTTGTAAACAATATATAAGTTCATTTTCATAACTTCAGTGGAAACTAATATCTTTGATAGCCAATGTATGCTGTAGTATTCTTTTATGGCTATTAGCATAATATATGAATTAGAAACTTATTTAAAATTCATTGCATGGTTTTATGGTATGTCTCATCCATATATATATTCAGCCAAAGTGGAAGGTTATCATTTGCTCTACTGTTTTCTGCAGTTAGATTTGATTGTACTATTTGTGGTGATGCAACATATTTAAATTAATTATTATGCTGACTAAAGCGTAATCAAAAGAGACTTGAGATTGAAGACCGGTTTATGGATTTAGCAGACAGATTCTCAGTGCAATCTAATAAGAAAATACGTGATTTATTTTGAATGCTAAACTTAAAAGTGGGGGTGACCAAGTTTAGTTTTTTTTAAAAAAACAAATCTGTGCAATTCGTTGGTTAGGAACAGATAGAGCTTTTTCTTTGGAAGGATGTCAAATCCGTGGAGAGGAGATGCTCTAAGATGAGACAAAATGTGAGAAACTGGGCAACATAGCACTTAGGAGCAGGCATGGGCCATTCCGCCCTTCGAGTCTGCTCTGTCGTTCAGTAAGATCATGGCTGATCTGGTTGTGGTCTCAGTTCAACTTTCCCCCCTAACCCCCCCCCCCCCCAATAACCTTTGACTATGTTGTCTAACAAAAATCTGTCTATAACTCCACCTTGAATAAATTCAAAGACCCAGCCTCCACTGCTCTCTGGGGAAGAGAATTCCACGTACTAAAGTTCTCCTCATCTCTGCCTTAAAAGAGAGACTTCCTATTAAATTGTGTTCTTTGGTTCTAGTATTCCCACAAGTGGAAACATTCTCCCTGGTATCCACCCTATCAAGCACTCTCAGGATCTTTATATTTTTTAATAAAGTCAACTCTTGGTCTTCTAAATTCCAATGTGTATAGGCCCAACCGTTACAACCTTTCTTCAAAGCATAAGTCCTTCATTCCAAAAATGATCAAGTGAATCTTCTCTGAATTGCTTCCAACACAATTGTATCTTTTTTTAAATAAGACGATCAAAACTGTACACCGTATCCCAGATATTCTCATCAATGTCCTGTACAGCAACAGTAAAACATTCTACTTTTATAACTCTTAAACTCATATATAGACAAAGTCAATGATGCAAGATGATACATTGAATGTGAGTCTGTGCAGGTAATTAAGTCTTTACAGGTCCAGACCTCAAACAGACCATTTTTTGCAACAAACTACCCTGCCTTCAGGAGAACAGCGACCATGACACCACACAACCCTGCCATGGCAACCTCGGCAAGACGTGCTAGATCATCAAAATGGACATCACGATTACACGTGAGAACACCACCCACCAGGTACCCAGTACACACTCGTGCGACTCGGCCAACATTGTCTACCTCGTAAGCTGCAAGAAAGGATGTCCCAAGGTGTGGTACATTGGCAAGACCATGCAGACACTCCGACAACAGATGAATGAACATCGCATGACAATCACCAGGCAGTAATATTCCCTTGCAGTCGGGGAACACTTCAGCAGTCAAGGACATTCAGCCTCTGATTTTCGGGTAAGCGTTCTCCAAGGTGGCCTTCAGGATGTGCGACAATGCAGAATCGGCGAGCAGAAACTGATAGCCAGATTCAGCACGCATAAGTACGGCCTCAACCGGGACCTTGGATTCATGTCTCATTATATTCACCCCCAACCGTCTGGCCTGGGCTTGCAAAATCTTACCAACTGTCCTGGCTTGAGACAATTCACACCTCTTTTAACCTGTGATTATCCCTCTCTTCAGTCGCACCTGTAAAGACTTAATTGCCTGCAAAGACTCTCATTCAAAATATCATCTTGCATCATTGACTTTGTCTATATGAGCTTGTGGAACCCAACTCTTCACTCACCTGATGAAGGAGCTGCGCTCCGAAAACTAGTGACTCCAAACAAACCTGTTGGAATTTAACCTGGTGTTGTAAGATTTTTACTCTCTCTGCAATCACTTCTTTTAAGACCCTAGGATGCAGGCCATCTGGTCCTGGGGACCTGACAGTCTTTAGGTTCAGTTTTTCCAGCAGCTATTCCCTAATGATAGTGATTATTTTAAGTTCCTCCCTCCCATTTACCTTTTTGATTTTCAAGTATCTTTGGAAAGTTATCTAAGTCTTCTACAATGAAGTGTTAGGACACCGAACCAGACCCCAACTTTTAATACTGGATGAGAACCCCAAACAATTTGTAAAACTGAGGAAAGGACACTTCATCCCGGGACTGATTACTCTGACCAATAAGTATATTTTATGTTAAAACAAACTTTACACATTCGCATCAAAGAAGCAGCTTTGCAATTATCAGTTAAGCAGTTCTTAAATAAAAGGAAAAACTTGAATGTACTATCTACACCTGCCACTAATTCCAATTAAGCAACCCAATACAGTTCAAATGCCAGTTCTAAATAAAGTTAACACAACCATTTTACTTGTTTAGCTGTGCAGACCTTCAGCGAGTTCCTTTCAAGAGGAGATCCAGTATTCTTCTGCTCAACCTAACAGCACATGACAAAACTGCTGCTCAACTTAAAATCCTATAACAGACTGCAAAACTACTGACAGACCTGGCTCCTCCCATTAATTACATCATATCTATACGACTAGGTTCCATGATCTGCTTAGCTAGGATTAAATACAATCTTTCCTAAATTATCTACACTCCAATTCAGCGAACCATCCAAAATATAAACAATGTTCCATTAGCCATCTCTGTTACCAAGCAAATGGTTAAAATCAATAATTACTTCCCCTTTTATGACCACTTAATTACAACTTTAACAGACACATACCTATATGTATTTTAAACCAGGGTTTTAAATAACATGACTGCCACAAGTATGAAATATAATATATAACAATTTCTACATTCATCACAGGAGTCGGACACAAACTACGTGTTAAATACCCCTTATTTCCTATTATCAATTCCCCAGACTTTAGAGGGAACAAACACTAGCTTAGTTACCTTTTTCCTATTTTATGTTGCTAGCTTTCTCTACTCTACTTTCTTCCTCTTTATTCTTTTAGTTATTCGTTGTTTTTATAAAATCTGACCAATCTTCTGACTTAATCTTTGCAGATTTGTACAGTGTTTCTTTCAATTCGATGCAATCTGTAACTGTGTGCAGCCACTGAAAATGCATCCTTTTCAGAGTTTTTCTTACTGGAATAAATCTTTTGCTGAGAATTATAAAATATATCCTTAAAAAATCTACGACTGCATCTCTACTACCCTACCTTTAATATAGTTTCTCAGTTCACTTTAGTTAGCTCTGCTTTCATACCCTTATAATTCCCTTTACTCAGGTTTAAAGCACAAGATCCACACTTTACTCCTTCAAATGGAATTTCATGTTCAATCATGTTGGGGTTGCTGCAACCTAAAGGCTCTGTTAACATGAGGTTATTGATTAATTTTGACTCGTTGCACATTACCACCTCTAGAATAGCCTGCACCCTGGTTGGCTCTAGGACGTACTGCTCTAAGATATTGTTCCAAATACACCATCAGGTCATAGGTATTTATTTTTATCTGTGCTAACAGTTATCTATTTTGTTACAAATGCTGTGCACGTTCAGACATAGACAAAGCCTTTGACTCTTGTCCTTTTTATTATTTTTGGTATCACTTGGCTTATCTGCCAGTGAAAACTTCAGTTTGAACTCTGTCATCCCCTCTTGTCACACTAAGTCTTCTTTCTATTGGAATTAATGGTGTTTTTGGAAGGGGTTTAAGCAGGTAATTAGGGAAAATCCATTCATGCTGGTTGGTGAATTGATAGAGAGGGCCTAACTTCAAGATCCCAAAAGTGGAAAAGGTGAAGTTTTTTAAAAAAAAAAGCGTCAGAAATGGGTGAGAGATCATTTTGATTTTTCCGAAGGAATTGCATAAATATTTGAAAATGATCAACTTAAAATGGGTATGAGGAAAGACCAGGGGACTGGTGATTCTTTTTCACTGGGGTGGGTGTGAAGAGCTAAACGGCTTTCATCTGAACTGTAAAATTCTCTGATTTTATAATTGGAAGTGGAAAAAGATGTGCGTTGTATATTAGTGTTTGCCAGTTAAGGAGAACTGTGCAGCTCCTGCCAGTGGCTACATTGGTTAGACCCACTCATCCCCCATAATGGGACAGGAAGGCCCTGGATGATTTTACCAATGATCCTTTTTGATATGGACAGCCAGATGGCAATAGGATTGTTGTAAATTGCCTGAGCACTTCGGTCTGACCTGAGGAAGGAGCAGTGCTCCGAAAGCTAGTGTTTGAAACAAACCTGTTGGACTTTAACCTGGTGTTGCAAGACTTCTTACTGTGCTCACCCCAGTCCAACTCCGGCATCTCCACATCACCCCAGAGTAAGACGGGGATGGGGGGTGGGAGGGGGCAATGAGTGGGGTAACTGGCTGCATGCATTGCAGAACTTATTGGGGAATGAGTGTCTGAAAGGAAATTGGATTGGGACATAATGAGCTTGATGATAGTGTGATGGTATTAATTCACGTAGAAGGAAAACCAGGGTGGGATATTTTCCAAGTAGAAGCGAGAAGGACGAAAAAGCATTGTTGCATGAACGTCAAAAATAAATTTCTAAATAAGAAATCCTTAATGACAAAGGCATTAATAGTTGCCTGGAGAACTGAGTGCCTACACATGGCAGAGAGAGGGGGATAGGACTTCTTCTGCGTTGTGGAGGATAAAAGGTTTGAAAATACATCCATTCAAAAGTTTAGAAATTTGCTGGAGTAGCAGTACTTGGTGGGGCCCATCATTGAGAGTGCTCAATCAGCTATCATTTCCTCATCCTATCCAGAAGCCACTCCAATGAGGTTAGTTGTCTGAAGATCAGTGAAAAGGCAATCCACTTTGCTCCTGTAGTTTTTGTTTTAATTCCAAGGTGTATGCAAGCTGAAAACTAAACATTTGTGCTTCCATTCGGGAATCGGTGTGGCTGGGCAGAGAGAGAGACATTTGTGATGACCTGACATTCATTCCCAGTCATTGGCCAATAGCTGACCGAGCCAGCAATTGTATTGAGAATTTTGGTGGTCAGGATTTATAAAGGTTTACTTGAGTGAGAAAAGAGCAGTGCATACTACTGTATTAGATACAAGGATGTGAAAATTTATACGTGCAGCTGCAGTACCTGAGTGTACTTTGGAGAATGTCATTGTGCTTGTCTTCCACACCTCTTCACTTTTTTATACTGAAATAATTTCTTCAAGTTACTTCAAATTTCATGGTCCTTGTGTAGAGGCTCAAATGGAGCATTAACATTTGAATGATCTGGTTGGGTTGAATGACATGTTTCAATGCTTTATATTCAATGTAATGACTTTCATTGTTATCGCAGTGCAGTACTTGAATTGTTACATCTTCAAAGGACCTTTTTCTTTGCCCTCAAATTAAAATCGACCTGTAGCAATTCTTATCATTTTGGCTATTGCTTAGTTTGTCTTCAAGTACCGACCCTGCGTCTCCAATATGATCAAATGGGATCTCGCGTCATTCCTACTGCTAAAGCAGTTCTCACAAGAAATTGTTTGCATTTTCTGTCAATCACTTTCTCATCCTAATCAAATCTTAAAGCTCTGTCAAGGCCATTTCCATCTATTGCTCCTATATATGGGTATATATTTGTAACACCATTCTTGCACTCTTGGAAAGAACACAAGTAAAAGTTCATCACTTGATGATCTTTTCTTCCATCTCTAGCCTCTAAACTGCTGTCTCACTCTGTCATGTCCTCACAAACATCAAAAAGCCCTTGTGCAAAGTGTTACCTTACGATTAGAATGATTCTTCAAATTTTTCTCATTAAGGGAGCTGAGAACTGCTTGGAAGGACTTTCGTTCGTTATTACTGGAGTCCTGGAGTCCATGGAACGCGATGATGCCAAATCTTTAATCGAACGCCATGGAGGGAAACTGACAGGAAATGTGAGCAAAAAAACAAATTACCTGGTGACTGGTCGAGAAGGTGGACGAGCAAAACTGGACAAAGTGAGTATCTGCTAGTAGCATATGCTTGAGCCGTATGCACACCAGTCTTAAAAACAGTGGAGAAACAGTTGAGACCAGTCTGTTATGAGTGCTGATGATTCTGTAGCATTAAAGGTAACACTTATGATATTACCATTGCAAAACCGTAAAATAATCATAGAATTTACAATGCAGAAGGAGTCCATTCGGCCCATCGAGTCTGCACCGGCCCTTGGAAAGAGCACCCTACCTAAGCCCACCCTATCCCCGTAACGTCATCTAACCTTTTTTGGACACTATGGGCAATTTGCATGGCCAATCCACCTAACCTGCACATCTTTGGACTGTGGGAGGAAACCGGAGCACCCGGAGGAAACCCACGCAGCCACGGGGAAATTGTGCAGACTCCGCACAGACAGTGACCCAAGCCGGGAATCAAACCATGGACCCTGGAGCTGTGAAGCAACTGTGCTAACCACTGTGCTACCATATTAATGTCTTTTGCTGCCCCAATACAGGATTCTAACGAATTAGAAATCAGATGTTTGTAACATTTTCAAATTTCTATCTTGTCGTTTGCTGACCTGCAATTTTTAATATTGACCTTTCTGAAAACAGTATTAGTTGAAATTAAGTTTGATTATATTCATTATTTAAAAACTTTTAGGCAGAGAGTCTTGGAACAAAACAAATTGATGAAGATGGACTGCTGGATTTAATCCGTAGAATGCCAGGGAAGAAATCCAAGTATGAGATTGCAGCTGAAGATGAGGTCAGTTTTTAAAGAGATAAAGTACTCGATCTATAATGCTCTCGCTTAATATTCTATGCAGGGTTCAAAATCCAAGACAACAGCTACGTGTTGGTCAGTATTAATCCTTTTGATTAAAATAATTGATGGTTGTTTGTTTATGGGTTACTCCCTAATATCCACATTATTTTTTAGTGGGATAGTCTAACTTGTACAAGCCTCATTGAATGCAGTTAACGCTGTTCCTTCTTGGCCACTCTGCCAAGATAGAGTCTCTGCCATTTACTTCTCTCCGCTCTCGCAGGTGACTTGCCTTGGTTTGATCTGAGGTTCCACGAGTGAGTTAACTTAATAAATCATGGTTAAGAGTTATATTCAACCATAGATTATATCCCATGCAACGTATCTAATGGTGTAGTAAGAACAAGTGAGTGATTGATAAAATAAGATTTTAAAGTTGGAACTTAAATTGCAGATTAGTTCTGATGTTGTGGTGAGGTCCCGTCTTTGCACCCCCCCCCACCCCCCGCAAATATTGGGCTGTATTTTGAGGGAAGGGTTGCCGGCAAACTTGTGTTCGCTGTCAGTACCTCTCGGAAACTGACCACAACTTCCAGATGTCAGATATACGTAGCTCAGCACAGAAATCCTGAAGTTGCGATCTGTCACTTGGGCTGTCCTGCGTTCCCACTTCAGAGTCCGCAATCACAAAATCCTTTTTACTCTTTCAATTTAAGCCCAGCATCGCTCTTAGAAATTCCTTAAAATGCTGCACTTTGTTCAGCCAGGTGCAACTGGATTCTCAGGCGGTGATGTGATTAATACAATTTGATGAACAACAGAATTGACCCTGGAAGAAATCACTCTTCCATCATTGCTGTCAAAGGATTAATTCCTAGATTTTTAACGCTAAATATTTTAAGCTTGCTTTTGAAAACATTTTTTCACTTGATCCATGTGTATATTATAGTATTTTAACTTGGTCTGTTTTGGTGCTTTTAATTTCTGTTTGAGTGCTCTGTGAAAATCTTTTAATTTGATTGACTGCTTGGACAGGCCAGTTGCCTGACATTCTCTCACCTGGGGAAAAGTAGTGGGGAGTGTCATGAAGGAACCCAAATGGTCAACCACTGCAGGATGATTGACTATAAAGGAAAAATATAAACTTTAGGAGGAAGTCAGGACTGGTTTATGGGAGGATCATGGTGTTTAATTTTTTGCAGTTTTTTAAACATATAACACCTTGTGGACAGAGAAAATTCAGTGGATGCTATTTACATTTCGGTAAAGGTTTTGATTCGGTGCCACCTATGAAATTGGTCCACAAGGATGACACGGCTGGAATGCATCAGTGATGATTCAAGAAATTAGATGAAAGAGGAAGCAAGCCTGGTTGGACACAGTTGCCTTCCATTAAGTGTGTACCCCCACTCCTGATGGTCTTCTGCCAAAATGTAGTACTCCTCCATTAATATTAAATTGCCTCTACCATCTGTTGACCCATTCTATTAACCTCTCCATCTTCCTAAAGTCTTTTACAGTCATCACCCTCACTGTTTGCCAAGCCTATTTCTGTTTTTGCTTGGAAAGATTAAAATTGTGCTCTCCATATGAAGTGTCCAAATCCTCGAGATGCGTTGAGAACGATCGAGGATTCGGAATTGTTTCCAGCCTGCGCCGCACCTGTTGATCCTAATTATCAGCCCTTTTCCGTCCATGTTGCTGCAGTTCCTTTCGTCCCAGAAGCTTCCTGGAAGTAATCATGTGGGAAATCTGGCTGCTTTCCAACTTTTCCCCCTTTACCTAGTTCAAACAATCTTATTTTATCCTCTACCACTTCTCTGACTAGATCAGCTAATCCGGGAACTTGTTTTTTGTAGCTGAGTGCCAGATTGCATGAGGGATTTTTATGGTGCGAATAATCCTGCAGTTGTATTTTAGTAGAGTTTGAATCTTTTCATTTTACACTTTTAATTCTCATTCCACCTGTTCTCATTGCTGCTGCTCTCCTGGAATAAGATCTTTAGTTGCCAATACTTTGGAATTGTGCATTTGCCTGAATCAAACAATTAATCCAAATAAGTGCAACTGTGGTCACATTGATGTGTCCTAAGGTGATTTAGATTAGACCGAGACAATGTGCAACCCTTTCTCAGCAAACCACAAAGTTGTTCACATTTGTCAAATGTGTTCCACTTTGATACTGCAACTTGATCCGTTGAAATTACTATTTGGGCTGGCTTATAGTTTTTTGATGAGATCTGTCCTGAAATTTGATTTAATTTGTGGGATTCTGCGAAGACTATTATTTTAATTAAGATGTTAAGCACATTTCATGTTTGCAATATCTTAAGCTTGTTGTGGCCCATGCTTTTAACACCATGTTAGCTGCTACAGGAGGAGACAAATGAACATTGGTGCATGTTCAAATCCATTAGACAGCTCGTCTGTAAAATTTGATGGTATTTACAGCTGCCTATTTTTAACACATTGTAGGATCTTATCACAAATGGCTTAATGGGTTGGTTCGAAATTGTTTGAGGGGTAGTGTTCTTTTGAGTGTGCAAATTAGCTGTCACATTTCCCTACTTTAACAATGATGGCACTTCAAAAGCACGTAATTGATGTGAAATACTGACATTTGTGTGTAGTGGAATTGCTTTCTTTGGTTCTGTGTTGGTCAATGAGCACTTCTATGCAAACGGCACAAAAAGGCTTCTTCAAAGCAACGAGTATTTATTTAAACTGCTTTGACTTGATGCAGGCAGATTTTATTTTCCTTTTTAAAATTGCAGATTAAAAAATCAAGTGCTCATGCAAGAGAAGCTGGAAAGGTTGCAGAGAAAGGTGAACATAGCAAGAACATCTCGCCGACATCAAAGAGACAAACTGAAGGTAAAAAGAGCAGTCCGTCACCGCCCAAGACTGGCGAATCTTCGAGATGTATGAAGAGGAGTATTTCGTTCAAAGCAGAACCTTTTACCGGTCAGCCTGCACTGAAGTGTGAACCTCAGACTCGGAATTTAGCGAAAGAAGAGCAGAGTTTGCTGTGGGTGGATAAATACAAACCCGCAGCGCTGAAGAATATAATAGGACAACAAGGGGACCAGAGTTGTGCAAATAAACTAGTCCGCTGGTTGAAAAAGTGGCATGTGAACAACTCTGGCGACAGCAAACCGATAGGTGAGAATGACCTGTTGATGCAGTGCCGGTTCAGTCAGGATTAGTTAATATTCAGGATTGTATTATAAATGTTAACACCAAAGCAATCTGTCCTTTGTAATAGCTGCATTTCTTGCTATTCCTAGACAATATCAATGTCAGCATAGTCCGAGTTCTGTTTAGAAAAGGAGACCGCGATTAAGAAATATACCCGTGTAGTACCAGCACAAACAAATCTCTATGGTAAATATCCTCATGTCATGCACTTGTGTGCATGTACACATCTGCTTGCATTTGTACAAATGCCCCCCCTGGGGCTACCAACAACTCCTCAAACACGGTCACGGACATCCTCCACCTTGCCTCGAAGCCCTCGGCTGAACCCCTTAACTCGTATTTGATCTTTTCCAGCCGAAGAAAGTCATATAAGTTACCCAGTCAGGCCGCTGCCCCCGCTCCAATAAAACTGCTGACCGCCACTCCAATAAAACTCTTGCTGGGCAGTGAGAGAGGCGAAGGCCACAACATCGGTCTTTCTCCCCTCCAGCTCCGGTTTCTCCGATATCCAAAATATCGCCACCAAAGTGTACGCCTCAACACCTCACTATCCTCGTTTGCGCCGCAAACACTCCTGCCCAGAATCTCTCCAACTTTTCACAGCCCCAGAACATATGTGCGTGATTCGCTGGCCCCCGCCCACACTTCTCACACTCGTCTGCCACCCCGCATCATATGTACCCTGTGTGCCACCTTGTATCAGGCTCATTCTTGCGCACGAGGAGGTCGCATTCACCCTCGTAGTGCCTCAATCCATCCTCCCCAGTTTATCTCCCCTCCCAGCTCCCTATCCCATTTCTCCTTAATCTTCTTCACCTGCTCACCTCCCTGTTCTCCCAGCCACTTGTATATGTCTCTGATCCTGCCCTCCCCTTCCACATCTGGAAGCAGCAGTCGCTCCAGCAGGGTGTACCTCGGCAACCTGGGGAAATCTTTCCAAACCTTCCGTGCAAAGTCCCTTATCTGCGGGTACCTAAACTAACTTCTTCCCGGGAGCTCTACCCTCTCCTTCAATTCATCTATACTGACAAACCCTTCTTTCAGATGCAAATCCCTCAACTTAACCAACTCCACTTCCAATACATGCCCCCCCCCAAAAAAACCGTGGTTTTCACGCAACGGTGATAACACCGCCTCTCTATCCTAAAGTGCCTCCTCAGCTGGTTCCAGATCTTCACAGTGGACTGAACCACAGGGCTCTCGGAGTATCTGCTTGGCGCCATGGCACTAAAGCTGGACCCCTTTCAAGATTCCTCCTCCATCCTAAACCATTCTACCCCTCCCCTTTCCTTCCCACCACCGCATCCCATTCTCCACATTCGCTGGCCGATAGTAATGTAGCAGGTTCAGCAACGCCAATCCACCCTGCTGCCTGTGCCTCTATAACAGGGTCGCCTTAACCCTCGGCACCTATCCTGCCCATACAAAGTCCAGAACAATGGTGCCTAGTCTTTGAAAGTAGGCTGTTGGTATAAAGATCGGGAGAGCCTGGAATATGAACAGGAACCTCGGCAGAATGTTCATCTTCACTACTTGGACCATTCCCGCCAAAGTCAAGTGCAGCGTGTCCTTGAGATTCTCCCTAGCCCCCTCCACCAGTTTTATTAAATTCCATTTATGAAGCATCGCCCATTCCCTCGCTATCTGAATCCCCAGGAATCTAAACCTGTCTCTGGCCACCATACATTGGCATTCTCCCCCCTCCCACGCCAATTGGCTCGCCGACCCAACTCATTCACCGGGAACACTTCGCTTTTCGCTACATTCAACTTGGATCCCGAGAACTCCCCAAACTTCCCCAACAGGCCCATGATCCTCTCCATGCTCTCCAGCGGGTCCGAAACATACAATACTGGATCGTCCGCATATAGCAACACCTCATAGAATCATAGAATTTACAGTGCAGAAGGAGGCCATTCGGCCAATCGAGCCTGCACCGGCCCTTGGAAAGAGCACCCCACTTAAGCCCACAGCTCTGCCCCATACCCATAACCCAGCAACCCCACCCAACCCCTTTTGGGAACTAATGGCAATTTAGCATTGCCAATCCACCTAACCTACACATCTTTGGACTGTGGGAGGAAACCGGAGCACCTGGACAAAACCCATGCAGACACGAGGAGAACGTGCAGATTCCGCACAGACAGTGACCCAAGCCAGGATTCGAACCCGAGACCCTCCAGCTGTGAAGCGATAATGCTAACCACTGTTAGCTGATGCTCCCTTCATCCCCTCATAATCCCTCGTCACACTGCTGATCCCCTAAGAGCCATTGCCAGAGGCCCTATAGCCAGCGCAAACATCAGCGGCGACTGCGGGCACCCCTGCTTTGTTCCCCTGTGTAGTTCCTCTTTGTAGCTCAAAGTTCCGTGGTCCACACACTGCCCTTGGTGCCACATATAACAGGCGCACCCATGCCACAAACCTCAGCCAAAACTTTCCCAGGACCTCAAACAGGTACCGCCACTCCACCCGGTTGAATGCCTTCTCCGCGTCCATGGGTGCCACTACCTCTTGTACCTGAGCTCTCGACGGGGGTCACAATCACATTTAACAGCCTCCTTCTATTTGCTAAAAAGCTGCCTGCCCTTTACGAAGCCTGTTTGGTCCTCTGCAACCACCCCTGAGACACAACCTTCCATCCTTCCCACCACCAACTTAGCCAGCACTTTCACCTCTGTATTTAACAACTATATGGGCCTATGCGACCCACATTCCAACGGGTCTTTCCCCTTTTTTGGTATTAATGTGATTGTTGCCTGCGTCATTGTCTCCGGCAGCTCCCCGTTCTCCGAAGCCTCATTAATCGCCCCCAAGAGATGTGGTGCCAGGTCTGTTGTGAACTTCTCATAAATTTCCACCAGATAGCCATTGGGCCCCGGGGCCTTCCCCGACTTCATACCCTTATACTATCCAATATCTCCCTCAGCCCCAAGGGCTCCTCTAGCGCCTGCCTCTTCTCTTGCTCCATCTAAGAACCACATGTCCCCCTCTTAACCCCCCCGGGCCCACCTTGTACAGCTCCGTAGAATAATTCCTAAACACCTTGTTTATCTTTCCCGGCTCCGACACCACACCCACTCCCCCAGTCCGTATCTTCAATATTTCCCTGGACGCGCGGCCTGCCTCCGTGGCTGATGCACTAACATTCGACTCGCCTTCTCCCCGTATTCGTACTGCACCCTTCTTGCCCTTTGCAGCTGTCCCACTGCCCTCCCCGTTGTCAGCCTATCAAATTGCCCCTGTAATTTTTTCCTCCTCACCAATCCCTCTGTGGTGGGCGCCCTCAAGTACTCCCTATCTACCTCCACTGTCTTGCTCATTAGCTGTTCATATTTCTCCCTCCTTTCCCTTTCCATTGTGCTTTGAACAAGATAATCTCTCCTCGGATTAGTGCTTCCCAAAAAGTGGCTGCCGACACCTCCCTGTCTATATAATCTTTAATCACAGCTTGCACTTTCCCACAAAACCCTCCATCTGTCAACAACCCCGAATAAAGCCTCCACCCCGGCCTCTACTTCTGTCCTGATCTAAGCCAAATCTCCAGCCAATGGGGCGCGTGATCCGAGATGTGCGAGGTAGGTGGATTGGACATGGTAAATTGCCCCTTAATTGGAAAATAAGTGAATTGGGTACTCTAGATTTTTAAAAAAATGTTTAACCTCCAGTTAATTCCTGCCTCTCTGCCAGCTCCACTTGCACCTTTTTTAGTTATCCTGTGCATTTCATTGGTGCACTCTCCTGAATCGTAATCTAAATTGTGGAGTGAATGTACCTACACTGCTGCTTTGTGTCCATGTCCTCCGTTGGGGTCACAACTCCTCTGTGAATTTCTCTATGGAAACAAAGGAGCAGCATCTGTTTAAAATTGTCAGGGAATATACTCCTTTCACGTGACTTGACAATACTTGGAATGTTCTGGTATTGTAGGAATGTTCTGGTACTGTAGTGCCTACAGGTGGTGCAAGTGACTAGACTACCTAACCATGTGAATGACTGGGAGCAAAACTAAACATCTGTGTTGCAACTGGAAGATACTCAGCAGCATGGATCCACTTCGGTGTGTCATTTCCCCAGGTTTGGGTTTGAGATTTGAGAAACCATTACTTGCTCTTACACCCGCACTTCCATTTTGTGTTTTTTCCTCTGAAGCAAATTGAAATTGACGGTATAGTGCTAGTAGCCACTGCTTAAGTATGCAAGAGTTAGTAAACGTGCGACATGGTGAAATGAAAGATAGAACTGCACATCATTCAAAGATTTAAAAACCTGAAGATCATCTATCTACGAATGTAGGCTGCTTTCTATGTGTGAAATTAAACTGAGACTAAACAATTTGCAGTCAAAATACAACTGTTTACATGAAAGACTTTTTGTTCTCGGCTTGCTCTACCATTTATGCTTGGAGCAGCTAAATGGAGGATAGACTTGCCTTCCTCATCTTGGAGAGGTATGTTAATCATCCAAAGTGCCAACCGTTGCATGTATGAAACTGCTTGCCGACTCTGCTTAGGATGGTGGGGTGGCAGGGAGAGAGGATCAAACCACTGCTTCACCGAGGAGAATTCATTTGCTGCACCTCTCCTCAGAATGACCGTTGGAACTCTCAGTTTTCTCTATTCCCTGGACCCTTGTGCTGTCTTCAGCCTTCAATTGCAAACCAATGACAGAATTCTTGCAGCAAACTGCAAATTCACAAAATGTGGCAGCCCCTCAGACACAGCAGCAACTCTTCCTGCTCCACAATCTACGTGTTTCCTGTACAGTGTTATTCAATTACTATTCAAGTACAACTAGCCTGTTCAGGACAGTTGCCATATATTACGTGACCCAAGTCACTAGCAAACTAATCTGGGTTTTTGAAATAAAAATTAAAGTTGCTGAAAATACTTGGTCTGGCAGCATCTGTGGAGAGAGAAAGAAAAGAAAATTTTTGAAGGTTCTGATGAATGGTTACAGGTGAAATGTTAATTCTGATTCTCTCTCCACAGATGCTGCCACCAGGCACGCTGGATATTTCTCTCTCTCACACTCTTCTTTTCAGATGCTCCTTTGTCCTGCAGCCTTTCCTGGCGCCTCATTGGCATACCCTGTTGGGTAGAAGCGTTCCCATATCCTCTACAGACTTTAATATTCCGCTTGTCATGTCTTGGTCTTGTGGCATTGTTATTTTTTGAAACTCAAGACCTGACTACTTCTATTCTTCCTTATCAAGGTACCCTTGAGGTATTTTTGTTTGTTAGTACTCCTTCCATTTCTCATGAGCGCAACTGTCACGTGGTTTTAACCATATACTGATCATCTCAGAACAGTTATGCCCTCCAAATCAGAATTTTATTTCTCCATTAGAAGTACTTTTGTTTTTAGGTCCATGGAATCTAACTGCCATCAGAATCTAACGTTTTTACTTGGTTCATTTATTTTACAGAAGCTTAATTTTAGTTCACACAGTATAATGGTTTACGATAGGCATGTATAATAACGTAGAGTAGCACAGAAGGAGGCCGTTCAATCCGTGTCTGTGCTGGCTCTTTTGAACGAGTTACTCAATCAATCCCACTCTCTTTCCTCTTTTCCATAACCATACAAATTATATTTCAAATTCATTTTTGAAAATGATTGAATCTGCTTCCAGCAACTCTTGAAAATGCAATCATGCCACTTTAAAAAAAATCTACTGATCTCCCCTATGCTTCTTTTGACCGCTTTCGGGCCCAGTAGTGCAGAGATCACCAAATAATGACTAATGAGGGAATCTCAAGGTCACTTACAATGTACAAAAATATCCCTTGAATGCTTTCCCTTGGTAATAAATTGTGCACTGTTTTGGCTTTATAATGCTTAGCATAAAATTACTTTTCAATGTCTCTTTGTGCAGTGAAGTTTGCTAAATATGGTGGGAAGGACGATGGTTCAAGTTACAAAGCTGCTCTGCTGTCTGGTCCTCCTGGTGTAGGTAAAACAACCACAGCCACTCTAGTCTGTAAGGTAAGACCACATCAGTACTAGAATAAAATGCCTTTCCCTTCCATGATTAACATGTGTAGTTTTTGCAGTTTGCACTAATAAAGTTATGTTATAAATCCAGAAAGATGTAACTTGATATCGAGTAAGTCATCTTTATTAGTTATCCCAGCTATGATTTAGCGAGTATCAATCAGCCACTTGGACTTCCACCTTTAAAGCCACCTGCAGTTCATTTATTTTTATAGCACCGATCTTGTTGCTCGCATTCGTAAGTGTTTACACTTTAATTGCTGGAAGAAAAGCTGTGTTTGCCTGGGTGTACACAACTCTCCTGAGAGAAGGTATAGCAATTTCAACCGGGCAGTGTAAAGGACAACACTTAATAATTGACTGACTAATCAATGCTGCAGCTTTCTGCCACATTGTAAATGCAGCAATGGATTATTGAATGTGAATGTAAATGCAGCAATGGATTAATGCACCAACATAGAGTGCAATTAATTTTCTTAATGTCGAAACATTAAGAATGTTTGTGTCAGAACTTGGACAATATACCAACATCATTGTTTTACTTGGCACATTGCTATGTTTCATAATATAGAATTATTATTCATCTGTAAGAATCATTGTGACAGACGTTACCGAGAGTTCATTTTTTTCCAAGCCGCATCCCGTTTGCTTTTAATTGCATGAGAAAATGCTGCTATTAAATGCTGGAGCATAAATCTAACCAAGATCAAACAGATTAAAATTAATATCACCATTCTCTTGATGGAAAAGTGCATTTATCTAATGAGTTGAGGTGCACGGGTGGGTGAGGACAGAAAATGACTGGCCTGTAATGCTTCCTTCAGCGAATTAACCTGCCAGCAATCCTGATTAAGGCTCTGGTGAAGAATGGCCTTTTGAGTGAGGTATTAGAGTGCCATTGGAGCCTGTGGAATTGTACCCCAGCAAGAGTAAATATATCTCAGAAGAAAGCTTTGTGCTGAAAATGGACAAAGAAAGGTATTGGCATGTCCTGTTGTCACCATTACCCATTGCTGTGCCTCATCAGAATTCTGTGACTTTTAGAATTATAGAATAGTACAGCACAGGAGGAGACCACTCGGCCCATTGAGTCTGCAACAGCTCTGTCTGAGAACACTCAGACCCATGGTTTAGCTTTTTCCCCATATCCCTGTAATACTTCCTCTAAATATTTATCCAATTCCCTATTAAAGGCTACTATTGAATCTATCACTGTCAGGTGGTGCTGTCCAAATCGTTGGGTACAATAATATATTTTCTCCCCCCCCCTGTTGCCTCTGTTTCACCAACTTCCTGAAATCTCTCCCGTCCAGCTATTGACCCTTCAGCCATTGTAAACAATTTTTTATTTGCTTTATCCAAATCCCTCATGATATTAAACGATTAATCATCTCCTCCTTGGATCAGTGAAGAATTTGAAGCTCTGGTTCTGAAACCAGAGCCTAAGCTAATTTTGGTATTCAAGGGAATAGTAATCAATTGGATTGTACATTGAATGCATCCATCCAAGATGAAATGTATGTATGTAAACTTAACAAAACATCTCTTTGCATGCTGATCTCAGAAAATGCCTGATAATTAACTGAGTTGCTATAATGCAGGTAGCTTGAGAATCACTTGCAATGGCTTTTCTTCTTGCTCCTGTACTGCTACCGTAGGTATTTCTCAAGGATCTATTCTTAGCCTTTCCTATTGCCATCTACATCCTGTCCCTCAGCAGGATCATCTGAATGCAGAGCACAAGTTTTCATGTGTACCCTGATAACACCAAGCTTTGCCATACCACCACTTCCCTCCACTCTTTCACTTTTTTTAACATATAATAATAATCTTTATTGTCACAAGTAGGCTTACATTAACAGTGCAACAAAGTTACTGTGAAAAGCCCCATGTCGCCACATTCTGGAGCCTGTTCGGGTACACCGGGAGAATCCAGAATGTCCAAATTACCTAATACCACAGCTTTTGAGACTTGTGGGAGGAAAGCGGAGCACCCGGAGGAAAGCCACGCAGACACTGGGAGAATGTGCAGACTCAGCACAGACAGTGATCCAAGCGGAAATCAAACCTGGGACCCTGGCGCTGTGAAGGCATAGTGCTAACCACTATGCTACCACGCTGCCCTTATCAGACTGCTTATCCAACTCCAATACTAGATGAGCAGAAATTTCCTTCAGTTAAATATTGGCAGACTGAAGCTATTGTTTTCGATCCCCATTCCAAATTCCGACCGCTCTTCTTGGCAACAGGTTTAAGCCAGTCTGAGTGCAACCTTGGTGTCAGATTTGACCCTGAGATGAGCTACCGATATTGTATTTGCGCAAACACAAAGATTACCTATTTCCACTTCCGTAACATCTTACAAACGTACGAAGCAGGAGTAGGCCAATTGGCCCCTTGAGCCTGCTCTGCTATTCCGTTAAATCATGATTGATCGGTTTGTGTTTCAAGTTCCACGCTCCCATCTACTTCTGATTACCGATGATTTTTCGGCCAGGGAATGAATCATCTATCTCTGCCTTAAAAATAAATCCCGCTTCCACCGCCTTATGAGGCAGAGAGTTCCAAAGTCTCAAACCTTCAGGGGAAAAAATAATCCTTTTCGCTTTCCTATAAGGGCAACCACCAATTTTAAAACAGTGCCCCCTAGTTCTGGACTCACCAAAAGACGAAACCATTCTTTCCATGTCCACCTTGTCAAGACCATTCCGGATCTTGTACTTCAATCAAGTCGTCCCTCGCTCTTCTAAACTCCAGTGGAAACGAGCCCAACCTGTCCAATTTTTCCTCGTGAGACAACTCGCTCATTCCAGATATCAATCCAGTAAACTTCCTCTGAACTGCCTCCAAACGCTCTTGGATTGGATTTGTTTATTGTCATGTGTACCGAAGTATAGTGAAAAGTATTTCTCTGCATGCAGCTCAAACAGATCATTTAGTACATGAAAGAAAAGAAAATACATAAATACACACTTACATCCTCTTTAAATGGGGAGACCAAACCTGAACACCGTATTCAAGATGTAGTCTCGCCAGTGCCCTGTATTACTGAAGCATAACATCCTTCATTAGCCTGTACATGCTGTACCTGCTTTCGAGCTTTTTGTGACTTGTGCTAGAATACCCAGATTCCTCTGCACCTTGAAATTCTGCTGTCGTTCTCTATTTAAGTAATACTCTGTTTTTTTTTATTCTTGCAGCCAAAGTGAGCAACTTCACATTTTCCCACTCGATCTATATTTGGCCCACTCATTGGCCTATCTATATCCGTCTGCAGTCTCCTTGTGTCTTCTCATACTTTCTTACCTATCTTGTGCTGTTTGAAAATTTAGCTAACATGGATTTGCTCCCCTCATCTAAGTCGTTAATAGAAGTTATAAAAGGTTGAGGCCCCAGCACAGACCCCTGTGGGACTCCACACTTATCATAGTCTACCAATGAGGCAAAGATCCATTTATGCATACTGTTTTCTACCAGCCAGCCGATCTTCTATCCATACTAATAATTTACCCCCTATGTCATGAACTTTTATTTTCTGCAAAACCATTGATGTGGCACCTCACCAGATGCCTTCTGGAAATCCAAGTATCATCTACATGCTCTCCTTTATCCACAGCACATGTTACTCCTTCAAAGAACTGAAATAAATTGCTAATCATGATTTCCTTTTCCTAAAGCCATGCCGACTCTGCCTGAATGACTTGAGTTTTCCTAAAAGCCCAGCTTGTAAACTCTTTAATGATCAATTCTAACACCTTCCCCACAACCGACATCAAGCTAGCTGGCCTTTAGTTTCCTGTTTTCTGCCTCCCTCCCTGATATTGTTTGACCTTGCCACTATCTCCGATAACCTGCTGCTGAAACCTTTATTCATGCCTTCATTACCTCTAGACTTGACTGTTCCAACACAATCCTGGCTGGTTTCCTACATCTTGCCCTCCATAAACTTGAGGTCATCCAAAATACATCTCATGACTTACACCAGATCCCATTGTCTGTTTAATTTCTCTGCCATTGGTGGTTGTCCCTTCAGTTGCCTAGGCAACCCTCGTTACCTCTCTGCCTCTACCTCGCTTTCCTCCATTAAGACTCTCCGCAACATCCCATCTCTTTGACAAGCTTTTGGTCACCTGATCTAACATCTCCTTTTGTTACTTGTCTTCATTGTTTTGTAATGCCTCTGCGAAGCATCTTGGACTTTTCATTACATAAAAGGCACTATATAAATAAGTTGTTAAAGTTAATGTAATATCTTGCACTCATCAGATGCACCAGTTGATAGTTTGTATATGAACAGAGGAACTTACTTTCTTAGTATTTCTTTTTTTTTTAATAAACAATTTTATTGAGGTATTTTTGGCATATAAACAATGACATTGTATAGTACCGTACAAAAGGAAAAGCAAATAACACACAGTGCAAACCACGACTCCATTCTCGCAAGGACCAAACGTCCAAACCACCCCCTACTCTACACTACCCTAGCCCCCCCTCTTGCTGACGGTTAATTCTCTGCGAAGAAGTCAATGAATGGCTGCCACCTCCGGGCGAACCCCGATAATGAACCTCTCAAGGCGAACTTAACCTTTTCTAGACCGAGAAAGCTCGTCGTGTCTGATAGCCATACTTCGGTCTTCGGGGGCTTTGAGTCCCCACTTTCTTACTATTTCAATTTAAACAAAACTCCCTCAATCCCACGTTTGGTGTCATCGAGCCCCTGTTTATTTATTTGCCTAGCTTTCTCTCTACTTTTTTTGAATTTGGTGATGTCCTTCAACAAGAGCCTTGATCATTCATTGGGATTTCCTTTATAAAGCACTTTATAAAGCAATGCTGACAAAGTTATATCTTTTTTTCTGGAAGGATCTAGGGTTCAGCTATGTTGAACTCAACGCTAGTGACACTCGCAGCAAAAACACACTAAAGGCCGTGATAGCAGAGTCGCTGGACAACACCAGCATCAAAGGATTCTACTCTGGTAAGTGCTTACATGTGTGTAGTGGGTCCAGATCAATTTTGCCAGTGCACAGTTGGTACAGATCGGCAAGATTTTCTTCCACAGTTTTGAATTACGTTTTACCTTTCAGGAGCTTCATTTGTAAGCACCAAACACCTACTACTCATGGATGAGGTGGATGGCATGGCTGGCAATGAGGACAGGGGAGGGATACAGGTAACCGTTTGACTGCCTCATTTAGTATAGAAGTTTATTTTAAATAACATTTAACCAGGGAACTCTAAATGAAATGCCACATCTTGTTTATGTATGAGCGCTTGGTGGCTTATCATTGTATTTGCAGGATGGTGTTTCCAACAATCCAATATTGGGCTGCGACGTCTGACCTCCAGGGTAGTGTAACCAGGGGATACCCCAAAGGTGCACTGGGGAGAGGATGTTTCCTTTTGACAGAGAATTTAGAACAAGGGGTCACTCGTTTAAGATGGAGATGAGGAGACATCTTTTCTTCAGAGGGTTGAGTCTTTGGAAACTCCCTCACAAGGCAGTGGAAGCAGATTTTTGAATATATTTAATGCAGAGCTAGATTGGTTCTTGAATAACAAGGGGATGAACAGTTAAAATCTTTATTATTGTCACAAGTAGGCTTACATTAACACTGCAATGAAGTTACTGTAAACATCCCCTAGTCGCCACACTCCGGCACCTGTTCGGGTACACAGCGGGAGAATTCAGAATGTCCAATTCCCCTAACAAGCACGTCTTTTGGGATTCATGGGAGGAATCCGGAACACCCAGAGGAAAATCAGGGGTAGTCAAGAATGTGAGGTTGAGGTTACAATCCGATCAGCCCCAATCTTATTGAATAGCGGAACAGGCTCGAGGGGCTGAGTGGCCTACCCTTCATTCTTGTGTTTATCAATCCAGAATTTAAAGTTATTCACAGTAGTGGTTCACTAATGTCCTTTAGGAAAAGAAACCTGTCTCCATGTGACTCCAGACCCAGGACAATGTGGTTGACTCCTAACTACCCTCCGAACTGGCCTAGCAAACCACTCTGTTCAAAGGCAATGAGGGGCAGGCAACAAATGCTGCTGCTGTCAGCAATGCCCACATCTCATGAAAGAATTAAGAAAAAAAAATTGCACCTACTGGAGAATTCTCATTTAAAACTGGTGTTTATCAGTGTTTTTGCTGAAAGAGCTGTTTGGGTGTGGATTTCTAGAGTGACTTGGCGCTTGGTACAAGTTAATTCTAAAAACAAATAGCAAAGTGGTACACAGTCTTAAAACTAATGCAGGTATTTCAGATATAAAATCTACTGAAAGCATGTATAAAATTAGTGCATAAAGACAGTTGGTATGCAAAAATAAGGGTGGCACAGTGGTTAGCACTGCTGCCTCACAGCACCAGAGGCCTGAGTTCAATTCCTGCCTCGGATGACTGTCTGTGTGGAGTCTGCACGTTCTCCCCGTGTCTGCGTGGGTTTCCTCTGGGTGCTCCGGTTTCCTCCCATGGTCCAGCGATGTGCAGGTTAGGTGGATTGGCATTGCTAAATTGCCCCTTTGTATCCAAAAGATTAGGTGGGGTTACTTGGTTACAGTGGGTAGAGTGTTCTTTCCAAGGGTCGGTGCAGATGCGATGGGCCAAATGGCCTCCTTCTGCACTGTAGGGATTCTATGATTCTGAGTTATCAAGATACACCAATACAGCAGGATAATTTAATTGATGCATGTTCATAAGTAACAAGAAAAAACTACTTGCAAAACTAATTGCAGCTTAGTTCTTGAGCTTACAGAATCAAATAAATACATAAACTTATTAATAAGTTGAAAGAAAGTGACTGCTTTTTAAGGCACTACATGTTAAAAGACTAAACTAATTTAGGATGCAAGATTGAAGGTTTGAAGTCTTTGCTGGGGAGTACAACTATTCCAGATTTGGTCGTCTTTGACCAGGACCAATTCACACCAATAGCCTGCAAATAAACCATGCAAGCATAGCTTTGCTACGTCGTATTATTCACTTGTCAAGTAATGATGCAACGACATACAAAGGGCAGTCACGTAGTAACAGCGTCCTACATTGATTACAATTAAACAGAATGTAATAGGTTAATTGATGTGGAGTGATCAAGTAATCAAAGTATAATTCGACTACAAACTAATTGTTGAACATGAATTTCCCTACACCGTGTCCTGAGAAGATTAGCTTGGGACTCTGGATTGCTGGCCGAGTGACATGATGACTATGTCACTGTCTCCCGAGTTCCTTCTCTCCTCTTATTACGTCTTATTATGGCAGGTTCAGAGTGCCTAATCACATTAAAGTAGCTTCTTTGTAAATGTTGGCTGTATTTTTGTTCTTTTTCAGGAACTGATTTCTCTCATTAGACAAACCAAGATTCCTATCATCTGTATGTGCAATGACCGAAACCATCCCAAGATCCGCTCATTAGCCAATTACTGCTTTGACCTCCGCTTCCAGCGGCCTCGGGTAGAACAAATCAAGGTGGGACTCGAATAGTTGTCCATCTGTTGTGTCAAATGATGATTTGCTACTGTGTGGTTTCCTGGTTCTTTAAATCTGTGGAAAGTTTGTACTGCCATGAAGGCAGCAACTATAAGTTAAATTATTTAACGACCCAAATATTGACGCTTTTGTATAAACCATGCTTCCAAAGTCTCACCACCCCTCCATTCTTCCGATGTTTTGCCCCCTATTGCCATGTTGGGAGGAAAACTGGATGTAACTTTGCCTCCCGTATGTGCTTAGATACAAATATTGGGTGAGTTGAGGGCTGGGGATTGGTTAACATTGTGTTTGATGGACTGTAGACCTGGCTGTTTTAGCAATTGTGTATAGTAAATTGACAACGGCAGTATTATATTTCACAAAACAATTACTTTGTAGCAGCTTACAGCTATCTACAGCTGTCTACAAACACCAACAAACAATACTGAAAATACTAATCATGTCATGGTCCGTGTCATCTCTGATAACATAAGAACATAAGAACTAGGAGCAGAAGTAGGCCATCTGGCCCCTCGAGCCTGCTCCGCCATTCAATGAGATCATGGCTGATCTTTTTTGGACTCAGCTCCACTTTCCGGCCCGAACACCATAACCCTTAATCCCTTTATTCTTCAAAAAATTATCTATCTTTATCTTAAAAACATTTAATGAAGGAGCCTCTACTGCTTCACTGGGCAAGGAATTCCATATATTCACAACCCTTTGGGTGAAGAAGTTCCTACTAAACTCAGTCCTAAATCTACTTCCCCTTATTTTGAGGCTATGCCCCCTAGTTCTGCTTTCACCCGCCAGTGGAAGCAACCTGCCCGCATCTATCCTATCTATCCCCTTCATAATTTTATACGTTTTATACATTAAAATACGCTTTAACTTCTGTAAACTGCTTTTTTTCAGGGCGCAATGATGACTGTTGCTTTTAAAGAAGGCTTGAAGATTCCCCCACCAGCTATGAATGAAATTATACTTGCAGCCAATCAGGATATCAGACAGGTTAGTGAACTGAAATTTTGGCACAGAACTAGAGTTAATGGTGAAATACTTGTGATATGATGGGTTACAGAGCTACTGATTTGCAAGCATCTCCTCGTCACCTCAATTTGAAAATCTTTTATAGACTTGTATCAATGTTGCTAATTATTGTCTCTACCCCTTTTGACGTTGTTTTCAATATTATTTAACTGCTTACTACACAGTGCATGTTGTTGTTTATAACAGTTGCGAAAACCTCACCTTGTATATTATTCCCAGAATTAACTGAAAATGGGAAGAAACAAGATGTTGAAAGGTGTAAAACAAAGGCAAACTCCTCTTCAAAAAGAAGCTGGGGTCACAGCTGAGGATCATTGAACTAGCTTGTGCAGATGTAAATAGGAGCAAGAGTTGGACATACAACCTCTTGAACAAGTTTTGTAAAGGAGTTAGATCATGGCGGATCTGTGCCTCAACTCCCATTTGCCAACCTTTGCCCTGTATCCCTTGACGCCCATACCTAATAAAAATCAATCAATCTTGGTCTTGGAAAGGGAGAGTTTCCTGATTTCACTCCTTAGATAGTCTAGCATTAATTATGAGCTAAAAGCTAAGGGCTTTTCACGGTAACTTCATTTGAAGCCTACTTTTGACAATAAGCGATTTTCATTTCATTTTTTCATTTCATTTCATGCTGGAATCTGAAACTAAGGAGAAAATGCTGGAAAATCTCAGCAGGTCTGCCAGCATTATGAGCTTGAATGAATGAAAATTGCTTATTGTCACAAGTAGGCTTCAAATTAAGTTACTGTGAAAAGCCCCTAGTCGCCACATTCCGGCGCCTGTTCGGGGAGGCTGGTACAGGAATTGAACCCGCGCTGCTGGCCTGCCTTGGTCTGCTTTTAAAGCCAGCTATTTAGCCCTGTGCGAAACCAGCCCAGCTTATGCCCTATTGTTGTAGAGATTTCCTTACCAGAGAAGATTGTTTCTGTGTATCTACCCCATCAGATTGTTAACAATAATTTAAACACCTCGATCAGATCACCATCAAACTTTTGTGCTCAAGGGAATACAAAGCAGGTTTATGCTATCTGTCCTCCTAATTCTCTATTCTGGTGATCCATGCCAAACCAAGGTGTTAGCGGAATTAAATGAGTCGAGTTCTTCGGACCGTATGAAACTTTAACACCATAGCTTTATTTGCCACATGCATGTGGGAGAGCTAAAACTCGGCCGCCTTAACTACAGCTCGGTCCAAGTCGCTCTGTCCCATAAAGCTGTCTTACACATCTTATACAATTTTGGATTGTCCATACTAATTCAAAAGAATGCAAGGTGATTCAGAGTACTTCAGTACAATCGATTAGCGATACCGGTAGATTGATTAGGTTACAGTCACTTCCCTGGTTAGATGACGTGGCTACATTGTCTGATATGCTCTACATTTAATCGTTCAGTGGACACGCCTTGTGTCAATACAAAGGAAGGTCCTTCAGAGTATCAGCCCGTAATGATGTGGTGAGTGCTCTATTTCTCTGTTCCATGTATCTGGGTGGGTCCAGAATGTCCTTTCCAGGCATTCAGGAGCCTGGCTGAGCATTTTCGATTTGTAGGCTGAAATGTGTTACCTGAAATATGTTTGTGTTTGTCCACATTTTGGTTTTGGAGATTGTCAGGTGAACCTTTTCAATGCATTCCCTTTCCTGCTGTCCCATGTGTACCCCAGATCCTCCATTTTCCCTACTACATAAGGCTGATATTGATCAGATTTGCAATGCTCAAAACTGATGCAGCATTCCAGAAGTGGTCTCATCAGGGCTCTGACCAGAGGATCTTACTTTTGTCCCCCCCCCCCCCCTTTTTTTTTTTCCCCCAACCCTCTTAATGAATACTATTGGCTTTTTTGATTATTTTTTTTGTAGCTGTGTGTCAGCTTTGTGATTTGTGTACCTAGACACCTGATCTCTTGCTCTTCTAACAGTGCAGATTCCTTGTTTATTGCTAACTTCAATTAATTTACTTCCCTGCTTTCCTGTCATTATTTTCTGAATGTAAAGTCTGTCTTGAGGATCCAGACAAATTGTAGACAAGTAACTTGGGCGATCCACTCTTATTCATTTCACGGCATTGGGCGATCCACTTGTTTCACGGCAACTGGGTATACTGAACCAATAGCATTGGTAATGATGTAATCTGATTAGAAACTTGGATATTACGGTCCTATAGTGGCATTATTGTTGGGGTAATTTGATGGAATATGCTCCACTATCTTCTCTCTCTACGTTGCATTAAAAATAAAAGAGCAGATGCTGCCTTCCTGATCCTCCCTTGCTCCCTCATTGTGCTGCTATCATCACTGTTCCTAAAGATCTGATCCATGGCAACTGGAAATGGTACCAAAAGATCAATCCCTCCTTCAGCTCATAATGGAAGGTAATTGGGACACATTAGCAAGTTTTGGGAGTCGAGGACCATGTGCTTAGCTGTGGTGTGTTCCATAGCACTAATGTGTGAAGGAACTCGTCAGAATGTTTTTTCTATCCTGAAATGGGACCCTTGAACTGTTTAAAGTGTTCTGCAGTTTCCTTATACTTTGTTCTGTCAACAAAACCATCAAGAACCCTGCATACACAGTTGTAACTTTTATGTCTTTCATTTCCACATTTTCTAGGTTCTGCATAATCTCAGTATGTGGTGTGTGGCAAACAAGACTTTGACTTACGATCAGGCGAAAGAAAATGGCAGCAAGACCAGGAAAGATATTAAAATGGTGAGGCCGTCATTTAGGTGATAATTTGTTCCTTATTGTTGCACGATAATGTTTTATCAAAATAGAATTATTTTTCGTGAGGTTTTCGGCTTTCCCCCAACATCCATGAATTTGTATCCTGATTGAACATATTTGCTCTTGCTTACCATAATTTGGTGAATCTAATTTATTGTTGAGTAATTGATTTTAAAGCTGGAATGTGGAGCATTTCCCATATAGCGCATTCAGTACTGAGTACACCCAGGAACAATTGCAAAAGGGAAGGATACAAATAGAAAAATAGATCTTTTGGAAAATCGCACTGAACTCTTTGTCTTGCTTAGTATAGTAGTGTGTTAAATCGGGGTAAGTGATTTGTGGTGATCTTATTGTTTTAAACAAGGCTTGAACTTTAAGTTTAAAGAAAGTTCCTTTGAATATAATATTCCATTAAGATGAATGCAGCATTTTGCTTGTATTAAAATATCTATATAAACAATGCTTACAAAAAAAGTCGATCTCCTGATTCCAGGGTCCCTTTGATGTTGTGAGGAAAGTGTTTGCTGCTGGGGAGGAAACTGCCCACATGAGTCTCATAGACAAATCAGACCTCTTCTTTCATGATTACTCAATAGCACCACTTTTTGTGCAAGAAAACTACCTGCATTTGAAGCCAGCAGCTGCTGGGTAAGTAGCAGAGTATTATCGAGCCATACAGTACAGAAAAGGCCCTTTGGCCCATTGAACCTGTAAAGCTATACTAAATCTACACTAATCCCACTTTCCAGCATTTGGCCCATAGCCTTGAATGTTATGACATTACAAGTGTTCATCCGCGTACTTATTAAAGGTTGTGAGGTTTGCCACCTCTACTACCCTCCCAGGCAGTGTATTCCAGACTCCCACCACCCTCTCCTTGGAAGTTTTTCCCTCCAATCCCTTCTAAACTTCCTGTTCCTCACCTTAAAATTATGTCTCCTCATTATTGACCCTTCAACTAGGGTGAGCAGCTGCTTCCTCTCCACCTTGTCCATATCCCTCATATTCTTATACACCTCTATCAAGTGCTCTCTCGGCCTTCTCTGCTCTAAATAAATCAACCTGAACCTATCCAGCCTCTCTTCATAGCTCAAATACTCTACCCCAAGCAATAACCTGGTGAATCTCCTCTGCACCCTCTCCAGTGTAATCACATCCTTCCTCTAGTGAGGCGACCAGAACTGCACACAGTCCAGCTGTGGCCGAACCAAGGTTTTGTACAGCTCCAACATAACCTGCCTGCTAATATAATCTATGTCACGACTCCTAACGGCAAGTGTCCTATGTGTCTTAACTTTTTTTTTAAAAGAACATTTTATTCAAGTATTTGTAATTTTATAATAATAACAGAAAAGAAAGCAAATCCAAATATAAACGTAGTAGGTACATCATTTCCACCCCTAACAAGTCCCTCCTACCTTTAACAGAAAATAGCCTGACTCCTCCCCCCCCCTTTTTTTTTTTTTATACATTATTGCCTCTGCTGACAGTTAATTTTCCTCGAAGAAGTTGATAAACGCTGCCACCTCCGGACGAACCCTAGCGTTGACCCTCTTACGGCGAACTTGATTTTCTCAAGAATGAGAAACCCAGCCATGTCGCTAACCCAGGTCTCTGATTTTTGGGGGCTTCGAGTCCCTCCAAGCTGGCAATATCCGTCTCCGGGCTACCAGGGAGGCAAAGGCCAAAATGTCAGCCTCTCTCTCCCCCTGGACTCCCAGATCTTCTGACACTCCAAAGATCGCCACCTCTGGACTCGGAACCACCTGTGTTTTTAGTACCGTGGACATGACATCTGCAAAACCCTGCCAGAATCCCCTAAGTTTTGCGCACGCCCAAAACATGTGGACATGATTTGCTGCCCCCCCCTCCCCTGCCCCCTGTACACCTTGCATACCTGTCCTCTACCACAAAAGACTTGCTCATGCGGGCCACCGTCATGTGTGCCCGGTGAACTACCTTAAATTGTATCAGTCTAAACCTGGCACATGGTGAGGATGTGCTAACTCTGTTCAAAGAATCTGCCCACAGACCCGCCTCTAACTCTCCCCCTAGCTCATCTTCCCACTTGCCTTTTAGCTCCTCTATCTGAGTTTCCTCCGACTCCATAAGCTCTTTGTAGATGTAGATGTCCGACACCTTCCCCTCTCCCACCCCCGTTCTGGAAACTAACCCTGTCCTGTATCCCCCGTGGCGGTAGGAGCGGAAAGGCCGAAACCTGCCTTCGCAAAAAAACCCACATCTGCAGGTACCTGAATCCATTTCCTGCTGGCAGTTCAAACTTCTCTAAATCCTTCAAACAAGGGAAGCTCCCATCTTCTCAGTCCCTGCTCTCTGCCATCTCCGAAACCCCCCATCCAGCCTTCCCGGTACAAACCGATGTTATTGCAAATCGGGGCCCAGACTGATGCTTCCTCCACTCTCACATGTTTTCTCCACTGCCCCCAGACACTCAGGGCCGCTACTACCACCGGGCTTGTGGAGTACCGGGCCGGCGGGAACGGCAGAAGTGCTGTTATCAATGCCCCCAGACTTTTGTCATTGCATGATGCCACCTCCACTCGCTCCCACACCGACCCCTCCCCCACTTCCTAATCGTGGCTATATTTGCCGCCCAGTAATAGTTGCTAAAGTTTGGCAGTGCCAACCCACCCTCCCCTCGACTACACTTTCTTCACTCGCGGGGTTTTACCCGCCCACACAAAGCCCAAAATCACGTTGTTTAACCTTTTAAAAAAGGCCCTTGGGATAAAGATGGGGAGGCACTGAAAAACGAACAGACATCTGGGGAGGACCGTCACTTTCACAGTCTGTACCCTCCCTGCCAATGACAGCGGGAGCATGTACCACCTTCTAAAGTCCTCCTTCGTTTGCTCCACTAGACGGGTCAGATTTAACTTGTGTAGTGTCTCCCATTCGCGTGCCACCTGGATTCCCAGATAACGGAAGCTCCCTCCCACCACTCTAAATGGCAGCTCTCCCAGTCTCCTCTTCTGCCCCCTCGTCTGGATCGCGAACATCTCACTTTTCCCCATATTCAATTTATACCCCGAAAACCAGTCAAATTCCCCTAAGATTCGCATAATCTCCCCCATCCTCCCTAATGGGTCGGAAATACACTGGAGCAGGTTGTCAGCGTAAAGCGAGACCCTGTGGTCCCCCCCCCACACCCCTTCCAGTCCCTAGATGCTCTTAACGACATCGGCAATGGCTCTATGGCCAGAGCAAACAACTGCGGGGAGAGGGGACACACCTTGTCCTTCGGTGCAACTTAAAATAGCCCAATGTCAGCTGATTTGTTCGTACACTCGCCACCGGTGCCTGGTACAATAACCAAACCCAATCAATGAATCCCTGCCCAAACCCGAACCGTCCTAACATCTCCCACAAATAATTCCACTCCACCTGGTCAAAGGCCTTTTCCGTGTCCACTGCAAACCCCCCCCCCACCGAGGGCATCATGATAATATTTAAGAGCCTTCTAACATTGGCTGTCAGCTGCTTGCCCATAACACACCCCTTCTGGTCCTCCCCATTACGTCATGGACACAGTCCTCTACCCTTGAGGCCAATATTTTAGCCAACAGTTTAGCGTCCACATTCAATCGGAAGATTGACCTATATGACCCACATAACTCTGGGTCCTTCTCCCACTTCAGGATCACTGAGATCGAGGCTGTGACATTGTTGGGGGAAGGACACCCCGCTCCCTTGCCTCATTAAATGCCCTCACCGGCAGTGGATCCAGCATCTCCGAGAACTTCTTGTAGAATTCCACTGGGTAGCCGTCCGGTCCAGGGGCCTTGCCTGACTGCATGGCCTCCAGTCCCTCTACTATTTTTTCAGTTCCAATCGGGGCTCCCAACCCTTCCATCAATTCTCCACCTTCGGAAACTTCAACTCACCCAGGAACTGCCTTATCCCTTCTACCCCGCTGGGGAATCATATAGCCTGCTATAAAACTCCTTAAACACCCAGTTCACCCCTGCTTGGTCCAAGACTGTGTTCCCACCTCTGTCCTTCACTCTTCCTATCTCCCTGGCCGCCTCCCTTTTCCTCAGCTGGTACGCAAGCATCCTGCTGGCCTTCATCTTAAAAGGTTTACCCCCTGATCCTTAAACTACGACCCCTCGTTCTGGACTTCCCCATCATTGGGAATGTTCTTTCTGAATCTACCCTGTCTGATCCTGTTAGAATTTCACACATTTCTATGAGATCCCCTCTCGCTCTTCTGAACTCCAATGAAGAAATCCTAATCGATTTAGTCTCTCCTCATATGTCAGTCTCGCCATCCCAAGAATCAGCCTGGTAAACCTTCGCTGCACCCCCTCCATAGCAAGAACATCCTTCCTCGGAAAAGGACACCAAAATTACACACACTACCCCCAGGTGTGGCCGTCCCAATGCCATATACAGTTGCAGTAAAATACCCCAATTTCTATAAATCCTTTCGCTATGAAGGCCAACATGCCATTTGCCGCCTTTACTGCCTTCTGTACCTGCTTTCGGTGACTGATGCACGAGGACACCAAGGTCTCGCTGAGTATCCATATCTCTCAATTTACACACATTCAAATAATAATGTCTTCCTAAATTTGCTACTGAAGCGGATAACAACGTTTATCCACATTATACTGCATGTGCCCACTCACTCAGCCTGTCCAAATCCCCCTCATTCCCATCTGCAAATTTGGAGATAATACATTTAGTTGCTTTGTCCAAATCATTAATATATAATGTGAACAGTTTGGAGTCACAGTGCAGATCCCTGCAGTACCCCACTAGTTCTGCCTGCCAATTGGAAAAAGACCCATTTATCCAACTCTTTGCTTCCTGTCTGCTAACCAGCATTTTATCCATCTCAAGACACTACCCGCAATCCCACGTGCTTTAACTTTACATAATCTGCCATGTCAGACCTTGTCAAAAGCCTTCTGAAAGTATAAATAATCTACATCCACCGGTGTTCTCCCTGGTCAACTCTACTAGTTACATCTTCAGAGAATTCTAGTCGATTTGTTAAGCTTGATTTCCCTTTTGTAAATCTATCTCTGCTTTCTAAATGCTGTGCTATGAAATCCTCGATAATGGATTCTAGCAACTTCCCTACTACTGATGTTAGGCTCACTGGTCTATAATTCCCTGTTTTCTCTCTATCTCCTTTTTTGAATATCAGGGTTACCTTCACTACCCTGCAATTTGTAGGAACCATTCCCTACAGGAACCATTCCTTACAGAGTCCAAGGAATTTTGGAAAATGACCACCAATGGATCTTCTATTTCTAGGACTACTTCCTTAAGTCCTCTGGAAAGAAGATTATCAGAGCCTGGAGAATTTGTCTGCCTTTAATCTCATTAGTTTCCCTAAAACCATTTCTTTACTCGTACTAATTTCCTTCAGCTCCTCACTGAAACTTGTGTTTCTCAGAACTTCCGGGACATTATTCATGTCTTCCTTTGTGAAGACAGAAGCAAAGTGCGAATTTAGTTCTTCAGTCATTTCTTTGTTCCCTGTTATGAATGCCCCGGTTCTGGGCGGCACGGTGGTGCAGTGTTTAGTACTGCTACCTCACGGCGCCGAGGTCCCAGGTTCGACCCCGGCTCTGGGTCACTGTCCGTGTGGAGTTTACACATTCTCCCCGTGTTTGCGTGGGTTTCGCCCCCACAACCCAAAAGATGTGCAGGCTAGGTGGGTTGGCCACGCTAAATTGCCCCTTAATTGGAAAAAATGAATTGGGTACTCTAAATTTAAAAAAGAAAAATGAATTCCCCAGTTTCTGGCTGTAAAGGGCCTACATTAGTTTTTATCAGTCCATTTCTCTTTACATACCTTTACAATCGTTTTTTATGTTCCCCGCTAGCTTACTTTCATACTGTATTTTCCCCTTAATCAAGCCCTTGGTCCGCCTTTGCTGAATTTTAAACTGTTCCCAATTCTCAGGTCTATTGCTTTTTCTTGCAAATTTGTATGCCTCTCCATTGAATCTAATACTATCTTTAATTTTGCTTGCAAGCCTTGGTTTGGCCACAGTTCCCTTTCTACTCTTGCGCTAAATAGGAATAAACAACTTTTGGAGTTCACCTATTCATTCCTTGACTGCCTGCCATTCCCTGTCTACTGTCCTGTTCAGTAATGTTTCCCTGTCCATCATAACCAACTCATGCCTCATACCATTATAGTTACCTTTATTAAGATTCAGGACCCTAGTCTCAGAATCAACTACCTCACTATCCACCTTGATGAAGAATTCTTGATGAAGAATTCTATCATCTTATGGTCACTCATCCACAAGGATTCTCTCACAACTAGATTGCCAACTAATCCTTTCGCATTGCACAGTACCTAGTCCAAGATGGCCTGTCCCCTTGTTGGTTCCTCAATATATTGGTCTAGAAAACCATCCTGTATATACTCCAGAAATTCCTCCTCCATTGCACTGTGACTAATCTGACTCACCAATCTATATGCAGATTAAAGTCATCCATAATCACAGATGTTCCTTTGTCACATGTATCTCTGATTTCCTGTCTAATGCTGTTCCCAACATTGCCATTGCAGTTTGGTGGTTTGTATACCACCCCTCACAAATATTTTTTTTGCCCCTTGACCCAGACAGATTCCACATCATCTTTGCTAATATCTTTCTTCAATATTGTATCAATACCGTCTTTAATCAGCAATGCAACTCCACCACCTTTGCCTTTCTGTCTGTCAATCCTAAAAACTGAATCGCCCTCAATTGTTTAGCTCCCTTCCTTGGTCACCTTGGAGCCATGTCTCCGTAATCTCAACTATATCATACCCCTTTACATCTATTGGTGCAACTAATTCATCCATTTTACTTGGAATACTCCACTTGTTCCGGTAAAAAACCTTAAGGTTAGTCCGTTTAACGTTCCTTGACCAGTCCCTATTATTTTTTACAGTGTCATTATCTGACAGAGGTCTTTGATTTCTCTGACTATTACGTCTCTTATTCTCCTTGCTGTCTTTTCCTCTTGTGTTTGATTCCCCCTGCTCTGAATCCTTACAAAGGTTCCTTACCCCCTGACATATTAATTTAAACCGTCCCCAGCCGCTCGAGCAAGTCTCTCTTTCCTCCCCCCTTCCACACACACATCACACATATACACGCGCACACACAAAGACATCTGTCCTGGTTCTGCCCAAGTGTAACCCGTCCAATTTGTACAGGTCTCACCTCCTGCAGAACGGGTCCCAATGCCCCAGGAATCTGAAACCCTCCGCTATATTCTGCTGTTAGGTTAAAAAAAAGGGATGAGGTCCTCTGTTGTTGGTACCGATGTGCACCACGTCCACTGGCTGTTCACCCTCTCCCTCCAGAATGTCCTGTAACCATTCCGAGACATCCTTGACCCTAGCAGCAGGAAGACAATGTACCATCCTGGAGTCTCATTTGTGGCCATAGAAACACCATCTATTCCCCTTACAATCGAACCCCTATAACTATTGCATTCTCACTTTTTACTCCTCCCCTCTGCAGCAAAACCAACCATGGTGCAACGAATTTGGCTGTTTCTGATTTCCCCTGAGAGGTCATTCCCCTCAACAGTATCTGTTTTACAGGGGAATGGTCACAGGAGATTCCGCACTGCCTGCCCAGTTCTCTTACTCTGCCTGGTGGTCACCCATTCCCTTCCTGCCTGTAAAGTCTGAGCCTGCGGTGTGACCATCTCTATACATGCTATCCACGACACATTCCCGCGGTCCCAGTGATCCAAAAATCTAAAACCCTCCCTTCTGCAACTAACGCTTCAGCCACTCATTCATCTGCCCTACTCTCCTATTTCTGTACTCGCTAGCACAGTAATGTCCTGTTTCCCTTGTCCTTTTGTTTTACATTACATGTAACATCTTTTAGGATATATTTCCCTATTGAATTTTGTTTCGTTATACAAATGTTGTACTGTAAGGCTGGCATACATGTGTTCTCCCAACTGGTGATACCATTAGCAATCTGTCCAAAATTAAATAACTTAAAATCCAAACAATCCAGGAGTACCAAGTTATTCTGGGTTCAATAACACAATCAATTGATTATCTGGCAATGAGACCTTTCAGTTGCCGACAAAAGGTTAAATCTAGCTGATCCAATACCAGACAATAGAATGATGTAAGGGGCAGTGACACGGCAGAAACAGGAAGTTGATAAATTCTTGATTTCTCGAGGAATTAAGGGCTATGGAGAGAGAGCGGGCAAATGGAGTTGAAATCAGCCATGATTGAATGGTGGAGTGGACTCAATGGGCCGAATGGCCTTACTTCCGCTCCTATGTCTTATGGTCTAAATAGTTTCAGAGGAACCCCTGCCCAAGCATAATTTAATTGTTATATAGAACCTTTAAAGGATGTATGTGACTGAGAGTTTAAATAGGCTCCTGAATCACTGACTTCTCATGACCATGATGAAGATACTCACCTGGACAGAATTGTATGAAATTTGCATATCACTAATGTATTTATATAATGCACAGTCCTTCCCTCGCAATGATATCCTACTCCAATTCTGTTCAGCGAGGGTTGAAATGGCAATGACTGGAAAATGTCGAATCACTAGCTGGGATTTTCCACAACACAGCAAGCATGCACAGAGAACCAGGCAGAGCAGTGTTTCGGGGTAAATAACTGAAATTCACAATCCTTGTTTCCTATTAATAGCTCCACATTTGCGCAAAATACACTGTAAAACCACAATGTTGAAAGCCAGTTTGGAATAATTTGTAATTTTGTGTCTAAACACTTGAATCCTGTAGTCTAGACAGCTGTGGAGTTTCAGCCGCAACATTGTGTTGGATCATTTTTTAATTAACTATTGATCTAGATGTTCTCTTATTCATTTGTTACCCAAGACTGAAGCCACTGAATTCTACTTCACTTGCTGCCGTTAGAAGCTGTTCTGTGTTTATGTTCTAGAACAAACATGAAGAAGCACCTCATGCTGTTGAGTAAGACGGCAGAAAGTATCTGTGATGGGGACCTTGTTGATAAACGAATACGTTCTCTGCAGATGTGGAACCTACTCCCCACTCAGGTCAGTGCTGGCGTGAGGAGTTTTTCATTTTTCCAATTAAGGGACAATTTAGCGTGGCCAATCCACCCACCCTGCACATCTTTGGGTTGTGGGGGTAAGACCCACACACACTGGGAGAATGTGCAAACTCCACACACATTGATCCGGTGCTGGGATTGAACCCAGGTCCTCGGCGCCGTGAGGCAGCAGTGCTAACCACTGCACCACCGTGTCGCCCTCGGGCGTGAGAGTTGAGTAGGTAGGCAGTTTCTCTTTTCTGTTACTTAGGAAGCCTGTTCGTGAACCTAAAATGTGCCTCATTTGAAATCTGTGAAATTAGCTTTGTTCCATAAGTTCTGAAATTGTAGTTTGGAGTTGAAGGCTACATGCCAATTTACTAATAACAAACCAATATATTTGTGATGCCATATGTCAAGTTGTACTCCATTGAACATGACTAAGTAGAATGAAGGTTCAAGCCCCACTCTAGGACAGGAATTTATCATCTGATCAGACACTTGCTGAAGGAATATTGCTACAGGAAAGGTATTTGGTGAGATGTTAACATGTAATTGAATAAACTTGATTTAAAATAAATTCCTGTGCAGCTTTTCAAGTAAGGGCAGGGAGTTCTTAGAATCTCCTGGACAGCTTTTCTCCTTTAACCAACATCCCCAAATACAGATTGTCTTATGATCTCATCTGCTGTTCATGGAATCTTGCTATATGCATATGAGATTTTTTAATGTACTTT
The DNA here is from genome assembly GCF_047496885.1 of Scyliorhinus torazame. NCBI lineage: Eukaryota > Metazoa > Chordata > Chondrichthyes > Carcharhiniformes > Scyliorhinidae > Scyliorhinus > Scyliorhinus torazame. The sequence continues at coordinate 186,219,937 of NC_092709.1, read as the reverse complement.
ACAGAATTTACAGTGCAGAAGGAGGCCATTTGGCTCATCAAGTCTGCACCGGCCCCTGGACAGAGCACCTTACTTAAGCCCACACCTCCACCTAGCGTGACTATATTAAGATAATTACTCTTTTGGGTCCTACATAAGTGCGGGTTTGTCTTTGTTTCACTTTCAAGTTAGGTTTTGACTAGTTTAGAATTTAACCGTAAACAAAAAATAACAAAGTGGCTCATGTAGGCTTAAGGAAGTATTCAGTGAATGGTCTGACACTGGGAAGTTCTGAAGAACAAGGGACCTTGGCGAGTTTGTCCATAGATCTCTGAAGGCAGAAGGGCAGGTTAATAGTGTGGTGAAAAAGGCACATTGAACACTTGCCTTTATCTTTTTAAAAAAAAATGTTTTATTGAAATTTTTTTCCCAAACAATTTTTCCCCTCTTACAAAGCAAACGCAACAATAACAATACAGAAATTTTTAACAATACACAAGTAACAAAACCCCTTTATCTTTGACCTAAACTAAACTAACCCCCCCCCCCCCCCCCCCCCCCCACTTCCCCCTGGGTTGCTGCTGCTGGTCATCTGTCTTCCCTCTAACGTTCCCCTAGGTAGTCGAGAAATGGCTGCCACCGCCTGGTGAACCCTTGAGCCGATCCTCTCAGGGCAAACTTTATCTGCTCCAGTTTAATGAACCCCGCCATATCATTTACCCAGGCCTCCAGTCCGGGGGGTTTCGCCTCCTTCCACATGAGTAGGATCCTGCGCCGGGCTACTAGGGACGCAAAGGCCACAACGTCGGCCTCTTTCGCCTCCTGCACTCCCGGCTCTTCCGCAACTCCAAATAGAGCTAACCCCCAGCCTGTTTTGACCCGGGCCTTCACCACCCGCGAAATCACTCCCGTCACTCCCTTCCAATACCCTTCCAGTGCCGGGCACGCCCAAAACATATGTGCGTGGTTTGCCGGGCTCCCGCCACACCTCCCACATTTGTCCTCCACTCCAAAGAACCTGCTCAATCTTGCTCCCGTTATGTGTGCTCTATGTAGCACCTTAAATTGAATCAGGCTAAGCCTGGCGTATGAGGAAGAGGAATTTACCCTGCTTAGGGCATCAGCCCACATACCCTCCTCTATCTCCTCCCCTAGTTCTTCTTCCCACTTTCCTTTTAGTTCGCCCACCGACTCCTCCCCTTCTTCCCTCATCTCTCGGTAAATCTCTGACACCTTGCCCTCTCCGACCCACACCCCTGAAAGCACCCTGTCCTGTATCCCCTGTGTCGGGAGCAACGGAAATTCCCTCACCTGTTGTCTAGTAAACGCCCTCACCTGCATATATCTCAAGAAATTTCCCCGGGGCAACTTATACTTTTCCTCCAATGCTCCCAAGCTCGCAAAAGACCCATCTAGAAATAAATCTCCCACCCTCCTAATTCCCAACTGGTACCAGCTCTGAAATCCTCCATCCATTCTTCCTGGGGCGAACCTATGGTTGTTCCTGATTGGGGACCCCACCAGGGCTCCCCGCACCCCTCTCTGTCGCCTCCACTGTCCCCAGATATTCAATATTGCCGCCACCACCGGGTTCGTGGTAAACTTTTTAGGTGAGATCGGTAGCGGCGCCGTCACCAGCACCTCTAAACTCGTCCCTTTACAGGACTTTCTCTCCAGTCTTTTCCACGCCGCTCCCTCACCCTCCATCATCCATTTACGTATCATTGCCACATTGGCGGCCCAATAGTAATCGCCCAAGTTCGGTAGTGCCAATCCTCCTCTGTCCCTACTACGCTGAAGGAACCCCCTCCTTACTCTCGGAACTTTCCCTGCCCCCACGAAGCTCGTGATGCTCCTGTCTATTTTATTAAAAAAAGGTCTTGGTGGTTAGTATAGGGAGACATTGAAATACAAATAAGAACCTCGGGAGGACCATCATCTTAATTGCTTGCACCCTGCCCGCCAGCGATAGAGGCTGCATGTCCCACCTCTTGAAGTCCTCCTCCATTTGTTCTACCAGCCGTGTCAGATTAAGTCTGTGCAAGGTTCCCCAGCTCCTAGCGATCTGAATCCCCAGGTATCGGAAGTTTCTTTCCACTTTCCTTAGAGGCAAGCCTTCTATCTCTCTACTCTGGTCCCCTGGATGTATCACAAATAATTCACTCTTCCCCATGTTTAGCCTATACCCCGAGAAATCCCCGAACCCCCTCAAAATTCGCATAACCTCTATCATCCCCCCCCCTGCTGGGTCCGACACGTATAACAATAGGTCATCCGCGTATAACGAGACTCTGTGTTCTTCTCCCCCTCTAATCACCCCTCTCCATTTCCTGGAGTCTCTCAACGCCATGGCCAGAGGTTCAATTGCCAACGCGAACAACAATGGAGACAGCGGGCATCCCTGTCTTGTTCCCCTATATAGTCGGAAATACTCCGATCTATGTCGACCTGTAACTACGCTTGCCGTTGGAGCCCCATAAAGAAGTCTAACCCAGCTAATAAACCCGTTCCCAAACCCAAACCTCCTTAACACTTCCCATAAATACTCCCACTCCACCCTATCAAATGCCTTCTCTGCATCCATTGCCACCACTATCTCTGCCTCCCCCTCCACTGGGGGCATCATTATCACCCCTAATAGTCGTCGCACGTTAACATTCAGTTGTCTCCCTTTTACGAACCCTGTCTGGTCTTTGTGCACCACCCCCGGGACACAGTCCTCTATCCTCGATGCCAGCACCTTTGCCAACAATTTGGCGTCCACGTTCAATAATGAAATGGGTCGATGGGACCTGCACTGCAACGGATCTTTATCCCTCTTCAAAATTAATGATATCGTCGCCTCCGACATCGTCGGGGGTAGAGATCCCCCTTTCCTGGCCTCATTGAACGTCCTCACCATCAACGGGGCTAACAAGTCCACATATTTTCTGTAATACTCCACCGGGAACCCGTCTGGTCCTGGGGCCTTCCCTGCTTGCATGCTTCCCAATCCCTTAATAACCTCGTCCACCCCAATCGGTGCCCCCAGGCCTACCACCCCCCGCTCCTCCACTTTCGGGAACCTCAATTGGTCCAGGAACTGCCGCATCCCCTCCTCTCCCTCTGGGGGTTGAGACCTATACAGTTCCTCATAGAAGGTCTTGAACACCTCATTTATCTTTCCTGCCCTTCGCACCGTGTCTCCCCTTTCGTCTCTAATTCCTCCTATCTCCCTCACTGCTGCCCTCTTTCGCAATTGATGAGCCAACGGGCGACTAGCCTTTTCCCCATATTCATACCTCTTCCCCTGTGCCTTCCTCCACAGTACCTCCGCCTTTCTGGTGGTCAGAAGGTCAAATTCTGTCTGGAGTCGTCTCCTCTCCCTGTACAATTCCTCCTCCCGGGTAGAACCCTCAAGAGTATTGAAAGTCAAAGAGATCTAGGAGTACAGGTCCACAGGTCATTGAAAGGGGCAACACAGGTGGAGAAGGTAGTCAAGAAGGCATACGGCATGCTTGCCTTCATTGGCCGGGGCATTGAGTATAAGAATTGGCACGTCATGTTGCAGCTGTATAGAACCTTAGTTAGGCCACACTTGGAGTATAGTGTTCAATTCTGGTCGCCACACTACCAGAAGGATGTGGAGGCTTTAGAGAGGGTGCAGAAGAGATTTACCAGAATGTTGCCTGGTATGGAGGGCATTAGCTATGAGGAGCGGTTGAATAAACTCGGTTTGTTCTCACTGGAACGAAGGAGGTTGAGGGGCGACCTGATAGAGGTACACAAAATTATGAGGGGCATAGACAGAGTGGATAGTCAGAGGCTTTTCCCCAGGGTAGAGGGGTCAATTACTAGGGGGCATAGGTTTAAGGTGAGAGGGGCAAGGTTTAGAGTAGATGTACGAGGCAAGCTTTTTACACAGAGGGTAGTGGGTGCCTGGAACTCACTACCGGAGGAGGTAGTGGAAGCAGGGACGATAGGGACATTTAAGAGGCATCTTGACAAATATATGAATAGGATGGGAATAGAAGGATACGGACCCAGGAAGTGTAGAAGATTGTAGTTTATTCGGGCAGTATGGTCGGCACGGGCTTGGAGGGCCGAAGGGCCTGTTCCTGTGCTGTACATTTCTTTGTTCTTTTTGTTCTTTGTCTCTGCAAATTCCCTATCCACCCTTTAAAATCTCCCCCAGTAACCTTTCCCTTTCTTTGGCCTCTGTTTTCCTTTTGTGGGCCCCAATGGAGATCAGCTCTCCTCTGACCACCGCTTTTAGTGCTTCCCATACCACTCCCACAGGGACCTCGCCGTCGTCATTGACCTCCAGGTATCTCTCAATACACCCCCACACTCTTGCACACACTCCCTCATCCGCCATCAGTCCCACATCTAATCGCCAGAGTGTTCTCTGCTCCCTGTCCTCTCCTAATTCCAGGTCCACCCAATGTGGGGCATGATCCGAAACCGCTATGGCTGAGTACTCAGCTTCTTCCACCCTAGAGATCAACGACCTTCCCAAAACAAAAAAATCTATCCGGGAGTACACTTTATGGACATGGGAGAAGAAGGAAAACTCCCTAGCCCTAGGTCTAAGAAATCGCCATGGATCCACTCCCCCCATTTGGTCCATAAACCCCTTAAGTACCTTGGCCGCTGCCGGCCTTCTTCCGGTCCTTGAGCTGGATCTATCTAGCCCCGGGTCCAGCACCGTATTAAAGTCCCCTCCTAAAATCAAGTTTCCTACCTCCAGGTCCGGTATACGCCCCAGCATCCGTCTCATAAATCCCGCATCGTCCCAGTTTGGGGCATACACATTAACCAACACGACCTCCATTCCCTCCAGCCTGCCACTCACCATTACATATCTACCTCCGCTATCTGCTACGATGTTCTTTGCTTCAAATGCTACCCGTTTCCCCACCAAAATGGCCACCCCTCTATTCTTTGCATCCAGTCCTGAGTGGAACACCTGTCCCACCCATCCTTTCCTTAGCCTAATTTGGTCCGCCACCTTTAGGTGCGTCTCTTGGAGCACAACCACGTCTGCCCTTAGTCCTTTCAAATGCGCGAGCACTCGGGCCCTTTTTATCGGTCCGTTCAGGCCTCTCGCATTCCACGTGATCAGCCTCACTAGGGGGCTACCTGCCCCCCTCCCGTGTCGACTAGCCATTACCTTCTCTAGGCCAGTCCCATATCCCGCCTCCGCGCTCCCGCTCGCTCCCCCAGCGTCGCACACCATCCCCGCCCACCCACTCTTTAGCCATTTCCTTTTGGATTTCCGCAGCAGCAACCCAGTTGTGTCCCCCCCCCTCCCCGCTAGATCTCTTTCTAGCATGATTGCTCCCCCCATATTACTTCCGTAAGTCAGCTGACTTCAACTGACCCCGGCTACTCCTGCTCACTCCTCGACACCCCCGTGTGGGGAACTCCCATCCGCCTTGCGCCTGTCTTCCCGCCTTATTCTTTCTGGCGCGGGAACATCCCTTTACCTGACCCGCCTCTTATGGCGCAGCTCCCTTTCCCCTCCCCCTCCCCTTCCCCATTCTCCAACTATGTCCCGTTTTTCCCCCCTCACCGGCGCCCACATTTCCCCAACGTCTCCCCCCTTCCCAATTTACTTCTCAATTAACTTCAACCATAACATTAACAATAACATTTCCTGCAGCATCAGTCCCTCAGTTCCGATCCAATTTCTCTTCTTTGATGAAGGTCCATGCTTCCTCCGCCGTCTCGAAATAATGGTGTCTCTCCTGATACGTGACCCATAGTCTTGCCGGCAGCAGCATCCCGAACTTCACCTTTCTTTTATGCAACACCTCTTTGGCTCGGTTGAAGCTCGCCCTCCTTCTCGCCACCTCCGCACTCCAATCCTGGTATACCCGTACCACTGCATTCTCCCATCTGCTACTCCGCACCTTTTTAGCCCATCTCAGGACCTCTTCTCTATCCTTAAGGCGGTAAAATCGCACGATTATCGCCCTGGGTGGTTCTCCCGCTTTTGGTCTACTCGCCGGAATCCGATTTGCCCACTCCACCTCCAAGGGGCCCGTAGGGGCCTCCGCACCCATCAGTGAGCTCAGCATCGTACTTGCGTACGCTCCACAGTCCACTCCTTCCACACCCTCAGGGAGACCCAGTATCCGAAGGTTCTTCCTTCGCGCTCCATTTTCTAGGGCTTCGATCCTTTCAGTACACTTTTTATGAAGTGCCTCGTGCGTCTGTGTCTTAACCGCCAGGCCCAGGATCTCGTCCTCAATATCTGTCACCTTCTGCTCCACCACTGGGAGCTCTGTCTCCTGGGTCTTTAATGTCTCCTTGAGCCCCTCAATTGCCTGTAGCAACGGGGTCAGCACCTCCCTCTTCAGCAGCTCCACGCACTGTCTCACAATTTCACCCTGCTCAGGCCCCCATGTCGCCTGCGCTTTCTCCGCCGCCATCTTGTACTTTTCTCTTTCTGACCCTTTGGTCGACGATTCCTCGCGCTGCAGCCGCCGCCGCCGGTTTTTTCCTCCTTCGTTTGGGGGGGGGACTTCCTTCTCACACACCCCACACCGGGTTGCGTCGTCGAAAAATTCCCCGTTGGGGCTCTTAAAAGAGCCCGAAGGTCCGTCGGAGCTGGAGCCGCCGAAGCGTGCGGCTAGCTCGGCATCATCGCAACCGGAAGTCCCTTCAGTGGCCTTGATGAGGTCTTTTCACAGTTGTTCCCTCTGCTGCTAGAATTCACCTTTGATACAGGCCCTCAGGTCAGCTTGCAGCTTTAAGCTTGCCCTTCCCCCGCCTGCATGCTGGAAGAGGCCTTGTTTATCCTGCAGTTGCAGCCAAATCTTTTACTGTTTCTGCCGTGTCTGGCAACCCAGAGACATACCCTTCCTGGGGGACACTGTCGGGGGAATATTGCAGCCTTCTTCCCACACCGGGAAATGTCAAACAAATGCCGTGGGGGCCCTGTAAAAGAGCCCAAAAGTCCGTTCCAAGCAGGAGCTGCCGAATATGCGACCTAGCTCTGCATAGCCGCACCCGGAAGTCGCCAACACTTGCCTTTATCAATTGACACATAGATTACAAAAGCAGGGAGGTCATGTTGAAGTTATATAGAACATTGGTGAGACCACAGCTGAAGTGCTGTGTGCAATCCTGGTCGCCACATTATAGGAAGGATGTGATTTCACTGGAGGGAGTGCAGAGACATTTCACCAGCATATTGCTTGGGATGGAATGTTTTAAGTTATGAAGAGAGGTTGGATAGGCTTGAGTTGTTTTCTCTGGTGCAGAGAAGATTGAGGGGTGACCTGATCGAGGTGTACAAGACTGATAGGGAGCAGCTGTTCCCCTTAGTTGAAGAGTCTGTTATGAGGGGACAGAGGTTTAGGGGGCTTTGAGGAAAAACTTTTTTATCCAAAGGGTGATGATGGTCTGGAAAGCACTGCCTGGGAGGATTACCTCACAAAGTACTTGGATGAGCACTATGGGCCAAGTGCTGGCAAATTGGATTAGGTAGGCAGGTCAGGTGTCTTTTGTGCGTCGGTGCGGACTCAATGGGCCAAAAGGGCCTCTTCTCCCCTGTTTTATTCTGTGATGTGCATTTCTCTAAAACAGCACAGATCTTATATTCAATAAAATAGATCGTTTATTCAGCAATACTCACTTCCTGACTCGGCTGCTGTTAAAGCTTGAAATTCAGCTGTGCTGAATTTGTTAGAAAAACAGAAGACTGGACAATCTCAGCTGGTTTGACAGCATCTGTGGAGAGAAAAGGGAGATAACGTTTCGAGTCTGGATGACTTTGTCATAGCACATCCAGGCTTGAAATGTTAGCTCCCCTTTCTCTCCACAGATTTTCTGTTTTTGTTTCTGATTCCAGCATCCGCAGTAATTTGCTTTTATCTTCAACTTTGTTATTTATTTGGCTTGGTTAGATCTATTATGTGTAAGGAAACTCCAACCTTACTTTCTTTCTCTGACTGCTGCTTATGAGATCTTGCTGTTTTCAAATGGCTACTCAATTTGCTGACGTAATCGCTGCACTTGAAAGTAACTTCAGTAATTCCTCACTGAATGTTGGCTTGGTCAAACTTATTGTTTTACATCGCTGATGAAATATAGAAGTTATATTCTTCTTATGTTGTGACATTTGCTACAAGGTGCCACCATAATCCGTTTCCTTGATTGTAGCTGTTTTCTGTGCAGGAATTCTGATTCTACGAATACGTGAAAACAAAATTAAAGCTAAAGCAGAAGATAACTGCTTATAGATGGTAGCCCGATAACAAATGGACCAATTTAAAGAATATGAAATCACTAAACTTAAGGATTGGTTTCAGATTTAGACCTCTGAATATATTTTTGACTGAAATTTTTTTTTTTTAATTTAGAGTACCCAATTCATTTTGTTTTCCAATTAAGGGGAAATTTAGCATGTTCAATCCACCTACCCTGCACATCTTTGGGTTGTGGGGGCGAAACCCACGCAAACACGGGGAGAATGTGCAAACTCCACACGGACAGTGACCCAGAGCTGGGATCGAACCTGGGACCTCAGCGCCGTGAGGCTGCAGGGCTAACCCACTGCGCCACCATGCTGCTCTTTTGACTGAAATTATGAGACAGTATGGTGCTTCCCTCTTTGCCTGAGACCTGGGCTTCGTCGGTTATGTTAGCTTCAGCCTGAGAGTGGATAGAATGGACCAAAATGTAATGAGGGAGAACGCGTTCAGGAAAATAACCTGCTTTTCTTAAATTGCACCGCTCCTTGGGAGGCCAGAAAATAGCTTTGAAAAGTCTAATGGCAACAGCATTCCAAACTCCGGGTCATGAACCAGAGGAATACAGAATTAAGGATGTTGGTGAAAATATTATAAATGTTTAAATTAATTTCCGAAGACCTTTGAAGTCATTATCTCTTGCTTTACAGGCCATTTATGCCAGTGTGATTCCTGGTGAGTTGATGAGGGGATATATGTCGCAGTTTCCAAGTTTCCCAAGTTGGTTGGGAAAATTTTCATCAACTGGCAAGCACGATCGCATAGTGCAAGAACTTACCAGGCACATGTGCTTAAGGTATGTATATGGGATTTCAGCAGAGCAGCTAATTATATATACCACAGTACTTTTACACTACTGTATTTAAAAAAAAAAAAATCAAAAATCTAATGGTAAGAATTTCCTAGAAACTTAATGGAAGTAGATACTGTGCTATGCAGGTCCAAGTTCAATCCCCAATCATTGCTAAGTTAGCGGAACCCCTTGAGTTTGAAGTGGTAGCATTGCAATTGGCCCTCATACCTCTGCCGTTGGAGGGTGATAGTGAGGTCGGGATAGGGTTCTGAATCCCCTGCTACAAAATGGATGGATGTGTGCATCAGATCAAAATGGCTTGTAATTTGTGATCCATTGAGTGGGAGCAAATGAATCTAAGCTGGGTGAGTGTGCAGCCTCATTTAGCAGAGTGCCACACATTCAGATGTTGGTCAGCTCAGTGCTTGGTAGTTTCTTGTGTGATGTGCATCCTGCTGAATGACTCTTATCATCCACACTTGTAGTTAAATCCATCATCTGAATAATAATAATCTTTGTTAGTGTCACAAGAAGGCATACGTTAACACTGCAATGAAGTTACTGTGAAAATCCCCAGAGGGAGAATTCAGGATGTCCAATTCGCCTAAAAAGCACGTCTTTCAGGACTTGAGAGGAAACCAGAGCACCGGAGGAAGCCCATGCAGACATGGGGAGAACCTGCAGACTCCACACAAGGACCCAAGCTGGGAATCAAACCTGGGTCCCTGGCGCTGTGAAGTAACAGTGCTAACCACTGTGCTAATGCGAATACCGACTGTTCATATTGACACCAAATTTAGATGAACATGGTTTTTAATTTGTTGCCTATTTGTCCAACCTCACATCTGTACTTTCTTTAAACTCCTAAAAGAACACATGCCAGTAAGCGGGCTATAAACCTGGATTATCTTCCTTACCTGCGGGACACCTTGGTGCAGCCTCTTGCACTTCAGGGAACAAATGGTGTTCGAGAGGCAGTTGAAACAATGGATGCGTATTATCTAATGAAAGAGGATGTGGATTGCATCATGGAGATTAGCAGCTGGGGTGGTCGACCAGATCCTTTCTCCAAACTAGATCCTAAGGTAACTCGAAGTGCATTTTGTTGAAGTCTGGGATACGAGGATCTGAATTTGCAGATTCCAAGACTAAGCAAAATGTGTATGTGACACAAACGCAATATTGCAAATTTTCCCATACTGCGGTAGATCCAATACTCCGTGTAATACTTGCCTGTCTAGATTACTTGAGGCATCTCAAACTTTCCCCCCCCTCCCTTCAGGTGAAAGCTGCATTTACTCGGACCTATAACAGAGAGACGCACTTGACCCCCTATGCGCTGCAAGATGTAAAGAAATTGAAACGTGGAAGTGCAGCTGGATCTTCACTGGACTCTGAGCTCAATGATGGATTGCTTACAGAAGATGTACAATCAGAAGAGACGGAGGATAATCTGGAATTAGATGGAATGATTAAGGTATGACCTAATTTACATTTTTCTAAAACTACCTGGGACACCTTGCTGAATAAAATAATTTGAAGTAGAATATTGGCTGAAGAAGTTTACCTGGGACTGCTTGACGTTTACATTTGAGAAACTAAATGAAGTTGCTTTGTAATGAGGGATCGGTGTGACGAGCAGTGGTGTAAATAGGGTACTTTGTGAAAGAGTCCCAAGAGAAAGTTGGCAGTTTTGTTCCTCTGCTCTCATTCTAGCTGCAAAATCGTTTTGAAAACTAAACAAGTAACTTCCTGGGAATATAGCTGATTGAGTTATCATTTATAGATTATAGATTAGAGGAGTGAGTTGAGGTTTGTACCTAGTTGAGAATTTAGGGATGAGCACATATCTCGTATTGAGATGGACTGGAGTAGTTTGGGTATTTTGCATGAAAATCTGGGTCAGTGGCAATGGGCACGTGTAACCAAATTGCATTTAGCAAGACCCCACATTTTCAATCTTGAAGTTTGCAACATGGAACAAAGCCATTTATCCAGTTGTCTGTGTGACTGTTTGGTAGAGTAAGCTAAGAATAATCCTCTTTTCTGTTCTCTATCGACCTCTACTTGAAATTGTTATCTGCTCTTCCTAAGTAGCAATTGTCTCTGCTTCAACCCACTCCCTGTGGCAAAGCAATCCAAACTCTAGCAACTCGCTTCAAGAAATATTTGTCTTTCTCCTCACTCTCAGTGACACTTTTTAAATCAAAGTCTTCAGTGATAATAGTAGCAATATATTGAGTCTTTTAGAATTATAGTTTCTCATCCTGACATTCCTGGTCATAGAAAATTCTAGTAACTTTAAGTAGAATCCAGCTGTGCATTTTGGAAGCTGCTCCACTGCTGCAGGGCCCATGAAATATAAAAGCAATTAAAACATGGGAAGAAGCCATGTGATATCCTGAGTATGGCCTAAGAACAGTTCACTCACTATGTTAGTCAGAAAGGATCAGGAACAGACCTACTTATGTTTGGAGTAATTAGTCTGGGCAGATCTGGGTGGAAGGTGGGTTTATGATATCTTTCAGGAACTTTTGTTGAGTTGAAAAAGGTTTAGAATTTTCTTGGGATTGAAAATGTCTGTGGGGGCAGTATTTTCGCGAGGATAAAGAACCAAGGTTGAATCGTGAAAATACAGGAATAGGCAAAGGTCTTTCAGCTTTTCTGTTATCTTTTTGGAAATGGGAAGTGATACGTACAATTTTCCTCAGGAAGGACTAGGTTTGGGTGGTTGAATATTCTGTCTCATACCATGATTTGTTACGGTTGTTTTATCTCCGCAGTGTAATATTTTCATTGGTTAAGATTCTTTATAAATTGTATTTCCTTTTAGCCAAAGAAGCCGAAAGCAAAGAGCAGAATGGAAGAAAAAATATCACAGCCGAAAGGAAAAAAAGATAAGGGGAAACGAAAGGCAACAAAATGATATTGTCCAGAAATCAGCTGCTTTTTAACTGGCTGTAGTTCTGCTTACAACATAGCACTGCAAAGACCAGGCTCAATGTTTGCTGCTCAATGACAATTTATGCCAGAACGCAATTTCTTTTGGATACTTCCATTTTTTATTTACTGTCTTTACTCACTGAAGTAGAGCTGTTTGTGAGAATTATTCACTGTATATATGCAACAAACTATCCTTTAGGTATTTTTTGAAGCTGTACATTAACAAGATGTGACGCTCGTTCCTTTTGAATAAAGTAATTTTTGCAGTCTCATCTGCACCAGGAAGGTGATTCCCATGTTACTTCCTGTGCAGACATAACTGGAAATTGCTGAGTGAGATTTAAGGACTAGCTGGTCTATTCCCTGCAGCGAGTGGCCTGGTGAGCTTTGAGATTAGCATATCAGAATCTGTACAAGCATTGGTCCTGTTCTTACTATGGCCTTGGAGCTAGGCTGCCCCTCAGTAGCCATAACAATATCAGTGTGGTGGTGATGTTGCCAGCCTGGCATCGTTGTCCCTCCCCCCCCACAAATAATTCAGATCCACAGTTCTGCACTTTATATTTTTGAGGCTATAAAATGTATGTTGTGACTATGTGAAATTGTTCCTTTTGGAGTGAGGCTGTTACCTTGAATCCAATTTGTTTTTTTTTTTACCCATTCACCAAGGACTTTCTGATTGCATGATGATGAGGGGAAGTGTATGCAACATTGCTCAGTAAACATCCTGGAATGAGCAAGGAAGCATTGACTATGTAGACATTGCTGCATGCTATATTTAGCAGAGTCTAGTTACAGCAATCTTTGTGACAGGCTGGTTTCTTGTCCTGCCAGATTCTCCAGGTTTCATTCAGTCACTGGCAGGGCTCTTTTTTTTTTTGTATTGTATACTGTGGCAAATGTTCGATTCAGTGGAATATTCCTGTTGCTCTCTCCAATGACAGTCAAAGCAAGTTGCTGCATGAACAAGACTTTTATTGTTGCTCGAAATGCACAAATAGCTTGTGTCTTTCACCAGAGATTGCAGCTGAAGTTTGAGTATAAAGTCTATTCAGTATCATAGTTTCTGCAAATTACTGCTGTTAGCAAGAGATGGGTGCAAATTCCCTTTGTACAACATTCACTGGGGCGGGGAGGTTCAAGCTGCTACTTCAATAGACCATGAGGGAGGCTGTTTAGCCACAACAGCAGTGTTGCATTGCCTTTATTGCTTTCAGGCCCGACTGCAGAAAAGGTTCCTGGTGCTTCCCATTTCAGCTACTGATGTGGTGGAGGGCAATCCTGGAGAGCTTCAAAAACAATAAGATCTGGTTGCTCCTCTTGATGTAAAGGACCCAACTTTGCAAAAATAGGTCAATTGTAGCATAGAAACCATCTCCTCCAAAATTCAGGTAAGGTCCCCCTCTAGGATTATGGGGATGCCATATTAGTAAAAATGTGTTGCTATGAAAGATAAAAGTAAGACTTGCATTTATATAGTGCCTTATCAAATCCTATTAAAAAAACATTTAAAAAATAATTGATGGATCATAAATGACCAGTTAATATTTTTCTGGCTTTGTAAAGCAGGAGAAATTCCTCCTTTAGGAACTTTAACATTTACTGGAGCAGGCACATGGGATCTTGGATTAATGTTCCATCTGAAGAATATCACTTTTGACAGTGAAATATTGTTGTGGTGTGTCACTATTTTCTATACTGGAGTAGGACTTTATCCACCTTGAGATGAGTGCTACTAACAGACCAGTCTAAAATGTTGCTGTTTTAAAACAGAATTGTTACTAATACCATGCTGTGACTTCAAGTCATGAATAACAACTGTCTTGTGAAGAATGAAGGAAGATGGTCTAATGGTTGGTTTCCTTTCTGATAAATTGATCTATAGAAAGCAACATTTATAAGATTCACTATAAAATTGTAGTTATGAAATAATTGTTAGTAAGATGAGCTTTTTAGGACAACTGGGTATGTTAACTGCACAATGCATTTTGGAGAGTATGCATGTACAAAGTGTTCACAATATTTATTCAAAACCACACATGGGTCCAAAATGGGCATTAGTCTGGAAGTGACTAGCCAGCTAGAAGTTACAAAGTGTAAAACTTACAATTTAAAAAAATGCAAGAAACTGAAGAGGCAATCAGGATATTATGTAAAACAAAAAAGAAAACAAACTTAAGATTGTGATTTTTAATATAATTTATAAAAGAACAAAATTGGGGCAATGAGAAGCAGCTAACACCCACGCCATGCAGAACAGACACACTTGTATACCCAAGATTTGAGCAGAGGTTTGTTTCGAGGTATATTTTGTTATAACTTCAGTTTAAAATTTAGCGACTGAATTGGAGAAGTGAAATAATCTTATTTAGTTTCTGTTTACAGCACAGAAACGAGGCATTTAGCCCAACATGTCCATGTGGCTCTTTCCATGCAAGCCTCCTTCCACCTTCATCTCAGCAACACATCGTTTGTCCCTTGTGTTTATGTAGCTTCCCCTTAAATACATCTTGGCCAGTTGCCTGAACTATTCCTTCTGATAGTTCCACTTTCTCAATAAATATGTCGTCTCAATTCCTTGTTGGGTATCCTAGTGATTGTCTTGTATTTATGGCTGCAGGGGTTTGCATATGTATCAAAAGCCTTCCATAATCTTAAACACCTCCATCTGGTCTCCCCTCAGTCTTCTCTTTCCCAGAAAAAACCCCACCTTTTTTTTCAACCCTAAAAGGTATAACCTCTCGTCTCAATCTTTTTTGCCTTTCTAAAATATACAAACCAGAGCTGTGCATTGTATTCCACTTGTGGTCTAGCCAAGTTTAACGTAACATTTTTCAGCTTTTTAATTCTATCCATCTTGAAATGAATGCCAATGTTTTTTTAATGGCTTTATTATTCTGCATCACTTATTTTAGTGATTTGTGTATCTGTATCTGGGGCTCATAAGGGAAGGGGGGAGAATAGAAAAGCAATAGTTGTAGGAGATTCAATGGTTAGGGGAATAGATAGGAGATTCTGTGGTCGCGAGCGAGACTCCCAGAAGGTATGTTGCCTCCCGGGTGCCAGGGCCAGGGATGTCTCGGATCGTGTCATCAGGATCCTTAAGGGGGAGGGTGAGCAGCCAGAAGTCGTGGTGCACATTGGTACCAACGACATAGGTAGGAAAAGGGGTGTGGAGGTAATAAACGAGTTTAGGGAGTTGGGCTGGAAGTTAAAAGCCAGGACAGACAGAGTTGTCATCTCTGGTTTGTTGCCAGTGCCACGTGATAGCGAGGCTAGGAATAGGGAGAGAGTGCAGTTGAACACGTGGCTGCAGGAATGGTGTAGGAGGGAGGGCTTCAGGTATTTGGATAATTGGGACCTGTACAAGCAGGACGGGTTGCATCTGAACCAGAGGGGCACCAATATCCTGGGAGGGAGGTTTTCTAGTACTCTTCGGGAGGGTTTAAACTAATTTGGCAGGGGAATTGGAACCGGATTTGTAGTCCAGGAACTAAGGTAGCTTATTCAGGACGCCAAAGCGTGTAATGAGGCAGTGGGGAAGGGAACACTGACAAAGGAGAGTACTTGCAGGCACGGAGATGGGTTGAAGTGTGTATACTTCAACGCAAGAAGCATCAGGAATAAGGTGGGTGAACTTAAGGCATGGATCGGTACTTGGGACTACGATGTGGTGGCCATCACGGAAACTTGGATAGAAGAGGGGCAGAAATGGTTGTTGGAGGTCCCTGGTTATAGATGTTTCAATAAGATTAGGGAGGGTGGTAAAAGAGGTGGGGGGGGGGGGGGGGGGGGGTGGCATTATTAATTAGAGATAGTATAACAGCTGCAAAAAGGCAGTTCGAGGAGTATCAGCCTACTGAGGTAGTATGGGTTGAAGTCAGAAATAGGAAAGGAGCAGTCACCTTGTTAGGAGTTTTCTATAGGCCCCCCAATAGTAGCAGAGATGTGGAGGAACAGATTTTGGAAAGGTGCAGAAGTCATAGGGTAGTAGTCATGGGCGACTTTAACTTCCCAAATATTTTTTTTTTTAAATAATATTTTATTGAAAATTTTTGGTCAACCAACACAGTACATTGTGCATCCTTTACACAACATTGTAACAATACAGATAATAATGACCTTTTTAAATTTAAACAAAAACAACAAATAAATAAATATTAAATAACAAAAAATAAAAACTAGCCCTAATTGGCAACTGCCTTGTCTCAGGCCACCTCTCCCCCCCCCCCCCCCCCAAGTCCTGGGCCGCTGCTGCTGCCTTCTTTGTTCTCCCCTATCTATCTTTCCGCAAGATATTCGACGAACGGTTGCCACCGCCTAGTAAACCCTTGAGCCGACCCCCTTAGGACGAACTTAATCCGCTCTAACTTTATGAACCCCGCCATATCATTTATCCAGGTCTCCACCCCCGGGGGCTTGGCTTCTTTCCACATTAGCAATATTCTGCGCCGGGCTACTAGGGACGCAAAGGCCAAAACATCGGCCTCTTTCGCCTCCTGCACTCCCGGCTCTTGTGCAACCCCAAATATAGCCAACCCCCAGCTTGGTTCGACCCGGACTCCTACTACTTTCGAAAGCACCTTTGTCACCCCCATCCAAAACCCCTGTAGTGCCGGGCATGACCAAAACATATGGGTATGATTCGCTGGGCTTCTCGAGCACCTCGCACACCTATCCTCCACCCCAAAAAATTTACTGAGCCGTGTTCCAGTCATATGTGCCCTGTGTAATACCTTAAACTGAATCAGGCTTAGCCTGGCGCACGAGGACGACGCGTTTACCCTGTTTAGGGCATCTGCCCACATCCCCTCCTCAATCTCCTCCCCTAGCTCTTCTTCCCATTTCCCTTTTAGTTCGTCCATCATAGTCTCCCCTTCGTCTCTCATTTCCCTATATATATCCGACACCTTACCGTCCCCCACCCATTTCTTTGAGATGACTCTGTCCTGCACCTCTTGTGTCGGGAGCTGCGGGAATTCCCTCACCTGTTGCCTCGCAAAAGCCCTCAATTGCATGTACCTGAATGCATTCCCTTGGGGCAACCCATATTTCTCGGTCAGCGCTCCCAGACTCGCAAACTTCCCATCCACAAATAGATCTTTCAATTGCGTTATACCTGCTCTTTGCCACATTCCATATCCCCCATCCATTCCCCCCGGGGCAAACCTATGGTTGTTTCTTATCGGGGACCCCCCCCAGTGCTCCGGTCTTTCCCCTATGTCGTCTCCACTGTCCCCAAATCTTCAGTGTAGCTACCACCACCGGACTCGTGGTATAGTTCCTTGGTGAGAACGGCAATGGGGCTGTCACCATAGCCTGCAGGCTGGTCCCCCTACAGGACGCCCTCTCTAATCTCTTCCACGCCGCTCCCTCCTCCTCTCCCATCCACTTACTCACCATTGAAATATTAGCGGCCCAATAGTACTCACTTAGGCTCGGTAGTGCCAGCCCCCCACTATCCCTGCTACGCTGTAAGAATCCCTTCCTCACTCTCGGAGTCTTCCCGGCCCAAACAAAACCCATGATACTCTTTTCTATCCTTTTGAAAAAAGCCTTCGTGATCACCACCGGGAGACACTGAAACACAAAGAGGAATCTCGGGAGGACCACCATCTTAACCGCCTGCACCCTCCCTGCCATTGACAATGCTACCATATCCCATCTCTTGAAATCTTCCTCCATCTGTTCCACCAACCGTGTCAAATTTAGCCTGTGCAATGTGCCCCAATTCTTAGCTATCTGGATCCCCAGGTAACGAAAGTCTCTTGTTACCTTCCTCAACGGTAGGTCTTCTATTTCTCTACTCTGCTCCCCTGGATGCACCACAAACAGCTCACTCTTCCCCATGTTCAATTTATACCCTGAAAAATCCCCAAACTCCCCAAGTATCCGCATTATTTCTGGCATCCCCTCCGCTGGATCCGCCACATATAGTAGCAGATCATCCGCATATAAAGATACCCGGTGTTCTTCTCCTCCCCTAAGTATTCCCCTCCATCCCTTGGAACCTCTCAGCGCTATCGCCAGGGGCTCAATCGCCAGTGCAAACAGTAATGGGGACAGAGGACATCCCTGCCTTGTCCCTCTATGGAGCCGAAAATATGCCGATCCCCGTCCATTCGTGACCACACTCTCCACTGGGGCCCTATACAACAGCTGCACCCATCTAACATACCCCTCTCCGAACCCAAATCTCCTCAACACCTCCCACAGATAATCCCACTCCACTCTATCAAATGCTTTCTCGGCATCCATCGCCACTACTATCTCCGTTTCACCCTCTGGTGGGGCCATCATCATTACCCCTAACAACCTCCGTATGTTCGTGTTCAGCTGTCTCCCCTTCACAAACCCAGTTTGGTCCTCATGAACCACCCCCGGGACACATTCCTCTATTCTCATTGCCATTACCTTGGCCAAGACCTTGGCATCTACATTGAGGAGGGAGATTGGTCTGTAGGACCCGCATTGTAGCGGATCCTTTTCCTTCTTTAAAAGAAGCGATATCGTTGCTTCTGACATAGTCGGGGGCAGTTGTCCCCTTTCCTTTGCCTCGTTAAAGGTCCTCGTCAGTAGCGGGGCGAGCAAGTCCAAATATTTTCTGTAAAATTCAACTGGGAATCCGTCCGGTCCCGGGGCCTTTCCCGTCTGCATGTTCCTAATTCCTTTCACCACTTCTTCTACCGTGATCTGTGCTCCCAATCCCATCCTTTCCTGCTCTTCCACCTTGGGAATTTCCAGCCGATCCAAAAACTCCATCATTCTCTCCCTCCCATCCGGGGGTTGAGCTTCATACAATTTTTTATAAAATGTCTTAAACACTTCATTCACTCTCTCCGCTCCCCGCTCCGTCTCTCCATCTTCGTCTCTCACCCCCCCTATTTCCCTCGCTGCTCCCCTTTTCCTCAATTGGTGTGCCAGCAATCTGCTCGCCTTCTCTCCATATTCATACTGTACACCCTGCGCCTTCCTCCATTGTGCCTCTGCAGTGCCTGTGGTCAACAAGTCAAATTCCACATGCAGCCTTTGCCTTTCCCTATACAGTCCCTCCTCCGGTGCTTCCGCATACTGTCTGTCCACCCTCAAAAGTTCTTGCAACAACCGCTCCCGTTCCTTACTCTCCTGCTTCCCTTTATGTGTCCTTATTGATATCAGCTCCCCCCTAACCACCGCCTTCAACGCCTCCCAGACCACTCCCACCTGAACCTCCCCATTGTCATTGAGTTCCAAGTACTTTTCAATGCATCCCCTCACCCTTAAGCACACCCCCTCATCCGCCATTAGTCCCATGTCCATTCTCCAGGGTGGACGCCCTCTTGTTTCCTCCCCTATCTCCAAGTCTACCCAGTGTGGGGCATGATCCGAAATGGCTATAGCCGTATATTCCGTTCCCCTCACCCTCGGGATCAATGCCCTACCCAACACAAAAAAGTCTATGCGTGAATAGACTTTATGGACATAGGAGAAAAACGAGAACTCCTTACTCCTAGGTCTACTGAATCTCCACGGGTCCACCCCTCCCATCTGCTCCATAAAATCCTTAAGCACCTTGGCTGCTGCCGGCCTCCTACCAGTCCTGGACTTCGACCTATCCAGCCTTGGTTCCAACACCGTGTTAAAGTCTCCCCCCATTATCAGCTTTCCGGTCTCTAGGTCTGGGATGCGTCCTAGCATTCGCCTCATAAAATTGGCATCGTCCCAATTCGGGGCATACACGTTTACCAACACCACCATCTCTCCCTGTAATTTGCCACTCACCATCACGTATCTGCCCCCGTTATCCGCCACTATAGTCTTTGCCTCGAACATTACCCGCTTCCCCACTAATATAGCCACCCCCCTGTTTTTCGCATCCAGCCCCGAATGGAACACCTGCCCTACCCATCCTTTGCGCAACCTAACCTGATCTATCAGTTTCAGGTGCGTATCCTGTAACATGACCACATCTGCTTTAAGTTTCTTAAGGTGTGCGAGTACTCGTGCCCTCTTTATCGGCCCGTTAAGCCCCCTCACGTTCCACGTGATCAGTCGAGTTGGGGGGCTTCCCACCCCCCCCCCCCCCCTTGCCGGTTAGCCATCATCTTTTTCCAGCTTCTCACCCAGTTCCCACGCAGCTGTATTTCTCCCAGACGGTGCCCCCCCGCCCATCCTTTCCCGTACCCACTCCCCCCTTTCCCCAGCAGCAGCAACCCAGTAATTCCCCCCCCCCCGCTAGCGTAATTACTCCCCCCATGTTGCTCCCAGAAGTCAGCAAACTCTGGCTGACCTCGGCTTCCCCCCGTGATCACGGCTCGCCCCGTGCGGCGCCCCCTCCTTCCTGCTTCTCTATTCCCGCCATAATTATCATAGCGCGGGAACCAAGCCCGCGCCTCTCCCTCGGCCCCGCCTCCCATGGCCAACGCCCCATCTCCTCTTCCTCCCCACCTCCCCCCATCACCACCTGTGGGAGAAAGAAAAGTTACCATACCGCAGGATTAATCATACAATCCCTCTTCGCCCCCCCCCCCCCACTCGTCCCACCACTTTGTCCAAACGTTCATTTTCGTAGTCCAATCATTCCAATTTTTCTTCTACAATAAAAGTCCACGCTTCATCCGCCGTCTCAAAGTAGTGGTGCCTCCCTTGATATGTGACCCACAGTCTTGCCGGTTGCAGCATTCCAAACTTTATCTTTTTTTTGTGAAGTACCGCTTTGGCCCGATTAAAGCTCGCCCTCCTTCTCGCCACCTCCGCACTCCAATCTTGATAGACGCGGATCACCACGTTCTCCCATTTA
Source organism: Scyliorhinus torazame (assembly GCF_047496885.1). Taxonomy (NCBI): domain Eukaryota; kingdom Metazoa; phylum Chordata; class Chondrichthyes; order Carcharhiniformes; family Scyliorhinidae; genus Scyliorhinus; species Scyliorhinus torazame. Next base: position 186,199,203 of record NC_092709.1, on the reverse strand, counting down.
CTACACCGAGTTTTCTTAGCCCATCTAAGGACCATTTCTCTATCCTTAAAACGGAGAAATCTCACCACTATGGCTCTGGGAGCTTCTCCTGCTCTCGATCCTCGCACCATAACTCGGTATGCTCCCTCCACCTCCAACGGACCCGTCGGGGCCTCCACTCCCATTAACGAGTGCAGCATCGTGCTCACATATGCCCCGACGTCCGCCCCCTCCACACCTTCAGGAAGGCCAAGAATCCTCAAGTTGTTCCTCCTTGTGTTATTTTCCAGTGCCTCCAGCCTCTCCACAGATCGTTTCTGGTGTGCCTCCTGTATCTCCGACTTCACCACCAGGCCCTGTATATCGTTTTCATTCTCTGCTGCTTTCGCCTTCACGACCCGAAGCTCCTGCTCCTGGGTCTTTTGTTCCTCTTTCAGCCCTTCAATCACCTGTAATATCGGGGCCAACAACTCTTTCTTCTTTTCCTTTTTTATCTCCTCCACGCAGCGTTTCAAAAACTCCTGTTGTTCAGGGCCCCATATGAAACTGCCACCTTCCGACGCCATCTTGGTTTCTGCTTGCCTTCCTTGCCGCTGCTCCAAAGGATCCGCTGCAATCTGGCCACTTTCCTCTCCTTTTTCCATCCGTGTCCAGGGGGAACACCCTTCTGGTTTACCGCACGGTGTTTTCAGCCGTTAAAATTGCCGTTGGGGCTCCTATCAAGAGCCCAAAAGTCCGTTTCACAGGGAGCTGCCGAAACGTGCGACTCAGCTGGTCATCGCCGCACCCGGAAGTGACTTCCCAAATATTGAGTGGAAACTCTTTAGATCAAATAGTTTGGATGGAGTGGTGTTTGTGCAGTGTGTCCAGGAAGCTTTTCTAACACAGTATGTAGATTGTCCGACCAGAGGAGGGGCAATATTGGATTTAGTACTGGGTAATGAGCCAGGGCAAGTGATAGATTTGTTAGTGGGGGAGCATTTTGGAGATAGTGACCACAATTCTGTGACTTTCACTTTAGTAATGGAGAGGGATAGGTACGTGCAACAGGGCAAGGTTTACAATTGGGGGAAGGGTAAATACGATGTTGTCAGACAAGAATTGAAGTGCATAAGTTGGGAACATAGGCTGGCAGGGAAGGACACAAGTGAAATGTGGAACTTGTTCAAGGAACAAGTGCTACGTGTCCTTGATATGTATGTCCCTGTCAGGCAGGGAAGAGATGGTCGAGTGAGGGAACCATGGTTGACAAGAGAGGTTGAATGTCTTGTTAAGAGGAAAAAGGTGACTTATGTAAGGCTGAGGAAACAAGGTTCAGACAGGGCATTGGAGGGATACAAGATAGCCAGGAGGGAACTGAAGAAAGGGATTAGGAGAGCTAAGAGAGGGCATGAACAATCTTTGGCGGGTAGGATCAAGGAAAACCCCAAGGCCTTTTACACATATGTGAGAAATATGGGAATGACTAGAGCGAGGATAGGTCGATCAAGGACAGTAGCGGGAGATTGTGTATTGAGTCTGAAGAGATAGGAGAGGTCTTGAGCGAGTACTTTTCTTCTGTATTTACAAATGAGAGGGGCGATATTGTTGGAGAGGACAGTGTGAAACAGATTGGTAAGCTCGAGGAAATACGTGTTAGGAACGAAGATGTGTTGGCATTTTGAAAAACTTGAGGATAGACAAGTCCCCCGGGTCTGACGGGATATATCCAAGGATTCTATGGGAAGCAAGAGATGAAATTGCAGAGCCGTTGGCAATGATCTTTTCGTCCTCACTGTCAACAGGGGTGGTACCAGGGGATTAGAGAGTGGCGAATGTCGTGCCCCTGTTCAAAAAAGGGACTAGGGATAACCCTGGGAATTACAGGCCAGTTAGTCTTACTTCGGTGGTAGGCAAAGTAATGGAAAGGGTACTGAAGGATAGGATTTCTGAGCATCTGGAAAGACACTGCTTGGTTAGGGATAGTCAGCACGGATTTGTGAGGGGTAGGTCTTGCCTTACAAATCTTATTGAATTCTTTGAGGAGGTGACCAAGCATGTGGATGAAGGTAAAGTAGTGGATGTAGTGTACATGGATTTTAGTAAGGCATTTGATAAAGTTCCCCATGGTAGGCTTATGCAGAAAGTAAGGAGGCATGGGATAGTGGGAAATTTGGCCAGTTGGATAACGAACTGGCTAACCGATAGAAGTCAGAGAGTGGTGGTGGATGGCAAATATTCAGCCTGGATCCCAGTTACCAGTGGCGTACCGCAGGGATCAGTTCTGGGTCCTCTGCTGTTTGTGATTTTCATTAATGACTTGGATGAGGGAGTTGAAGGGTGGGTCAGTAAATTTGCAGACGATACGAAGATTGGTGGAGTTGTGGATAGTAAGGAGGGCTGTTGTCGGCTGCAAAGAAACATAGATAGGATGCAGAGCTGGGCTGAGAAGTGGCAGATGGAGTTTAACCCTGAAAAGTGTGAGGTTGTCCATTTTGGAAGGACAAATATGAATGCGGAATACAGGGTTAACGGTAGAGTTCTTGGCAATGTGGAGGAGCAGAGAGATCTTGGGGTCTATGTTCATACATCTTTGAAAGTTGCCACTCAAGTGGATAGAGCTGTGAAGAAGGCCTATGGTGTGCTCGCGTTCATTAACAGAGGGATTGAATTTAAGAGCCGTGAGGTGATGATGCAGCTGTACAAAACTTTGGTAAGGCCACATTTGGAGTACTGTGTACAGTTCTGGTCGCCTCATTTTAGGAAGGATGTGGAAGCTTTGGAAAAGGTGCAAAGAAGATTTACCAGGATGTTGCCTGGAATGGAGAGTAGGTCTTACGAGGAAAGGTTGAGGGTGCTAGGCCTTTTCTCATTAGAACGGAGAAGGATGAGGGGTGACTTGATAGAGGTTTATAAGATGATCAGGGGAATAGATAGAGTACACAGTAAGAGACTTTTTCCCCGGGTGGAACAAACCATTACAAGGGGACATAAATTTAAGGTGAAAGGTGGAAGATATAGGAGGGATATCAGAGGTAGGTTCTTTACCCAGAGAGTAGTGGGGGCATGGAATGCACTACCTGTGGAAGTAGTTGAGTCAGAAACATTAGGGACCTTCAAGCAGCTATTGGATAGGTACATGGATTACGGTAAAATGATATAGTGTAGAGTTATTTGTTCTCAAGGGCAGCACGGTAGCATTGTGGATAGCACAATTGCTTCACAGCTCCAGGGTCCCAGGTTCGATTCCGGCTTGGGTCACTGTCTGTGCGGAGTCTGCACGTCCTCCCCGTGTCTGCGTGGGTTTCCTCCGGGTGCTCCGGTTTCCTCCCACAGTCCAAAGATGTGCGGGTTAGGTGAATTGGCCAATGATAAATTGCCCTTAATGTCCAAATTGCCCTTGGTGTTGGGTGGAGGTGTTGAGTTTGGGTAGGGTGCTCTTTCCAAGAGCCGGTGCAGACTCAAAGGGCTGAATGGCCTCCTTCTGCACTGTAAATTCAATGATAATCTATGATTAATCTAGGACAAAGGTTCGGCACAACATCGTGGGCCGAAGGGCCTGTTCTCTGCTGTATTTTCTATGTTCTATGTATCCTCCGATCCCTCGACTTCATTTAGATACCCCCAGGAGTATGTGGCTTCCTTATTCTTCCTCCCAAAATCTACCACCTCACACTTTAGTTCTTTTGCTAATTACACCATTTTAAAAGTTTATCAATGCCATACTGTATTTCATCACAATCTGTTTTAATTACCCCTCTTAATTTGATGTCTGCAAATTTTGAAATCATACTTCTGATTCCTGAATGGTGAATAGTGGTCCGACGACCCAATCCTTGTGGATTGTGCATCAAGTTGCACCATCTTTAATCCCTGCTGTTTTTCTTGTCGAAAGCTTTGACAAAGAGTCACCCAGACTCAAAGTTAGCTCCATTCTCTCTTCACAGACCTGCTGAGATTTTCCAGCATCTGCAGTAATTTACTTTTTTCTTAATACTGTATTACCCTTACTTTTGCTTCAAAAATTCATTAAAGTTGGTCAACCGCGTCCTTTCCTTTTGAAATCTGTGCTGATTACTCTTGAGGGTTTGCTATTACACCTTTGAGTAAGGTTATCTTTCTGACCACCTGAAATTAACCTAATTGATCTCTAGATTTGTTGCATCTCATTTTTTAAATATAGGAATCAATTAGAGATATCTCACTGTTTTAATAAATTTATATATGTGTTCCCTAGTTCCCTAGGTTTTATCCTCAGTTTATCAAGCTACCTCTGATCTTTCCTAAATGTTTTAAAATCCTTTTTATCTCTTTGAATGTCATGCTCACCTTGTTAGCATCCCTACCAAAGCAAATGATAGGGAGTTGCAAGCTAATAGATAAAGTGGACAGAAAGGCATTTATTGGAGAGTATTTTAACACTGATCTTATAAAGAAGAGTGCAAGGATTCATTCACTTTTATAGTCAGGTCTGCAAGTTACTCCCCCATATGGTAATGAAGATTCTATTAAGCTAAGATTGATGCACTCTTTAAAAGGACACACTTTCAAAAATTGAAAATCTAAATTACAAGATTAATGTAATTTTGAGCCTGAGTTATCATGCAGTGGTTGTTCCAAGTATAGTATATTTACCATTATATACATGGAATAAGATCTATCTATCTCTCTCTCTAGATAGAAGAGAAGGGCACACACAAACATACCCCAAAAAAGAAATAAAAAATAAAGTAACTGGGGTAAGGTATTATGCACCAGCTCAACAGCAGCAACTCTGTACCATTGGCAATATTATTTACAACACAAGTAGGCATCGTATCTGTTTGAGGGTGGGGTGGGGAGGTAGATATACACTTTTTTTGGGGGGGGGGGGGGGGGGGGGGGGGGAGGTAGATATACACTTGGGTGCCGGAGAAACAGAGGGCAATACTCGAATGGATCTGGTGTTGTCACTTGCTTGGATTTTGCTGCCATTGTCATCTCGCGCTCGCCTCCGCTTCAGCCGTTCGTCCTGTCTTTCGCCTGGATTCTCCTTGCTCTCTGTTCCTGTAGATGCCGAGTTTATCATTTCCCGTGCCCTCCTTCTGGCTATCATTTCCCTGCCTCCCTGGTTCTCCTCTATTGTTCCCTCTTCATTCTTTCCCCTCCACCAAGTATAATTCATGAATATTGTTAGAGACAGTAAATCACTTTTGAACATTACAATACAGAGCTAGTTCAATTTTCACCAGTGCACTATCAATGCAGAAATTATTTTAGAAACATCAGGCTCATTAAACAATTAATGTAATAAATTTAATTTGCATTTCTTCAAAAAGGTTATTTACAATTTGACCATAAACTTAAAAAGGAACTGTGTTTGTTTGGAATGTAGACATGCACAAACAAGCTGCTCCTGGGGCTTTTAAACAATGGATGTAAAATGTTGAATCTGTAAAACAAATCACAAAACATTAACTGTGTACTTGGGCTGTAAACCAGCAGAATGGATCATTGGCCTCATCCAATCTTACTGTTTTCATTTCCACACCTCCATAGAAGATAATCAAATACAATGTGATACATTACAACAGCAGACTGTATACATCTGAAATTCATGTGCAGTTGAATTTATTGATGGTGATTTTCCAGTTAATTGCTGATAATACACAGTCAATAGTTGATCAGGTTGTAACTGTCTTAATGGGAACATCAAGATCAAAGTATTGTTGAACTAGAAACATGAATAGGTACTTTCAACAGGACAGCCAATTTAAAAAATAATCTTGGGCCGAGTCCTATGCATGCAGTTTATAAACTTAAGCTTATGCTAATTTAGAGTCAAAAGATTTTTCCCCTTTACAGTTCATAATTAATTCACGATGACACCCACTGGTTAGTGAATCTGCCATATATGAAGCATTTTAGACCAAGTGTTAATTGATCTGGCTGTCAGATGGTTAGCGGTGAGTGTTACCCTCAGCTGAAGCTGCCTGGGAACCATCAAGTGGACATGAGAACAACATCGTATTAAGTTGCTTCACACTACTCAATATGAACAAGTTCTTACTAGAAGGCATTGCAGGGATTGGGAGCAGATCACTGCTCTATAAATAAAGACTTATGTATGACTGTAAACTCTTTGATAAATGGATTTGAATCCATGTTAAATGTACAGCTGAAATAAAACGTGTATAGTAAACTAGGTACTGAGGAAATCTTAAATAAATGATTAGAATCTTTTCTCAAAATAATAACTTGTTTTAAGTTGATATTATTTTCAACTATATGTAAAGGATAACGCAGAAAAAATTTAAGTTGCTGTGTGATAGCAGGATAACGCAGAAAAAATTTGATTTGAAAGGTATTATTTTTCTTTACCGTTTCTAATTTTGGGCACTGAACATTGAGTTGAGACCATCTATTATAAAGTATCATAGTTGAGTGGCATCTGCTGCACTCTAACCATATATATGAATATTTTCCAGCAAGTATTACTGAATAGTGAGCAATATTTGTATGTAAATAAACAAATAGCCATGTGGGAACACAATGTAGTGGCAATCTAGCCATGGAAATTTGGCTTATAAGTGGTGTCAATGGGACACTTAATATTCAAGGAGGATATAAAATATTCAGATGGATGGTTGTACTGATTGGGGTAGTCACTTTCCCAACAAGTGGGAAAACATACTGAACCTCATCCTCACCAACCTGCCTGTCGCAGATGCACCTGCCCAAGACCGTACTGGTAGTAGTTGTCATAATATGCACTCATGTTCATAATGAGATACAGACAAGCAGTGATGGACACACACAGGAACCAATCACCAGGCAGGACACTACAGGGTACATTACCAGTATAAAACACACGAGGTAGGAAGGCTCCGCCTCTTCGTGCTGGTGATAGCTGTAGCAACAGCCAGGGTGCAATATACAGTCAGCACCTACTACACATGGCACAGAGCAAGTCTGGGCAAGCCAGACCAATGTTAGCAAGCTTAGATAAATAGTGTCGACCCACAGCGAACTGTACATTACTCGGCAAGTTCAATAAAGCAGTGTTGAACCATCTACAGCGTTGGAAGCCTGTTTCCAAGTGATACTGCATCGAGTTGCAGTCCGTGTTAATCCAACACATATAATACATCATGGTACCAGGAAACTATTATCTCTAACGGACCTATCTCGAGTAAATCTGAAACGACCGGAAAGCAAGTAGCAAACGGTCAGCGGTATGGAAAAGATCCAGGCCCCTCCGCAGCTCCCGATCTCCGGCAACCTCGGCGCCAACTGGAGGGTCTTCAGACAGAAGTTCCTACACCTAGCGGCATCCGACCTTGAGGAACCATCAGATGCCAGGAAAATCGCGCTGCTCCTGTCGATGGCGGGGATCACGGCATCCACATGTTTAACTCGCTCACGTTTACCCAAGGAGAAGATAAAGCAAAGTTCCAGACCATTCTGCAAAAATTCGACAGTCACTGTGAAGTCGAGCTAAATGAGAGCTTTGAACGGTACATCTTCTAACAGAGGATTCAGGGTAAGGACGAACCTTTTCACTCCTTTTTGACCCACCTCCGTGTAACTATGACTCGACTACTGATTCCGTGATCCGGGATCAGATCATTTTCGGGGTCCATTCCGACTCCCTGCGGGAGCAGCTCCTTAAAATCAAACGCCTGACCCTCCCGATCGCCATCGAAACACGTGTTGCCTATGAACATGCCAGAAATCGCTACTCCCGCATCAAGGCGGCAGATATGGCAAAACTAGCCTCCTACAAGGCAGAAAGTGTAGAGGCCATCGGCAGGCTCCAGGGCCTGAGCATTGAGGAGAGTGGCCGTTTCGTGGGTTTCAGTGGCTGTTTCGCGGGCTTTCCATGGGGCCCCGCGCAGGTGCACGCGACTGGGAGGACAATGCGGCCGAAAACACTACTGCGCATGTGCGAACATCGACCGACCGCACTGCGCAGGGGCGAAGGCGTACTGAACGCACTGGCGGCAGCGTCAGGATATGCAAAAATTGTGGCTCCACCCATTTAAAGCGGCAATGTCCAGCCAAAGGAAGGCGATGTCTACAATGTGGAAAGCCTGTGCATTATGCGGCCTTATGCAGGTCCGCTCCACCGGTCAAAAGCCAGCGATCCCAGCTGCAACACAGACCTGTCCATTGCATACAGCAAGGCATGCAGGACTCCGATCCCGAAAGCCCAACGGACCCAAATGATGACTGCCTCGAGTCTCTATATCAGGTGGGCATTATCACCACATGTGAGAATGTCTCCTCCACTCATACAAAGCGCCTCTCAATCCTCCGCGTGGATTCTGGTGACGAATGGCGCGCTGTCGTTAAAGTGAATCAGTGCAGAATTCAATTCAAACTGGACACTGGTGTGTCTGCAAACCTCCTATCCCGGGCAGACCTCGACAGCATCCGAGACCAACCCAAAATTCTTCTGCCAGCTCCTTGATTACAATGGCAATGCCATAGCTGCTAGTGGATCGTGTCATCTAGTTGTATCCCACAAGGCAATCACGGCGACGTTAAGATTCGAGATTGTCAGGCCTGACACGGCATCCCCGGTGCCCGTGCATGTAAACTCCTTAATCTGATACAGCGAATCCATGCCATGTCCGCTGCACCTCCGACTGCCTCATCTCATGTGAATCTACACGCTGACATAGACGACATCCTCACGAAGTATCCCGATGTGTTCGATGGGGTGGGCACGTTCCCGTATCGCTACAAAATACTACTCAAACCGGATGCCACCTCAGTCATTCATGCACCACGCCGGGTGCCGGCTCCTCTAAAGGATTGTTTAAAAGTGCAGCTGCAAGAGCTCCAAAGCCAGTGCATCATTTCAAGGGTCTCGGAACCAACAGACTGGGCCAGCTCCATGGTCTGCGTGAAGAAGCCCTCAGGTGAAATACGAATCTGTATCGATCCGAAAGACCACAATTGCATCATCATGAGGGAGCACTACCCGATCCCGAAGCGGGAAGAATTAACCTCTGAGGTGGCACACTCCAAATTCTTTACCAAGCTGGACGCCTCACGTGGTTTCTGACAGATACAACTGGACGACTCCAGCAGGAAGCTCTGCACGTTTAACGCTCCATTCGGCAGCTACTGTTACAACCGCATGCCTTTCGGTATCATTTCAGCCTCCGAAGTCTTTCACCGCATGATGGAGGGCATCGAGGGTGTGCGAGTCTATGTGGATGACGTGATAATCTGGTCCATGACCCCCGAGGAGCACCTAGATCGACTCAAACAGGGAGGGGGATGTCCGTTAAAGTTTTTAAAATGTTTTCATATAAAAATATAAATAATCTTTGTCACAAGCAGGCTTACATTAACACTGCCGAGAAGTTACTGTGAAAAGCCCCTAGTTGCCACATTCCGGTGCCTGTTTGGGTACACTGAGAGAGAGAATTCAGAATAATTCCTAACAGCACGTCTTTCGGGACTTGTGTGAGGAAACCCACGCAGACACAGGGAGAACGTGCAGACTCCGCACGGACAGTGACCCAAGCCAGGAATCTAACCTGGGACCCTGGTGCTGTGAAGCAACAGTGCTAACCACTGTGCTACCGTTCCGCCCACAAACAATTTAAGTTAAAATGACAAAGAACACTGCAATTCCCCGCCCCATATTGAACTAAACCCCATAACAACTGACTGCCTATTAAAAAAAAAGGAAATGAATGGCTGCCATCACAGGTAGAACCCTTCTACAGACTCTCCTAATGGTGTTACTGGATGATGAGGTTAACCTCCTCAACCAGAACTCTCTGGGCTATTCACGAGTCAAAGGCGATGACATCTGCCTGCAGCACCGATGAGTCCGATAGCCTGAAAAGGGACACCAGTGGACATGGTATCTCTGGCATGGTGTAACAAAAAATACATGCAAAAGCTTACTAAATTGGGACAAGACCAGAACATTGAGTGTGGTTAGCTGGCCCCCAAGAACAACGTTTGCACCTGTCCTCCGCCCCAGAGAAAAAAAGCTCATCCTTATCTTGGTTAGATGAGCCCTATGCTCCAACTTGACTGGGATCAGACTAAGCCAAGCACAAGAGGATGTGGATTTGTCACGGTGAAGAACCTTTCCACGCGTACATCATCCAGAATAGGAGCCAATTCTCCCTCCCATTTCCCCTTTACCTCATTACCCCTCCCCACAACTTGGCCAAAGACAAAATTCCCTTCAATGGGCAGGAGGGTGATGTTAAGGGAAAAAGTCCTTGCCTGAAAAATCTGAAAGTATTGAAATTTCCCCTGACAGTTCCTTAAAGCTGTTTGTTTTCCACAAACAAATCCCCAAACCCTTCTCCCATGACCTAAATTTCAAGTCCAAACCAGCTGCCAAGAAGAGGTGATTATTACAGAAAGAGGCCAAAAAGGACATGGCACTGAGTTTAAAATGGTGTCTGAACTTCTTCCAGATTCTCAGGGTGGGCACGACATGATTTGAGGAAAATCTTGCCGGAGAAAACGGTAGGGATGCAGTTGCTAATGCACCCAGGCGAGAACCCTTACAGGAACCCCACCTCCATTTCTCCCCATATGTAACCCGGATGACAACACCCTAGTACCATCTCAATTTTGGCTGCCCAATAATAAAACCAATTTGATGAGGCCAAACCTTCACTCTGAAGGAACACCCTACAGCTCCTTGGTGTCTTACCCACCCAAATAAAAGAGTACACTATTCATTTTGACAAAGAAAAGTGGGGAGACATTGAAAAGTAAATAAAAATCTCAGGAGCACATTCAGCTTAATAGTCTGGATCCTGCCCGCCAAGAACAGGAGGTTTTGCCCACTTCATAAATCAGATTTGACCCCATTGACCAGACTAGTATCATTTAATTTATGAAGCAAGGGCCATCCGGATTCCCAGATAACGAAAGTTAGATCTGGCAAGGCAAAAAGGTAACTTCCCCAAATAGGCTCCCCTCCCCGGGGGCTTAACCGGGAAGTATTCGCTCTTATCCAAATTAAACCTATACCCAGAGAAGGAACATTGATTGTGGCCAATGCACCTAACCTGCACATTTTTGGACTGATTGCCAGAATATTGAAAGGTATTTTCTTTTATCTAGCTATCATTGCTGGGGTGACCAGTCCTTGGTTTATTCTCCTATTTGTTTCCTTGTTCATTTAGCTAGCTGGGAGTATTTTAGATTCAAGTTTGTGTGAAAACTTTGGCTTGCATTAAACAGAGCTTCTAAACACAATACTATTACACTTTCAGTACCTGATAGTAATACTGTCCTTATTTGGGGAAAGATGAATGCAATTAATTACTTACTCACCACATACACAAGTGTATTTTAAAATCTTGTACCTTATGCATTGCACCTCCATTCGACATTTCACACTAATCAGCCTCATCTGTAAGTAGGTACGGTGTTGGGTCAACAATTGACAGCTGCTCCACACTCAGTTTTTCTGAGCACATGGGACAAGCTTTCTCTGTAGATAGTAGACTATTAAAGATACCAAAAAAATGTAATTTAGTGATGAATGCGTTTTTGTACTTCCTAATGTTAAAAGTAAACTGCACCTCAAAATAAATTGCTGGCCCTACAACTTATGAAATGCAAGAGAAAATTATTTTTGAATGCTTTCTACTTACACTTTGAATTCTGAGTACAAACCAGGAAAATCACAGTGGGGGCAAACTGTCCAGTCGTCCTTCACCATGTGACGGCCCTGGTGAAACAAATTCCAGGTGTGCACTTTGCTATTTTATACTGAATACTGTGATATACATGGGCTAGTTTTAAATTTATGTTCTTTATACAATTTAATGCTAATGCTTCATGGAAATAAACAGTCCGTTATAACAAAGTATTGTTTTCCCTTGAATATTGCTTCATAGGAAAATACTGCTTTCTAGCTGTTCACGTAGGATCTGCCAGTCCCGGTGATGGTTCACCCCTGGCGAGGGGTGACAAAGGTGGGACCAGAAGATCCCACTGCCACAAAACACACAGCAAGTTGCTGTATAAATCCTCCCCCTTGCATTTATTTAAAAGCTCTAGGCTTAGGCACAAAATGGCAGTTCTGTGTAGCAGTCCAGCCAGCTCAAGACAAAAATCTGTATATATCTCAATTTTAATTTGCAAAGAAATACTGCATATCTCCGGCTATATTTTTCAAGTAAACAGTAAAACGTAAGGCTGAAAAATTAACAACAGTTGGGGCATTTCTCCAATTAGTGTTGGGTTGTGTTTCAGCTATCCATGCAGGCACGTGCAGGTAGGGCAGTGGATGTTGTCTATATGGACTTCAGTAAGGCCTTTGACAAGGTCCCTCATGGTAGACTAGTACAAAAGGTGAAGTCACACGGGATCAGGGGTGAGCTGGCAAGGTCATAGAAGGCAGAGAGTAGCAATGGAACAATGCTTTTCTAATTGGAGGGCTGTGACCAGTGGTGTTCCACAGGGATCAGTGCTGGGACCTTTGCGGTTTGTAGTATATATAAATGATTTGGAGGAAACTGTAACTGGTCTGATTAGTAAGTTTGCAGACGACACAAAGGTTGGTGGAATTGCGGATAGCGATGAGGATTGTCAGAGGATACAGCAGGATTTAGATTGTTTGGAGACTTGGGCGGAGAGATGGCAGATGGAGTTTAATCCGGACAAATGTGAGGTAATGCATTTTGGAAGGTCTAATGCAGGTAGGGAATATACAGTGAATGGTAGAACCCTCAAGAGTATTGAAAGTCAAAGAGATCTAGGAGTACAGGTCCACAGGTCACTGAAAGGGGCAACACAGGTGGAGAAGGTAGTCAAGAAGGCATACGGCATGCTTGCCTTCATTGGCCGGGGCATTGAGTATAAGAATTGACAAGTTATGTTGCAGCTGTACAGAACCTTAGTTAGGCCACACTTGGAGTATAGTGTTCAATTCTGCTCGCCACACTACAGAAGGATGTGGAGGCTTTAGAGAGGGTGCAGAAGAGATTTACCAGAATGTTGCCTGGTATGGAGGGCATTAGCTATGAGGAGCGGTTGAATAAACTCGGTTTGTTCTCACTGGAACGAAGGAGTTGAGGGGCGACCTGATAGAGGTCTACAAAATTATGAGGGGCATAGACAGAGTGGATAGAGGCTTTTCCCCGGGGTAGAGGGGTCAATTACTAGGGGGCATAGGTTTAAGGTGAGAGGGGCAAGGTTTAGAGTAGATGTACGAGGCAAGTTTTTTACGCAGAGGGTAGTGGGTGCCTGGAACACGCTACCGGAAGAGGTGGTGAAAGCAGGGACGATAGTGACATTTAAGGGGCATCTTGACAAATACATGAATAGGATGGGAATAGAGGGATACGGACCCAGGAAGTGTAGAAGATTGTAGTTTAGTCGGGCAGCATGGTCGGCACGGGCTTGGAGGGCCGAAGGGCCTGTTCCTGTGCTGTACATTTCTTTGTTCTTTGTTCTTGTGCACAAATTGTACACTTAACAGATTCCTCTGCTTCTGTTCGGTAGATTAAAATGTCTATCATGAAACCACAATTTGGCAGAATTATAATAAATTGCAAATCTGACTCCTACAATCCTGAGCATAATATCTGGCAGCCTTTCAGCTGCTCCAGCTTGGAAGGCAACAAGGAGCTTCCTGATGGGGAGATAACAGTGGAGGGCGAGTTATAACAGATGAAGCATTTAATATGCCTGATTTCAGAATGCAGATTGGTGGATGTGGGAGCAGGTTTGCTGGATATGTCTGCATGGAAGATGAGATAAAGGGAAAGTGATCAATAACTGCTGTAAAAAGGAGAAGCTAATGAAAATGCTTTAAGATAACAGGAATTAACAGAATAAATAACAGCAGTTTGAAGAATTATCTAGGGACAGTAGATGGTATCTGTTCCTGGAATCAATTTCTACTTTAATGTTGAACTTGCATGAAAACCAGCAAGTTTCTGAAGCCATGAATGGCAACCGTTAACACTTTACTGCCCATCATTAATACTGAAGATACATCAACTTACAGGCAAACATTTCATTTTAATTTGGAAAGCAATTTTAAATTTTACCCCCCATTACAGAATGGTGCAGTCATTTCTTGATACTCACAGTAACAATACAGTAAGGCAGGTTGTTTTTGCAACCTGAACAGAGCAGCTCACATTCTGGTGACTGAAAAGCACAGTATGGGCATGATGAGGTAAACTCTTCCACCTCTGACTGGTCCGGACGCCTGGTAGAAATCATCAATAAATCTTTCATTGCAAACTTTGACAATATTCTGATAAGCCAAAGTTTTTTTCTTTTTTGCCCCCTACCACCTTACACAAGGCTTCTTTCTCCCCTACTGTATCCCCATCCACCTTCCTCAACAATCCCTCAGTCCCATTCAAAGTCTCTCATAAATAAAACCACTGGAGATCGGATAGATATAGATATATTACCCAATGCACTCATTAGAAGTTCTTTGATGTTACAGAAAATCATGTTTTGAGAGAAGCAAAACAACATTCATGCACAATGCACTCTTATCTTCATGTATTTCCAAGTTTCAGTAACAATTGGGTGTGGTGTACATTTGCAATGGTCAAATAGACCAGAGCAGCAAGCAAATGCTTGAAACTGGCCGAAACCTACAGGTATAATAATGTGGAAATCATGTATTTACAGCCCTTTATACTGGGTATATGCCATTTAAAAAAAAAAAATTAAGAGTACCCAATTCATTTTTTCCAATTAAAGGCCAATTTAGCATGGTCAATCCACCTACCCTTCACATCTTTGGGTTGTGGGGGTGAAACCCATGCAAACATGAGAATGTGCAAACTCCATACAGACAGTGACCCAGAGCCGGGATTGAACCTGGGACCTCTGCGCCACCGTGCTGCCCGGGTATATGTCATTTTTAAGTATTTCCAAAAATTGGCAGCTAAGCACTAAGCTGTATAAAAGTCAGTAAGAAGATTCATATCCCAACATTTGACCAGCACATAATTTTCCACTTGTACTATGAGCACATTTATTAAACCTTTTCCACCTGGATCTGTGAATAACTATACAAACGGTCTGATCCAAAAAATATGAGCACTCCTAATTTGCATTGCCTTAATGGAGGTCCTGATGTTGTGTCTACCCCCTCGGGCAAACATAAATATTTCATTGGCAATCTTTGAAGTGAGTAGGGGTGTGAGGTTTACTTGGAGCTCTGGGTCATGTTTCTCCTTCAACCAAAATCACTAAGAACAGATTATCTGATCATTTACCCCATTTCTGCTTGTGAGCCCTTGCGTGAAAGCTGTTCATGTGTATTACAACATGACTACCCTTTACACTTGAAAGTACTTCGTTCATTGTGATGCTTATTGAGATTTCCACTAGAAATGCAAATTAATCTCTCTTCCATTCAACTGGATTAGCACCATCATGTAAACATTTAGAACAAATTTACAGCAACAGACAAAAACTAGTTGCAAAGTTAATTTGCTGCTACGATACAAATAAGAACACTTGGCATCAATTACTTTTTTAAAAAAGTATTTGTATTGGTATTTTCCAGTTTTTACAGAGTAACAGCTAAGTCTATGGTGTATCTGGTATTTACATATAAATGCGTTTCCTATTTACAGAAAATTTTACATGTGGTCCCCCTGTTTGCCTTCCCCCTCCCTTCCTCCCTGTTGGTGGTCTAGCTATCCCTCTTAGTGCTGACTTCTGCCCTGGGCGTCACATACCCTGCTCTGCTCCTTTCTGTTGCAGTTTTTAGTTGTTGCCTTTGAGGCCCTACATGGCCCCTCACCTCCTCCCTTTTTCCCCTTGTTTTGTTCTGTGATTCCCTTGGGTTCCCTCCTCTCCCCTTCCTCCTCTGCTCCTTTCCATTGTGTGTGCCCTTATTTGTTTTCCTCTATCCCTCTTCCCTCCACCCCTCTCCTCTTCCTAGTCGCAATTTGCCTCAAACAGGTCTCAGAACAGGCTGATGAATGGCCCCACGCTTTGTGGAAGCCCTCGTCCGACCCTCAGACGGTGTATTTAATCTTCTCCAGGTGGGGAAATTCCGACAGGTCTGTCATCCATTCTGCAGCTGTGGGTGGAGCTGCTGATCGCCCGCCGAGTAGGATTCTCCGGCATGCGATTAAGGAAGCAAAAGCCATGCTCACCACAGGGAGGGCAGAGGCACAGTGGAGGAAGGCACAGGGGATGAGATATGAATATGGGGAAAAGGCGAGTCGCCTGTTGGCCCACCAGCTGCGAAAGAGGACAGCGGCGAAGGAGATAGGGGGAGTTAGGGATGAAACGGGAGCCACGGTGCGGAGAGCAGGGAAGATAAACGAGGTGTTTAAGACCTTTTACAAGAGGCTATATAGGTCCCAACCCCCGGAGGGAAAAGAGGGGATGCAGCAGTTTCTGGACCAACTAAGGTTCCCGAAGGTGGAGGAGCAGGAGGTGGCAGGCCTGGGGGCGCCAATTGGGGTGGACGAGGTGACCAAAGGGCTGGGGAACATGCAGGCAGGGAAGGCCCCGGGACCAGATGGGTTCCCGGTGGAATTCTATAGAAAATATGGACTTGTTGGCCCCGCTGCTGGTAAGAACCTTTAACGAGGCCAGAGAAGGGGGGACCCTACCCCCGACAATGTCGGAGGCGACGATATCACTAATCTTGAAGCGAGATAAAGATCCGCTACAGTGCGGGTCCTATAGGCCTATCTCATTGCTAAATGTAGACGCCAAGTTGCTGGCAATGAGGATGGAGGATTGTGTCCCGGGGGTGGTGCACGAAGACCAGACAGGGTTCGTAAAGGGGAGACAATTGAATGTCAACGTGCAACGGCTATTAGGGGTGATAATGATGCCCCCAGCAGAGGGGGAGGCAGAGATAGTGGCGGCAATAGATGCAGAGAAGGCATTTGATAGGGTGGAGTGGGAGTATCTATGGGAGGTGCTGAGGAGGTTCGGGGAGGGGTTTGTCAGCTGGGTTAAACTCCTCTATGGGGCCCCAACGGCAAGTGTGGTCACAAATCGGCAAAGGTCGGAGTATTTTCGACTACACGGGAACAAGACAGGGATGCCCGCTGTCCCCATTACTGTTCGCGCTGGCAATTGAACCACTGGCCATAGCGCTGAGAGACTCCAGAAAATGGAGAGGGGTGGTTAGAGGGGGAGAGGAACACCGAGTGTCACTCTATGCGGATGACCTACTGCTGTATGTGACGGATCCAGTGGGGGGGGGGGGGGGGGGATGACAGAGGTCATGCAGATATTGAGGGAGTTTGGAGATTTCTTGGGATATAGGCTTAACATGGGAAAGAGTGAGCTTTTTGTGATACACCCTGGGGACCAGAGTAGAGGGATAGATGGCCTACCGCTAAGGAGAGTGGAAAGAAACTTCCGATACCTGGGGATTCAGATAGCCAGGAGCTGGGGAACCTTACACAGACTCGATCTGACACGGCTGGTGGAACAAATGGAAGAGGATTTCAAAAGGTGGGACATGCAGCCGCTGTCACTGGCGGGCAGAGTGCAGGCAATTAAGATGATGGTCCTCCCGAGGTTCCTATTTGTGTTCCAATGTCTCCCTATACTGATCACTAAGGCCTTCTTTAAAAAAATAGATAGGAACATCACGAGCTTCGTGTGGGCAGGGAAGGCCCCGAGGGTAAGGAGGGGGTTCCTACAATGTAGCAGAGACAGAGGGGGACTGGCGTTGCCGAATTTGGGTGACTACTATTGGGCCGCCAACGTGGCGATGATTCGTAAATGGATGATAGAGGGAGAGGGTGCGGCGTGGAAAAGGTTGGAGATGAAGTCCTGCAAAGGGACGAGCTTGAAGGCGCTGGTGACGGCGCCATTACCGTTCTCCCCAAAAAAGTTTACCACAAACCCAGTGGTGGCGGCAACATTAAGTATCTGGGGGCAATGGAGGCGACAGAGGGGTGTGCTGGGAGCCTCGGTGTGGTCCCCGATCAGGAACAACCATAGGTTTGCCCCAGGTTGGCTGGACGGAGGATTCCAGAGCTGGCACCGGGCAGGAATCAGGAGAGTGGGAGACTTATTTATAGATGGGACGTTTGCGAGTTTGGGAGCGCTTGAGGAAAAGTATGAGCTGCCCCTGGGAAATACCTTTAGGTATATGCAGGTGAGAGCGTTCACGAGACAACTGGTGAGGGGATTTCCGCTGCTCCCGACACAAGGGATCCAGGACAGGGTGCTTTCGGGGCGGTGGGTCGGGGAGGGCAAAGTGTCCGAGATATACCGGGAGATGAGAGAAGAGGGGGAGGAGCTGGTGGACGAACTGAAGGGAAAATGGGAAGAAGAGCTCGGGGAGGAGATTGAGGAGGGTTTGTGGGCTGATGCCCTAAGCAGGGTAAATTCCTCTTCCTCGTGTGCCAGGCTTAGCCTGATCCAATTTAAGGTGCTGCATAGAGCACACATAACGGGAGCAAGGTTGAGCAGGTTCTTCGGAGTGGAGGACAAGTGTGGGAGGTGCGGGGGAAGCCCGGCGAACCACACACATATGTTTTGGTCGTGTCCGGCATTGGAGGGGAGTGACAGGAGTGATCTCGAAGGTGGTGAAGGTCCGGGTCAAGCCAGGCTGGGAGTTAGCTATATTTGGGGTAGCGGATGAGCCGGGTGTGCAGGAGGCGAAAGAGGCCGATGTTGTGGCCTTTGCATCTCTCGTAGCCCGGCGTAGGATTTTACTCATGTGGAAGGAAGCGAAACCCCCCGGCCTGGAGACCTGGATAAACAATATGGCGGGGTTCATAAAACTGGAGCGGATGAAGTTTGCGCTGAGAGGATCGGCTCAAGGGTTCACCAGGCGGTGGCAACCGTTCCTCGACTATCTAGCGGAACATTTGGGGGAAGATAGATAGCCAGCAGCAGCAGCCCAGGGGGTGCGGGGGGGGGGGGGTTAAATTGTTTGTGTTCTAGATGGGGAGAGGGGGTGGGGGGAGCATTACTTTGTGTTATTTGGTTAGTTTACTATATTATTTAAACAATGTTATATAGCAGTTATCATGCTACCATTTTTGTTGATTTGTAAGGGAAAAAATTGTGTTTTTAAAACTTTAATAAAATATATTTTTTTAAAAAAGGAAGCAAAAGCCAGGGCTTCAGCCCTCTTCCCCATATGTAGTTCTGGCTGGTCCGATACCCTGAAGTCTGCACTCTCGAGCACGGCTTCCCCCTTATCCCCACCACCTTGGACATCACCTCGAAGGAGGCTGACCAGAACCCAGCAAGTCTGGGGCAGGCCCACAACATGTGGGTGTAATTGGCCGGGCTTCTCTGGCACCGTTCACATTTATCCTCCGCCTCCAGGAAGAACCTGCTCATTCGGGTTCTGGTTAGGTGAGCTCTGCGCACCACTATGAACTGCATTACAGGCCAAAACGGATTTTTAAAATGTCTAATTGTTATTATGTAAACCTAGTCAGTCATAGTGGTTATAATTGTTGTTTGTTTAGGATTCACAATTCCCACAATTATGAGTTCGCTTGTCAGTTTCAGGGTGTAGTTTTAAAGTGAAACATTTTGGGTTAAACATCCCCTGGCACCTATTTTTGGGTGTGTGGGCTTAATCTGCCTATGCCTTTTCCTGTTGAGGCAAAATTTACATTTGCCTCCTCATTTGCATGATTTGTGCAGCCCAGTGTTACTCACACTGTTGGTTTGCTGCATGCTCAACAGGGGTCCTGATAGGGTGTGAGCAAGCATGTATTCCATCTCACCTCCAGCTCTTAAAGACAGTCTGGCCCTCTTAAGTGACCATGAGGAGGAATGCCATGTTTCCGCAGGGAGGTCAATTCTCCGGGTCTAGCCTCAAGGAGCTGGCACAGTGCCAGAAGAAAGAACCTCAGAACCGTGGTCCAAGTCAGTGAATGCACCTTCACAGGCTATCTCATTCCCATTGTGCCACTAGGCCTTTATGCTGCTCAATGCACTACATCCTCATCATTCATCAAGCAGGAGATCCCAGACTCAACTAAAAGTTACTCCACCTCATCCGCACATACCGTTCAATGCCAGTCTCATATCCACCATTTGTTGTCTCCAGGCAATCAGCTAAGACAGTGTATACCATCCAAACACAGTGGAACATATTCACATGTGTTCTGCCCTCTCTCTTATTGGACAATGTTACCCAATATTAGAAGGGAGCAAAGCAGAAACGACATTGTATAGGCTTTATCCCAAGCCCGACAGGAAATGGTGCTGCAAAAGTTGAGCCCAACTACAACAGAACCCATAGCAACCAGAGTTGCCAAGAGCATTCATGGTAGTATATTAGTGCTTTGTGCCCCTTCTCAATTGCCACCTCACCCTCATTGTGATATAGAACATGAAGTGCAAGCTGCAGTTGGTGTGGCAATTACCTCCTGATTTACACTCCGCAGGAACCTTGCCCCTTAATTGGAAAAATGAATTGGGTAATCTAAATTTGTTTCAAAAAGATGCACTATAAATACCTGAGAATGTTAAAAAAAATTCAAAGTGACATGTGAAGCTGATGCTTACCTAACCATAGCTTCTATCTTCTTCTTGTACTTAACATCAATATTGTTTCTGTACTCCGGTCTCATCAGCATAGCAGCAAAGCTAAAGGCGGAATTCTTCAACCCTGCTCGGTGACATTCAATTACTGTTGATGTCAGAATGGGCACAATATCTGACAAAAAATGCAAAATGAGCAATGAACAATCTCGAAAGCAAAGGCAACAACTGAAGCTTTTATAGTTGCTTTGTGATTAGGGTGATGCTAATTTGTATCAAAATCAGAAACCACCGACAAATAGAATGAATGGCAAACATCTTCGACAGCAGTTAGTGGTTTCAATTTTAATCCAGTATTAAGTAGCTGAGAGTATTCATATTAAAGTTGACCTTGAAATCAAATTGGTAAAATTGTTACAAAAGGATAATTAATAATACAGAAATTTCATGCAATCTCAGCTGAGTTGTGACGAACATTACTTAACACCTGCTTCTCCCAGATATTTGTGGCTGCATTTGTGGGAGGAGTGATGGTGTATCTATGATCATCTATGGTCATTACCAATTAGCTATAGCGCTGTGGGTAGCCCTTTTCTGCTCTGAGTGAGTAGCTTATTGGTTCAAGTCCTACTTCAGAGACACGAGTGCAAAAATCTAGGATGCCATGTCAGTGTCATACTGAGGGAATGCTGCACTGTTGGAGGTGGCGTCTCAGATGAGACATTAAACTGAGGCTTGTTTTACTTTCTAGGATGGATGGTAAAAGGTCCCATGGTGTTATTTTGAGGAGCAGGAGAATTATCCTCATGTCCTGACCATTATTTATCTCTCAATCAACATCACAAAAAACAGATTATTTGGTCATCATAATTGCAAACTGTTTGCGGCAGCACACTGTGCTCAAATTGACTGCCGCATTTCCAACATGACAACACGTCAAAAGTTATTCATTGGCTGTAAAGTATCTTGGGAAGTTTGGAAGTATGAAAGACATTAGAGAAATGTAAGTTTTTCTTTTATGTATGGTTGCAAGATGCCAAAACAACAGAAAGAGTGAAAAATTAGCTGTGCTCCCATTTTAATTGGCATTTTAGAGTCTGTGCTGACTCGAAGCATCTGTCCATGTGGCCACTTAAAGTCCAGGGTATGTATTCTAATACCATATGAAAGGACAAAAGATGATACATAAAAATAACATTTTAATTCATGGTTTAAAGATATTGAGGAATTAAGTATTATTCCTTAAGATATATTTCCGGATATATATTAATGATCTAGATCTTAGTGTACAGGGTACAAATTTCAAAGTTTGCGGATGATACAAAACTTGGAAGCATTGTAAACTGTGAGGATGATGGTGTAAGACTTCAAAAGGACAAAGACACATTAGTAGAGTGGGCAGATATGTGACAGATGAAATTCAATGCGGAGAAATGATGCATTTTGATAAGAATAACATGGTGAGACAATATAAAATAAGGAGTAAATTTCTTAAGGGGGTGCAGGAACAGGGGGACTTGGTTTTTTATTTCCATAGATCACTGAAAGTGGTATGATAGGTGGGGAGAGCAGTTAATAAAGCATATAGCATCTTGGGCTTTATTTGAGATTTGAAAGAGATGTTCAAAGTCATGAGGAGACTGTACAGAATAGATAAAGAGAAATTTTTCCCATTTGTAAGAGGATCAAGAACGAGAGGACACAGAATTAAAGTGCTCTGCAAAAGAAGCAAATTTGATGTGAGAAAAAACTTTTTCATACAAGTGGTTTGGGGTTGGAATATACTGCCTTGGAAGTGTGGTGGAGGCAGGTTCATTTGTGGCATTCAAGAGGGCATTAGATGATTAGTTGAATAGAAGCAATGTGCAGGGATATGGGGAAAAGGCAGAGCAATGACACTAAGTCATATGCTCATTTGGAGAGCAGGTGTGGACACAATAAATTGGCCTCCTCTACGCCGTACAAATTCTGTGATATACTTAATAAGAAGTGCAAGTTGCATTAAGTGCTTAAATTCTCTGAAGCAGTTTGTTTGAGGTTATAAATTTTGAGCTACATATAGTTAATGCAAATATTAAACAAAGCACCGTATCACTGATAGCATAAAATGTGTTTCACAGCATTGTCATCCTGCCCTGAAGAAACACGTGAGACAAGCAAGGTAACATACAGTGAAATATTAATCCAAATTTGAGTAATTCCACAGTGTTTACTTTAGAAATAGTGTCAAAATTTACCATGCTGAAAATATTGACTATTAGAAAAACAACTAAGCCTTGGAATTCTGCAGGGGTTCTCCCAATCTGCCATCTTAACTACATTAGAATCCTAGAGAAATGATGTAAATATCTGAAATAAGCCATTATTGCTGTTCCGAGAGTCATAAGGGCCTTTAACATTAGGGAGCAAGTAGCTAGGAAGATCTGTTTACGGTCAACTTTCACTAATTCCTGGGTGTGAGATCTTAAAAATTTCCTATTTTGGCAAAAGGAGGGGGTTGGCGTTCATATCCACCGTTACCTCTGACGTGTCTTTCAGCACGGTTACCCTGTCTCGTGTGACCACACACACTGGCATTCCCTGATCACATAGAAAGGATGATGTAGAGGGGAAGTGCTTTCAACTATATTTTTCCAGCAAAGGCCAGGGTCACCTGCTTGATTTTGCAGACGGCAGCCATAAGTACACATTGTTTTTCTTTGTGTTATAAATTTAGAGTACCCAATTATTATTTTCCAATTAAGGGGCAATTTAGGGTGGCCAATTCACCTACCCTACACACCTTTTGGATTGTGGGGGTGAGACCCACGCAGACACGGGGAGAATGTGCAAACTCCACACGGACATTGACCTGGGGCCGGGATAGAATCCGGGTCCTCGGCGCCATGAGGCAGCGGTGCTAACCACTGTGCCACCTTACCGCCCCTCAAGTGCACATTGTTGATTGACTTGTGCCTGAAGATATTTGATTTTAGCTAAATTTGGGGAATGGTCTGCTTCCCATGTGAGACAAGGCTGTTGCTGAATTAAGTATCTTGCATTTTCTAACTTCACTTAATCTCGTATTTTGTGTTTGTAACTCAATACTTTATTTGTGTTTGGTCTAGTTTTCCCCCCTTGTATAACACGCTCCACCACGGTGCCTCCTGTTCACAGATTAACTGATTGTACAGGACAGGACAGCACTGCTCTCCTGCCAACCATTTCTTTCTTCTTGCAATTTATCGACCCAGTCGCATAATTTATCGCATTCCACCACAACCGGTCGACAGCAGACACTATCTCCCTGGCCCAATACCCATCCCTGGAGCATCTCGACAACAAGGACTCCTACATCAGATTCCTATTTATTGACTACAGCTCCGCCTTCAACACCATAATCCCAGCCAAGCTCACATCAAAGCTCCTAAACCGAGGACTTGGCTCCCCACTCTGCAACTGGATCCTCGACTTTCTGACCCACAGACCACAATCAGTAAGAATAAACAACACCTCCTCCACGATAGCCCTCAATACCAGGGCCCCGCAAGGCTGCGCACTTAGCCCCTTATATACAGTGGAAAGATTTAGCTCCAACTCCATCTACAAGTTTGCTGACGACACGACCGGAGGGAGATAGAGAACCTAGTGGTGTGGTGTAATGACAACAATCTCTTCCTCAATGTTAGCAAAACTAAAGAACTGGTCATTGACTTCAGAAAACAAAGTATTGTACACACCCCTGTCAGCATCAACAGGGTCGAGGTTGACAGCTTCAAATTCCTAGGTGTGCACATCAACAATCTGTCCCGGTCCACCCATGTTGGCGCTAAGCACAACAGCACCTATACTTTCTCAGTAAACTAAGGAAATTTGGCATGTCCACATTAACTCTTACCAACCTTTACAGATACACCATAGAAAGCACCCTATCTGGCTGCATCACAGCCTGGTATGGCAACTGCTCGGCCCAAGACCGCAAGAAACTACAGAGAGTCGTGAACACAGCCCAGTCCATCACACAAACCCACCTCCCATCCATTGACTCTCTCTACACCACCCGTTGCTTTGGAAAAACGGGCAGCATAATCAAAGACTCCTCCCACCTGGGTTATTCACTCTTCCAACCTCTTCCATCGGGCAGGAGATACGGTCTGAGAACACGCACAAACAGATTCAAAAACAGCTTCTTCCCTGCTGTTACCAGACTCCTAAATGACCCTCTTATGGACTGATTTGATCTCTTCACACATCTTCTCTACTGAGTAGTACTACACACTGCTGTATGCTTCACCCGATGCCTGTGTTTATGTATTTACATTATGTATTTTATGCTTGCCCTATGTATTTTCTTTTCATGTACGGAATGATCTGTCTGAACTGTACGCAGAACAATACTTTTCATTGTACCTCGGTACACGTGACAATAAACAAAACAAATCCAATCCATTCCCTTAATTCATTATAGTTTTTATTCAGCTGTAAAGTACACATATGCACCAATATGATACAACATCAAATTAGACAAGAAAAGTATACGACCCGTGAGAGTGATTCACTGATCCCAGAGAACGAATGGATGGCTGGCACAGAGTGTGTTAATCTTAGTGGTATATGATGGCAGCATTCTGTTCTGTAGCTGAAATGTTACCGCTTCCCCGATCTTCCTTGTTCGTTCCTGTTCAATCTTCCATTGGAAGAAGGCAGTTGTCTGACTAGGACTGCCCCCTATCTCCGAGCACTTATGAATATACTTTATTTATAGGAGCTAGTAGTTTATCCTATGACAATCCCCTGTTTGAACCTTTCTAATCAATACAGGACATGTACGCAAGATGTCAGGATGAATATCCTATCCATTACTTTAGCTCCAGGTCACATTTTAGTTTACGTCATGCTGAGGGTCATTTGCTAGCCCTTACTGGACACTTGTATAGATGAAAATGACACACTCTTAGGAAGGTAATAATAGTAATCTTTATTGTCACAAGTAGGCTTACATTAACACTGCAATGAAGTTACTGTGAAAATCCCCTAGTCGCCATATTCCGGCTCCTGTTCGGGTACACAAAGAGCGAATTCAGAATGTCTAAGTTACCTAACAGCACATCTTTCGGGACTAATGGGAGGAAACTAGAGCACCCGGAAGAAACCACGCAGACACGGGGAGAACGTGCAGACTCCGCGCAGACAGTGACCCAAGCCAGGAATCGAACCTGGGACCCTGGCGCTGTGAAGCAACAGTGCTAATCGCTGTGTTACCGTGCCGCCCATGTCAACATGGAAGCTTGAACCAATTTTTAGAGACTGTCGCGTTTTTCCAGAGATAGGAAAAAAAGTTTCCCTACCAAAGTTTGCCTTCCAATAGGTCCCATTTCTTACAAGTAAAATATCAACTGTTCGCAATAATGAAATCGGATTGGATTTTTGTGAAGAACTATAAACCATGGCTTTCGACTGTCTTTTTGGTAATCACAATTTTCACACAAGCTACTTACGAGATGGAAACTTGCTTATGTTGTTTGCAACTCGGATGAGCATCCTTGCTCCTTTCATGTGGTCTCCACGTTTAACATGAGTCTACAAAGAGAAAATAACTTCAATTAATAAAATAGGAGCAAAACAACATATTTGCATAGGACCTTCATGAAACACCCCAAGGTGCTTCGTACAAGCTTTCTAAAATAAGGTGTGAGCTACATAAGGATATATTACATCAGATGACCAAAGAGGTAGGTTTAAAGTGTCTTAAAGAGGGGAATGCAAGGAAGAGAGGCGGAAAGAAGGTATTCCAGAGTTTAGGACATAGGCAACTGAAAGCATGGCCACCATGGAGGAGTGCTTAAAATTTGGGATGCTCAAGGAGCCGAAATTAGTTGAGTGCAAATGTCTCAGAGAATTGTGGGGCTGAAGGAGATTATGGGGACGGGAGCAAGTGCACAGAGGTATTTGAAATCAAGATTAGAATTTTAAAATAAAGATGTTGCCTCACCGGGTGCTAATGTAAGTCACTGAGCACAGAGCTGCTGGGGAATGGTCACTGCGAGTGAAGGCACGAGCAGCAAAGCTTTGGATGACCTCAAGTTTACAGAGGGTAGATTGTGGGACACCAGCCAGAAGTGCACTGGAACAGTCAATGATGGCCCAAATAGAAGGTCAGAAGTTCATCTCAGGGTCAAACATGGCACTAAATTTACAAACAGGCTGGCTTATGCTCAAACTGTTGCAAGGGACAAGGATAGAGTTAGCAGCTGGAGCCTAAAACAACGGCTTGTCTCCCAATATTCAATGAGAGGAATTTTCTGCCAAACCTGTACTAGATGTCGGATAAACAGTCTGATAATTTAGCAACGGTCGAGGAGTCAAGAGAAATGGTGATGAGGTAGAACTGTGTGGCATCAGTATGCATGCGAAAACTAACACTGCCTTCACATGATATTGCTGAGGGGCAGCAAGTAGATAAGAACTAGGAGGAGATCAAGGATAGATCCTTAGTGGACGGTATGTAGGAATAGGAAGAGAAACCTCTGCAAGTGATTCTCGGACCATGATTAGATTAATAATAAGGGAACATGGTGGTAGCAGTCCTACCCAGAAGGACGACAGTGGAGAGGCAGTGGTGGAGGATGGTGCTGTCAATTGCATCAAAGGCTGCACATAAGTTGAGAAGGATGAAGAAGGAAAGTTTATCTTTGTCACAGTTGCATCAAAGTCACAAATGACATACTGCAAGAACAATTTCAGTACTGTGGCAAGGGTGGAAACCTTATTGTAGGGTTTCAAACGTGGAATTCCTGGAAAGATGTGAACAGATTTGGGAGACAACAACATGTTGGAGAGGAAAGGGTGGTTGGTGATGGGCAGTAGTTTGCAAGGACAGTAGGTTCAAGACTTATTATTTTGAGGAAAGGGGTGATGACAGCAGATTTAAAGGAGAGAAGGACAACATCTGAAGGGAGAGAATGGTTTAAAATGTTTGCTAAGATGAGGAGAAGTTGAGTAATCAGTATGATCAGGGGAACAGGTCATGGGTTCTTAAGGACAGTATGAGCTCAGGGAGGGTATGAGGGCAGATGGGAGAGAAACTAGAGAAAGTTGTGAGTTCAGGGCTAGAGCAAGGGGGATGGGGGTAAGAGCTTTAAAATAAGTTTAACTGGGTAGGCTAGTGGAAGGGAGACGCCTGATGGAGGCACTGATTGGATTGTCTCAACCTCAGTGACAAAGAAGTCCATTAACTCCTCGAATTTGTAAGTTTAAATAATTCCTGCTAATTGTTTAATTATACTAATGCATTCCCTGAAGTAGGACAACTACCTTCTATGCTGTAGACCATTTTTCTAATAAACCTGTTTATATACTCAAATGAATATCTAACTAACCTGTTCAAATCTTGCCCACTAAGGTGGACAAAACATTGATTTGTTCAAGAATTTTCCTTCTCTCTAGTTGAGGAAATACATAAAGAATTCTACCACCCCAATTCAGATGAGGGATTCAGTAGGAATGTTGGTATAAAATTGATGGTATGGGATAAACCAGCAATTCTTCATCTTCTTTATTCACATTACCATTGACTTTGATATGTGGCATATTCTGAAGTTATGGTAAATCATGAATTTTCTATTTGCACATAAAGTGCTGCAGGGGAACTACCATCTTAACAATTGGCACCATTTTCCCATTGATAGCTCATAAAAATCCTTTATATTCAGAGTGGTGCACTTACATGAAGACATTGGAACACACCAATTGAGTTGACTTAAAACACTTAAATATTTCAAACTACCAATGCCCAGAAATCATGTAGTACTGTGCTCACCAGGCATTAAAACATCCATCCTTTAGAATACATGAGTGGTTTTAGTTTCCTACCTTCACTAGAATGTAGCTGTGTAGAATCATGAGATTTGTTATCATTTCAGAGGGAATTTTGATTTTCTGTGCTTTGAGCTCTGTGTACATACTAAATAGCACATCATGTGCATTCCTGTAGTTTCCTGAAACAAAACAAAAGTTGCAGTAAATCTCACTGCAGTCTCAATTTCTCCCACATACATTGAATTTTTCAGTTTACCTTTTAGCAATTAGAATATAACCTGTTGGGCTATTAATCTGACAGACATCAAGTTCTCTGTGGATTTCGGGTTACTGGATTTAAAAAAAAGACAATTGAGTTTCTAGGACTGGTCACTTACAATCAGATTATTTGCAGATGAATTTTCAGTAGGCAAGATTGAAACAAAAAAATCTGCAAATGCTTGAAATTGCATTCCTCAATAATTCCTCAAAGACTTTAACTGGTAGAGAACAGACAATTATTCCCCTTCTGCAAAGCATTTCTCCATCTTTAGTCAAAAGAATTTCCACTGGACGCTGACGAAAGCAACTCAACTGTCAGGTTTGATGGTTTAATCTTTTCATACAGGGAATCAAAGCTGTCACATTATGTGGATTGACTTCAACAACTCATTGTGAATGCATGTCAACCAAAACCCTTATGGCAATTTAGTCAATTAGATGACATAGTCTTCTCACTTAATATATCTTGCAAGAGCAATTCTCTAAAAAATAATATTCATGCAGTTAATATTCATTCATTCTGAAATAGTTGCAAACTGTGTGGGCACAATAGAAATTTAAAAACAATATATGTATCTATTATTCAGAGAGTTTGCTATCCCAGATTACTTTGTGTACCACTTCC
This sequence comes from Scyliorhinus torazame, assembly GCF_047496885.1. Classification (NCBI taxonomy): domain Eukaryota; kingdom Metazoa; phylum Chordata; class Chondrichthyes; order Carcharhiniformes; family Scyliorhinidae; genus Scyliorhinus; species Scyliorhinus torazame. The sequence continues at coordinate 186,170,108 of NC_092709.1, read as the reverse complement.
AATGTCAGTTCATAGGTGGTGTTGGGAACAAACGTATAGGGAGAAACTTGAATTGTAACACTGTATCAACAAAAACACTCATAAGAACCTTGCCAATTAAAAGCTTAACTTTGATGGAGTTATTCCAGAATGACGATAAACACATTAGTTGCTGTAGCAGTGGAATATTTTTTCAAGGTTTGCTCTCAAAGAGAAAAAGATACAGGTTTCCACATAGCTTTTTTCTTTGCATAGACAATTATACCTGCAGATTGTTCTTCTCTGGCAATGATTATCGCTGTTCTGGCTGCTTCTCGATATTGCTTCAATGCCATATACAGTCGGAAAAGGTACTTTGCATCCTAGATTGGCAAAGCGAGAAGACAGAAGGGGGGGGGGGGGCAGGAAAACAGTATTGAATTTTTAAAAAAATTAAAAAATTTTTATTAAAGGTTTTCATAAAATATCAATAACAAAATGAGAAAGAAAAAAGAACCTAACAGGGTTAAGTACAAAACACAATCTAAAAAAGCAACCCCCCAAACCCCTCCCCCCCTGTACCTAAATAATAAATTAACATTAACACCCCGACTTAAGACAACAGGTGTATACACCCCATCAGACCCTTCCAGTGTAAATAACATAAACAAAAATAAAGTAAACCCCCCCCCCCCCACCCCCCCGAGCTGCTGCTGCCATTGACCAATGTCTAGCCTTCTGCCAGAAAGTCTAAGAACGGTTGCCACCGCCTAAAGAACCCTTGTACCGACCCTCTCAAGGCGAATTTCACCCTCTCCAATTTAATGAACCCTGCCATATCGCTGATCCAGGATTCCACGCTTGGGGGCCTCGTATCTTTCCACTGAAGGAGAATCCTTCGCCGGGCTACCAGGGACGCAAAGGCCAGAATTCCGGCCTCTTTCGCCTCCTGCACTCCCGGCTCCTCTGCCACCCCAAATATTCTTTCTTTGCATAGACAATTATACCTGCAGATTGTTCTTCTCTGGCAATGATTATCGGTCCAAAACATTACTCTCCAAAACACTACTCTCCAAAATCAGTTGCATTCTTGGACACACTCGTCTCCATCAAGGACGGTCATCTCAGCACTTCGCTTTACCGCAAACCCACGGATAACCTCACGATGCTCCACTTCTCCAGCTTCCACCCTAAACACATTAAAGAAGCCATCCCCTATGGACAAGCTCTCCCTATACACAGGATCTGCTCAGACGAGGAGGAGCGTAACAGACATCTACAGACGTTGAAAGATGCCCTCGTACGAACGGGATATGGCACTCGACTCATCGATCGACAGTTCCAACGCGCCACAGCGAAAAACCGCACCGACCTCCTCAGAAGACAAACATGGGACACAACCGACAGAATACCCTTCGTTGTCCAGTACTTCCCCGGAGCGGAGAAACTACGTCATCTTCTTCACAGCCTTCAACACGTCATTGATGACGATGAACATCTTGCCAAGGTCATCCCCACACCTTGCCTTCAAACAACCGCAAACAAACCATTGTTTGCAGCAAACTACCCAGTCTTCAGAACAGTGACCACGACACCACACAACCCTGCCATGGCAATCTCTGCAAGACGTGCCAGATCATCGACATGGATACCACTATTACACGTGAGAACACCACCCACCAGGTACACGGTACATACTCGTGCGACTCGGCCAACGTTGTCTACCTCATACACTGCAGGAAAGGATGTCCCGAAGCGTGGTACATTGGCGAGACCATGCAGACGCTGCGATAACGAATGAACGGACATCGCGCAACAATCACCAGGCAGGAATGTTCCCTTCCAGTCGGGGAACACTTCAGCAGTCAAGGGCATTCAGCCTCTGATCTCCGGGTAAGCGTTCTCCAAGGCGGCCTTCAGGACGCGCGACAATGCAGAATCGCCGAGCAGAAACTTATAGCCAAGTTCCGCACACGAGTGCGGCCTCAACCGGGACCTGGGATTCATGTCGCATTACATTCATCCCCCACCATCTGGCCTGCGAAATCCTACCAACTGTCCTGGCTTGACACAATTCACACCTCTTTAACCTGGGGTTACCCCATCTCTGGATCTGTAAAGATTTAATCACCTGCTAATGCTCGCATTCCAAGCATTGTTTGGCATCTTTGAATTTGTCTATATATATGTTTCTGGAACATACCTCTTCATTCACCTGAGGAAGGAGCAGCGCTCCGAAAGCTAGTGACATCGAAACAAACCTGTTGGACTTTAACCTGGTGTTGTAAGACTTCTTACTGTGCTCACCCCAGTCCAACGCCGGCATCTCCACATCATGACCCCAAATATTGCAAGCCCCCAGCCCGGTTTGACCCTGGATCCTACCACCCTCGACACCGTCCTCGCTACGCCCTTCCAAAATTCCTCCAGCGCTGGGCATGCCCAGAACATATGGGTGTGATTTGCTGGGCTCAGTATTGAATTTTAAATATACATCTGTGTATTTCAGTCATTTAACAATTAATAATTGCGCATAAAATTCATAAAGAATCCCTTTCAGTGTCCTAATCTCATGATTGAATTTGTCTTATTAAAGCAGAGTTTAAAAAATATGCTAAATATGTTCTGCCAGACATCAATGTCTTGACAATCCTCCTCCCAGATCTGAAGGTTGACATTTTTGAAATCGACTAACTGACGGAAGAAATACAGGACTTTGTTACTGCCCATTATTCCTTTGGGAAACGAGCAAACATAAAACGTGCTTAACAAAAACACTTAAGCATTTGCAAAATAGTGAATTGCTCTCACTGTCCTGATCATCAAATAGCTGTTCTAATATTCTCAGGTTTAAAATAGTTTGTGAAAATAACCAGTTAAACTTCAAAGGCTCCTAAAATAAAAGCAGAAAACACTCAGCAGGTCAAGCAACATCTGTGGAGATAGGAAGACCTTTTCCTCCCACAGTCCAAAGATGCACAGGTTTGGTGGATTTGCCCCTTAGTGCGTTACTGGGTTACAGGGTTAAGGTCAGGACATGGGCCTTTATAGAGTACTGTTTCCAAGGGTTGGTGCAGATTTGATGGCCGAATGGCGTCGTTCTGCACTGTAGAGATCCTATGATTCGTGAAATGTCGAAGACCCAGAAGAAGGGTGCTGGAAAGAAGGGGGCAAGAGAAAGTCTGCCATCGAGTGAGGCTGAGTCCTGCAGGCAGAAAGATGGCAGGGGCTGGTTCGACGGGTGGGGCTTCTCCCCTGACATTGGAAACTCTGACCGATGTTATGTTGGTGGAGTTCGAGAGGCTGTTTGTCCAAGCATATGGAGGTACTTCGGAGGGAGATGATGATGGTGATGAAAGAATGGGTGGAGGAGGCGATTGCCCTGGTAAAGGCGGCAGTGAGGAAGATGTTTGTCAAGAAGTTGAATGGGGTGGAGGAGGCATTGTCGCAACACAGCGACCAGTTCAGCTCGATGGGTGAGGAGCTGCGGAGGGTGCAGGAGGTCGGCAATGGGCTCAGAGCTAAGGTGGAGGACCCGGAGAATAGGTCACGGAGACCAGGGGCAAAATTCTCCGTTATCGGCGCAAAGTCCGCCGATCGGCGCAGAAAACGGCACAAATCCGACTTGCATCACGTCGGAAAAATGGGTCGAAAGTCTCCGGCCCGAAATGGGCCAGCAGCGACGTAACGGGATCCGCGCTTGTGCAGTGGTTCACGCCGTGCAGCGTCATACGCGCCGCACGGCGTGACGGCTCATAAGGCCGCGCTGCTCCCCCCCCCACCCGACCGGAACACCCGACCGGAACACCCGACTGGATGGCTGGCCGCCGCTCAGCCCCGAGGTTCGAGTCACGGGATGTGGAGGCGCTCCTGGACGCAGTGGAGCAGAGGAGGGACGCCCTGTATCCCGGGCACGGCCGCAGAGTTGCCCCACGCCACAGCCGGCGTCTGTGGAGGGAAGTGGCAGAGGCCGTCACCGCTGTGGCCCTGACACCACGGACAGGCACCCAGTGCCACAAGAAGGTGAACGACCTCGTCAGAGCAGGCAGGGTGAGCCTCCCCCATATCCCCCCCTTCCCCCATATCCTCTCCTCCCCCATATCCCCCCTCCCCCATATCCCCCCTCCCCCATATCCCCCCTCCCCCATCCCCCATACCCCCCCCCCCCATATCCCCCCTCCCCCATATCCCCAAGTGAATCCAGCCCTAACCTTAACCTCTGCAATGCACGCGCAACCGATGGCGTGCATTCATATACCTGCCTAACAGTGTTGCCTTTTACCCCTGCCACCCCCCCGCACACAACAATAGGGAGCATGTGAGGACTGGAGGAGGCCCCGCTGATGAGAGGCCACTGACCGAACACGAGGAAAGGGCCCTGGAACTGGCTGGCGGACCTGACGACCGGGAGGTTGCTGATGCAGAGGTCGGGGGCGTACTAGCAAGTGAGCCACCGACAGCCCGTCCCCATATCATCTGATCACTGCCTGATGTCTAACCATGCATGCTTCATTGTGTATCGCAGGACCAAACGTCCAGGCACCCATCCCCGCAGATGCAGACCGCCTGCAGGATGCCCCTCGGAGGCCACGGGAGACAGAGAGACCCGGACCCTCCAGCATACGTTGCCCGCAGGATGCCCCTCGGAGGCCACGGGAGACAGAGAGACCCGGACCCTCCAGCATGCAACGCCCGCAGGATGCCCCTCGGAGGCCACGGCAGACAGAGAGACCCGGACCCTCCAGCATGCGACGCCCGCAGGATGCCCCTCGCACACCACGGGAGACGGAGAGACCTGGAGCAACAGGGAGACGACACCCCCGTCACGTGCGGGAGCGACCACCCAGCGACGAGGGGGGCAGCCACAGGCCCCCGTCACATCCGAGCCGGGACAGCACTACCCGGGACAGCACTACCCGGGACAGCACTACCCGGGACAGCACTACCCGGGACAGCACTACCCGGGACAGCACTACCCGGGACAGCACTACCCGGGACAGCACTACCCGGGACAGCACTGCCCAGGACACCCCTACCCGGGACAGCACTGCCCAGGACACCCCTACCCGGGACAGCACTGCCCAGGACACCCCTACCCGGGACAGCACTACCCAGGAAGACGAAATACCAGACAGTGACTCAGAGTGGATGGGTGGAGACGAACCCCCACCCCAAAGTGCCATGGACTCAGAGTGGGACGAAGAGCACGACACAACGCCACTGCTGTCACCAACACCCTCCACCATCGCAGAAACACTCACCTCGGTTGGGCACTTTAGTGATGAGGCGTCTGGTACATTCGCTGGTGCGCACAACACAGCCGTCCCGGTACAGCAGGTGGAGGTAGGAGCAGCAGAGGGGCCGGGCGGTCGGAGGGCAGCCCAGCCCAAGCGAACATCTGCCGCCCAGATGGATCCCGGGTTCCTGGAGTTTCCACACCCACACATAGATTCGATGCAACCACCGACCCGGAGACGAGCGAAGAGGGTGACGGCCGGCTTGCGGCGGCTGCAGTCACAGGTGGAGGAGTCCACCCGCGTCCAGGAGCTGGAAGTGGTGCCGGTCATGCGTGCCACCCAGGCCGACACCGCACGGGTGGCGTCCGCGGTGGAGGCAATGGGTGCGACGGTGTCAGACATGGGGAACGGTTTGCGAGGCCTGGGGCTTTCCGTGCAGGCGGCGTCTGTGGCCCAGGACATGGCTGCCCTCTCACAGGAGGCCATGAGCCAGTGCCAGCGCCAGATGCAGAGGCGCTCAACACCATAGCCCAGTCTCAGCAGGCCATGGCCCAGTCTCTGCAGGCCATCGCTGAGGGCATCGGCGCCAGTGGCCATGTGCGAGCCGGCGTCGCACTGTCACAGACAGGGTTTGCTAACCCCCTGGGCTCCATGGCTGCAAACCTGCAGACCTCTGTCGATACCAGCACGGGCCTCCAGGACTGGCAGCGCCAGATGTCGGGGGGGCATCGGATGGCCAGTCAGTTCGCATCCCCCACCCATGTAGAGGCCTGGGGGCCACCGGGAAACCCGAGGGAGGAGGAGGTGGTGTGGTCCGTCCCGGCTCCCCCTGTAGGGGAGGTCCCGGAACACCGCGACACCTCAGACTCCCCTCCCCCCTTCCGTCCCAGGTGCATCGGGTGGGCAACGGGCAGGACAGGCTGGCAGCTCGCCATCCCAGTCGCCCGGGCCGCAGCCTGGCCCATCTAGGCCAGGACGCCCCAGGAAACGGCCGCCAAAGGGATCCAGTGTCAGAGAGCAGGAATCACAGGAGTCCACTCCAGTTCTGCTGTACCGCCTGGGGAACCACGTAGACGTAGTCAAAGGGCCCGTAAGGCCAAACAATTAGACACTGAGTAAGTTGGCACGGGTGCAGGGCACAGATGAGTTTTTGGGGCTAGGGCACGTGCATGATCTCGTTTGGTTATTAAAGTCAATGTTACACCTACAGAAGCTGCCTTTGTGCTCTGTCCAAAGCGTGCGGGGGTGTCATGTACGTTGAGCGCAAGTGTGTGTGTGAGGGGTGGTCTTACCTCAGCCCCAGGTGAGTCTGCCCCCTTCCCCCTGGGCCGCCATCAACATCCCCCCGGGCAGAGGACGGGACCGTGCGCTGCAGTGTCACAGCCGCATGCAGGGATGGTCCGGTGGATGGTGGTACTGTGGCCATGGGTCAGACATAGTCCAACAATGTGGAGCCAGGAGCTCACCGCAGGGCGGGTTGTCATCATCCTCCATGGCCTGCAATAGACACGCGTCCACCCGCAACTGTGTGAGCCCGGCCGTTGTGCCGCAGGTGGATCGGCAATGGGGGGGGTGGGGGGGTGGTGTACATGCGGGTGGGGTGGGTGGGGTTGGGGAGGGGGGTGAGGGTGCTGGGTGGGTGGATGGGTGTGGGGTGGTCGGCTGTTGCCATGGTGTGCGGTCTGTGGCCATACTACCCGATTCCCATGCCCATCTAGTCAGTGAAGCGGGCGGCTATCAGTCTGTCCGTGCCCGCTGGGCCAGCCGGTAACGGTGGACAGCCACCCGCCTGTGTCTACCCCGTCTGCCCTGACCATTACCCCCATCCCCCTCATCTGGGGAGGACTGCGCCTCTTCCTGCTGCTCCTCCACTCCGCCCTCCTCTGCCTGCGGCACATCGCCCCTCTGTTGGGCTATGTTGTGCAGGACGCAGCACATCACAATGATGCGGCCGACCCTATCTGACCGATACTGGAGGGCGCCCCCAGAGAGGTCCAGGCACCTGAAACGCATCTTCAGCACGCCAAAGCACCTCTCTATCACTCCCCTTGTCGCTACATGGGCATCATTGTAGCGGTTCTCCGCCTCATTGCGTGGCATCCGTATAGGCGCCATCAGCTACGATCGCAATGGGTAGCCCCTGTCGCCCAGCAACCAGCCCCTCAGCCGGGGATGGCGTCCCTCGTACATGCTGGGGATGGATGACCGCGACAACACATATGAGTCATGTACACTGCCTGGGTAACGGGTGCAGACTTGCAGGATCATCATGCGGTGGTCCTAGACCACCTGTACGTTCATCGAATAGGTCCCCTTCCTATTGGTGAACACGGCCCTGTTATCCGCAGGTGGCCGCACGGCGACGTGCATCCCATCAATCGCGCCCTGGACCATGGGGAACTCAGCCACGGCAGAGAAGCCCACGACCCGGGCATCTTGGCTGGCCCAGTCCACAGGGAAGCGGATGTAGCAGTGCGCCATGGCATATAGGGCATCTGTCACTGCCCGGATGCACCGATGTCTGCGATATGCCGGACAGGTGCCCACTCGGTGCCTGGAATGACCCCGTTGCATAAAAGTTCAGGGCCACCGTAACCTTGACGAACACGGGGAGAGGGTGTCCCCCGCCAGTGCCACGCGGTGACAGGTGTGCCAGCAGGTGGCAGATGTGTGCCATGGTTTCCCGCCTCATCCGGAGTCTCCTCCTGCATTCCCGGTCCGTGAGGTCCTGGTATGACTGCCGGGGCCGGTACACACGGGGCGCCCTCGGGTGCCTCCGTTGCCGTGGGGCCGCGACGTCCTCCTCCCCCTCCTCATCCTGTCGGTCAGGTGTCCCTCCAGCCTGGGCGGCTGCCGCCTGCCCCTCTGCGGCAGCCTGCGCCGCCTCTCTGGCACGCTCCTCCTCATCCAGGGCAACATGGACATTAGCGGCTGCCGCCACGGCGGCCAACATCGCTGGATGATCGGAAAACATGACGGCCTAGTTGGGGGTGGGGGTGGGGGGGGGGGGGGGGGAGAATGACGACATGTCATCATTGCCCTTATCCCCTCCTTCCCCCCAGCCAGGTGGCATGGACCGCATGGGTCCAACTGTTGGAGGCTGGCACCTGTACAGGTGGACCAACTCACTTGCCCTCGCACCCCCCCTCCCCGGCACGGACCCCCACCATCCCCCTCCCCGGCACGGACCCCCCCAACCTCCTCCACGGCACGGACCCCCCCCATCCCCCTCCCCGGCACGGACCACCCCAACCTCCTCCCCGGCACGGACCCCAACCTCCTCCCCGGCACGGACCCCAAACTCCTCCCCGGCACGGACCCCCCATCCCCCTCCCCGGCACGGACCCCCTCCCCATCCCCCTCCCCGGCACGGACCCCCCCCCCTTCCCCTCCCCGGCACGGACCCCCCCCCCCCAACCTCCTCCCTGGCACGGATCCCAACCTTCTCCCTGGCACGGATCCCAACCTCCTCCCTGGCACGGATCACCCCCCAACCTCCTCCCCGGCACGGACCCCAACCTCCTCCCCGGCACGGACCCCCTCCCCGGCACGGACCCCCTCCCCGGCACGGACCACCCCCCCCAACCTCCTCCCCGGCACGGACCCCCCATCCCCCTCCCCGGCACGGTCCCCCCCCCCCCATCCCCCTCCCCGGCACGGACCCCCCACCAACCTCCTCCCCGGCACGGACCCCCCATCCCCCTCCCCGGCACGGACCCCCCCCCCCCCCCCCCAAAAAACCTCCTCCCCGGCACGGTCCCCCCATCCCCCTCCCCGGCATGGACCCCCCCCCACAACCTCCTCCCCGGCACGGACCCCCCCAACCTCCTCCCCGGCACGGACCCCCCATCCCCCTCCCCGGCACGGACCCCCCCCCCCAAAACCTCCTCCCCGGCACGGTCCCCCCATCCCCCTCCCCGGCATGGACCCCCCCCCCCCCAACCTCCTCCCCGGCACTGACCCCCCCAACCTCCTCCCCGGCACGGACCCCCCATCCCCCTCCCCGGCACGGACCCCCCCCCCAAACCTCCTCCCCGGCACGGTCCCGCCATCCCCCTCCCCGGCACGGACCCCCCCAACCTCCTCCCCGGCACGGACCCTAACTTCGTCCCCGGCACGGACCCCCCCCATCCTCCTCCCCGGCACGGACCCCCCCAACCTCCTCCCCGGCACGGACCCCAACCTCCTCCCCGGCACGGCCCCCCATCCCCCCCCCCCCCCCCCCCCCCCATCCTCCTCCCCGGCACGGACCCTCCTCCCGGCACTCCCCCGGAGCCCAGCACACTCTAACCACCCCCCCCCCCGCCGCACACACACACACACAACCCGAGACACACCTCTCCCCACACATTCAGACTGCGGCCACGCCATCGCCTGCCCAGAGCCAACCCCCCAGGCCGTCACTCACCTCCACGCTGGTCGGCGTGACCCTGGAGCACAGGGTCACGCCGATGAAAAGAGGTTTGATTTACGTCGACGTGAACGGTCATCACGTCGACGGGACTTCGGCCCATCCGGAAGGGAGAATATCGTCAGGCCAAAAATCGGCTGCCTTGCGCAGACCCGTGCCATTCTCCGAAGTCAGCGGCGCCATTAACGGCCCGCCGACTTTTCTCCCTTCGGAGACTTCGGCAACCGGCGGGGGCGGGATTCACGGCGGCCAACGGCCATTCTCTGACCCGCTGGGGGGTCAGAGAATGACGCCCAAGGTCTGAGAAGCGTGGGCCTTCCTGAGGGGGTGGAGGGCCTGAGGCCGACCCAGAACTTTGGAAAGGTGTTTGCAGAGATGATGGAGGCGGTGGAGATCCCTCCTGCTACAAGTTGGACAGGGCACATCGGTTGCTCAGGCCGAAGCCTAAATCGAATGAGCCACCAAGTAAGGTTATAGTCTGCTTTCACACGTTCCACGTGAAGGAGAAGGTTTTGAACCGTGCGAAGTAGGGACAGGCGGTGAAGTGGGAAGGCGCTGGTATATGAATATACCTGGACCTGGCGGCAGAGCTGGGGAGAAGGCAGGTGGTCTTTGGACGGGTGACAGCGTCACTGCACGGCAGTGGAGTGAGATTTGGAGTGGTCTAGCCTGCGAAGTTGAGAGTGACGCACAACTTGAGCGATTTCTATTTCGAGACTGTGAAGGTATTCGTTAAGGCTGAAAGACTGGGACTGAGGTGATAGTTGGGATTTGGACTTGGTTGGTGGGGACGGGGTAGTGTTTTCCTTATCAAGGGTTTTGTTTCTCAGTTTTTGAATGGGGGGGGGGGTTGTTTACATGTGTGTCGGGTTCTGGTTTTACTTTTGGGGTTGCGGTTCTGTATTCTTTGATATAAAGGAGGTGTTTTTTTTTGGTGCTGGGTTACTGAGAAGGGGGCTCTGGCAGGGGTCACCACAATAGCAAACAAAAGTTGGCTAGTGAATGGGAGTGTTGTAAGGGGAGGGACTGCGGTCGTTGGAGTCTGCTTGAGCAGGTTTCGATGGACCTGTAAGGTGTGAATTGTAGGGGGAGGTGTTTGCAAGAGGAAGTGGGTGGGGAGATTCTGGGAGGGGTTGGGGGAGGGGTTCAACGGTAATAAAAGGATGGGGTGGGCCTGGGGTTACGGTGATGGTGGATAGGAGGGACGGGAGGGAAGTTAGACCCCCCTCCGGTCAGAATAGTGTCTTGGAATGTGAGGGGTTAGGGGCACCGGTGAAGAAATCAAGAGTTTTCACGCACTTGAAGAGTTTAAAAGCTGATGTAGTGATATTGCAGGAGACCCATTTGAGGGTGAAGGATCAAGTGAGGCTAAGTCAGGTTGGTGAGTCAGGTGTTTCATTCAGAATTTGATAGTAGGGCTCTGGGGTTGGCAATATTGGTGGGCAAGAGGGTGAGGTTTCAGATAGAGACGGTGGCTGGTCGGCGGGGGGTGGGGTGGGGGGCAGGTATGTGATAGCGACAGGTGCTTTGGAGGAGAGGCTGGTGATGCTGGCAGGTGTATATTGTACTAATTGGGACCAAGTGTTGGAACCGAAGGTGGACAGGTCCCAGCCACGCTCACAGACCCATTCGGTTGGGGGAAGGGAGGAAATGAAGGCGTTGGCTGGGTTCATGAGGGAGATGTGAGGTGTGGATCCTTGGAAGACTTTACAACCAAGGGATCTGGAGTATTTGTTTTTCTCCCCGGTGAACAAGGTGTATTCGAGGATTGACTTCTTTGTGGTGGGAAAGGTGCTGTTGGCTGGGATTAAGAGGTCAGAGTAGTCGGCAAACATGATCCCGGATCATTCTCCGCATTGGATGGATGTAGTTCTGGAGAAGGGGACAGCCCTGCGGCCAGGGTGGAGAATGCATGTGTGGTTACAGGTGCACCCGAGCTTCTGTGACAACATAGGAAAGTTGATTAAGGAATATGAGGAGTTTAATTGCATGGGGGAGGTCTCACGATCTGGTCTGTGAGGCACTGAAGGCGGTGGATAGGGGGGGGGGGGGGGGGGGAGGTGATCTTTTTTAAGGCTAAAGTGGATAGAGAGGAGAGGGAGGAATGCCAATGACTGATAGGAGAGATTTTGGAGGTGGATGGGAGGTATGCGGGGACCCGGACCCGGGTCTCCAGACAAAGAGGAATGAGTTGCAGGCAAGATTTGACTTATTGTCCACGGGGAAAGCAGTGCTTCAGTTGAGAAAGGCGAGGGGGGCTGTCTAAAGTACGGGGAGAAGGTAGGGTCTATGTTGGCAGGTCAGCTCTGTAGGTAGGCCGCGGCGAGGGAGATAATTTGGGTGCAGCACAAGATGGGGTGTTGGTGGTGGCTCCGGAACAGATTAATAAGATTTTTGAGGGGTTCGATAGGGATCTATATAGATCGGAGTCACCGGAGAAGGAACGGGGGATGAGGGAGTTTCTTGGAGGGGTGGAGTGACCTAGGTTGGGGGAGGCGAAGAGGGCAGGGTATGAGGAGCCGGTGAGGGAGGTGAAGGTGGCGATTGGGAGGATGCAAGCAGGGAAGGTGGCGGGACCCAATGGGTTTCCGGTCGAATTTTATAAAAAGATTTAATAATGATGATAATAATAATCTTTATTGTCACAAGTAGGCTGACATTAACACTGCAATGAAGTTACTGTGAAAAGTCCCTAGTCGCCACATTTTGGCACCTGTTCGGGTACACTGAGAGAGAATTCAGACTGTCCAATTCACCTAACAGCATGTCTTTTAGGATTTATTCTATTTAAGGATAGGCTGGGGACGTTAATGGTGGGGACGTTTGAGGACGTGATAGTTAGGGGTGTCTTGCTGCAAACAATGAGACAAGCTTCCATCTCACTGTTGCTAAAGAAGGATAAGGATCTGGTGGGGTGTGGGTCATATAGACCCATATCTCTGCTGAATGTAGATGCCAAAAATCTGGCAAAGGTGTTGCCATTAAGGTTGGAAGGAAGCCTCCCAAAGGTGATCGAGGAGGACTAGATGGGGTTTGCAAAGGGAAGAGGTTGAATAGGAGCAGGTTGTTGAACATTGTGCTGTGTCTGGCAGAGGGGAGGGAGATGATAGTGGTGGTGTCGCTGGATGCAGAGAAGGCGTTTGATGGGGTGGAGTGGAGTTATTTGATAACGGTATTGAAGAAATTTGGAATTGGGCCGAAGTTTATGGCACGGGTGCAGCTGCTATATAAGGAGCTGATGGCGAACGCGAGCACAAATAGTCTGGACTCAAGAGTAATTTGCATTGCATGGGGTACAAAGCAGGGATGCCCCATGTCCCCCCTTCTGTTTGCATTGGCTATGGAACCGTTGGCTATTGCGCTGAGGAGCTCGGGTTTGTGGAAGGGGATAGTGAAGGGGGGGTGGAGCATAGGGTACAGATGATTTGTTGCTGTCTATTTTGGAGCCGAGCTCTTCGGTGGGGAGTATAATGGGGTTGCTCCAGAGGTTTGGGACGCTTTTGGGGTATAAATTGAATTTAGGGAAAAGTGATTATTTTGTGGTCTCCCCTCCGGGAGTGGGAGGGGGTTCTGCCATTTTGCCTGGCGGCGTCTCATTTTAGGTATCTGGGGGTGCAGGTAGCCCACAATTGACAAGGCTTCGGAACTGTAACTTCACTAGCTTGGTGGGTAGGGTGAAGGCTGATTTGTTGAGGTGGGACAATATCCCCCGTCGTTGGCGGGCCAGGTGTAGGCAGTAAAGATGAATGTTTTGCCGCGATTCCTGTTCTTGTATCAATGCATGCCGGTCTTTTTGTCCACGGTGCTTTTTAGGGGGAGTGGATAGGCTAATATCCTGGCTTGTTCGGGTGGGAAAGGTGGCTAGAATTAGGAAGGTGATACTGCAGAGGGTAAGGCGGGTGGGGGTGGTGGGGATTACGTCTCCCAAATTTGTTGTATTATTATTGGGCAGCAAATGCAGAGAAGGTTCAGGGTTGGAGCGGGGGGTGTTTTGTGGGAGAGGATGGAGGCGTGCTCTTGCAGGGGGTCGGGGTTGCAGGCACTGGCAAAGGCGCCGCTCCCGATGGCCCCAGAGAAATATTCGGGGAGTCCGGTGGTGGTGGCTATGCTGAAGATCTGGAGCCAGTTTAGACAGCATTTTAGGCTGGGAGCTGGGTCAGGGGAGGTGCCAATTAGGGGAAATCATGGGTTCGAGCCGGGGAGGATGGATGCAAGGTTTCGGGGATGAGAAGAAATGGGATCAAGGAAATTCTTTTTGGGAGGGCCCTTTGCGATTTGGAAGAGGTTGGGCGAGATTTGGTCAGGTGCAGGAAGAAAGCTTTCGGTATACGCAGGTGCATATACCTAACTTTGCGAGGAATGTCTTCCCGACAGCTTTTGCCTTCTCATTGCTGGAGGCAGTGCTGTCGGTGGGGCTTTTGGAGAGGGGGTTATCTCGGCAATTTATGGGAGGATCTTAGAGGAGGATGGCGTGTCCATGAAGTGGGAGGAAGAGTTGGGGTAATGCTGGACGGGTGTCTGTGGTGCGAGGTGCTGTAGAGGGTAAATGCATCGACTTTGTGTGCAAGGCTAGGCTGATACAGCTGAAGGTAGTGTATAGGGCACACTTCACAAAGTCTAGGATAAGCCGGCTGTTCGAAGGGGTGGACGCCGTCTGTGAGCGATGTGGGGTGGGGATCTGTGAATCACGTACATATGTTTTGCTCCTGCCCGAAGCTGGAAAGGTTTTGGATGATAGTGTTTAGCACCATTTCGAGGGTTTTACATGTGGACGTGGAGCCCAGTCCCCGAGAAGCCATATTCGAGGTGTCGGATTGGCCAGAGCTGCAGGTTGGTACAGGGGCAGATGTTTTAGCCTTCGTCTCACTGATTGCTTGTCTTCTTGGGGTTGAGGTCAGCTTCTCCACCCTGTGCCTCGGCATGGCAGGGGGGCCTGCTGGATTTTCTGACCCTGGAAAAGATGAAGTTTTCTCTGAGGGGGGGGGGGGGGGGGGGGGGGGCGGGCAAGTGATGGGTTCTACAATTGTTGCGGTTTGTCCATCGTGCATTCTTGGAAGTTGGTTACCATTGACTGTTGAGGGAGTGGGGGTGGGTTTGGGTGGACTTGGGGGGGGGGGGCGGGGTTGTGAGGTTGTTTTGCATTGTAAAAATGTTGAAAATTTGTTGATTAAAAATATTTTCAAAAGAAAACCTTACAGGTCAGGGGCCTTTCATCAGAATTGGGAAATGTTAGAGATGTAACAGTTTTAAGCAAGGATAGTTGGGGCAAGACCAAAAGGAGGTCTGTGATAGGGTGGGAGACTGGAGAGATTGAATGACTTATGAGTTAATCTTACAGGGCCAAAGGGAATGTTAATAAGGCAAAATGGATACAAAGAAACAAAAGATGTGCTTAGTTTGTGCTGTTGTCTGAAAGCAAAAATAAGACAAAAAAAAAGAAAAACTTAAACATGCAAAGAATAAGAAAATGAAGTTCAGTGCACATTTGAGGAATAGAACCCTATCTTTCAATTTGGCACTTCACAACCCTTCCGTCTCAACACAGAATTTAAAATTTCAGACCATAACCCCATTTTGTTTCTTTCCTTTTGTCCTTCTTGTCTATCAAGTCTAATTTAAGTTAATTACGTTTATCCCATGTGTTTGACAACACCTCCCAGCCTCATAACTTTCACCATAGAGGACAGGGGTACAATCTCATGAGAACAACCACATCTCCAGTTTCCCTTCATACAGCATCCTGATTTGGACACAAATCACAGTAGCTTCATTGTTAATGGGTTACAATCCTGGAATTCCATATTTGCCCAACGCCATGCAGTTGGTATCATCACAAGGAGGAGGTCCATCAATTAGATATTGACAGTAAATTAAATCCTGCCAGTATTGCCCACATCTCGGGGAGATTGTGACGTAGTGGTAATGTCACTGGAATAGTAATCCAGAAATCTAGTAATCCAGGATAATACTCGGAGGATATGGGTTCAAATCCACCATGGTTGCTGGTGGGATTTAAGTTCAACTAATGAAAATTAATTAAAAAGGAATTAAAAGTTAGTCTCAGTAATAGTGTCCTTGAAACCATTATTGATTGTAAAAAAAAAAACAATTGGTCAGTAACGTCCTTTAGGGAAGGAGATCTACCATCTGGCCTGCATGCAACTCCAGATCCACAGTAATGCCTTCAGTTCCAGGGCAATTAGGGGTTGGGTAGCAAATGCTGGCCTTGCCAGTGATACACACATCTCATGAAATAAAATAAAATATCTAGAGAACAAAGTAAGAAAAAAGTCCTTGTCATTTTAAAGTGTAGAGTATAAAATACAGATATACTTTTTCTCCAGCTCTCTCTGGGTACCTGTGGAGGGAGCCGCGTGAGGCTGGGTCTGGCACCCGGACACATGATGATTGTGGGATGGACCAAGCGTTATGCCTAATAGGTTTCCTATTTTCTCTCCCCAGATGCAGGAGTGATGTTGCGGTGAAATGTAGTATTCTGTCCTGGGCCTGGATGAGGGTTGAACTGCATTGTGAGGAATCAATGTAATGTAATTTCCCCTTAGCTTTGGGGTTGCCGTGATTTTTCTTTCATCTGTTATTTTCTTTGAAGTGATGGGTATGATGTAACTCTATTTGTTGATTGTTTCCTGCTTTGGTGCAGGCAGGTCTTTTATTGGTGAAGGGAACACATTGGGAATATTGTTGCTGATTTAGCTCGTCTTGTTTATTCCCAGCTTGCATTGCCTTTGGTTATGTGCTGTACCCACTTTACATTGATACCTATGGCTTTCTTCTCTTTTCCTGCGGTATTTGCAATAACGTGAAAATTCCAATAAAATACTTTAAAAAAAAATTAGTCATGTTGTCATTTGGTAGTATAGAAGTTGAGTATTTCTGAAAAAGGCTTTTTATCTTGTACTCATCAAGACACTGTGCAAGAATACAAAAGGGGAAAAACAATAATTTGTACTGTATGCGAGGATAGTGCTGATTGGTTGGCAAGTGAACTTGATTGGAAGAGGCACTGCCATGGAGACTGACAATGAACTGCCAAGCATTGTTCTAAATTTAAACCAAGCAGCTTGACCAAGATGTTGCCCTGAGGAATGAGTCAGGGAATGACCGTCATTTGTTTTGTTTAGCAGAAACAGGTGCAATGTGTGTACATAGAACATAGAACGATACAGCGCAGTACAGGCCCTTCGGCCCACGATGTTGCACCAAAACAAAAGCCATCTAACCTACACTATGCCATTATCATCCATATGTTTATCCAATAAACTTTTAAATGAACTCAATGTTGGCGAGTTCACTACTGTTGCAGGTAGGGCATTCCACAGCCTCACTACTCTTTGCGTAAAGAACCTACCTCTGACCTCTGTCCTATATCTATTACCCCTCAGTTTAAAGCTATGTCCCCTCGTGCCAGCCATTTCCATCCGCGGGAGAAGGCTCTCACTGTCCACCCTATCTAACCCCCTGATCATTTTGTATGCCTCTATTAAGTCTCCTCTTAACCTTCTTCTCTCCAATGAAAACAACCTCAAGTCCATCAGCCTTTCCTCATAAGATTTTCCCTCCATACCAGGCAACATCCTGGTAAATCTCCTCTGCACCCGCTCCAAAGCCTCCACGTCCTTCCTATAATGCGGTGACCAGAACTGTACGCAATACTCCAAATGCGGCCGTACCAGAGTTTTGTACAGCTGCAACATGACCTCCTGACTCCGGAACTCAATCCCTCTACCAATAAAGGCCAACACTCCATAGGCCTTCTTCACAACCCTATCAACCTGGGTGGCAACTTTCAGGGATCTATGTACATGGACACCTAGATCCCTCTGCTCATCCACACTTCCAAGAACTTTACCATTAGCCAAATATTCCGCATTCCTGTTATTCCTTCCAAAGTGAATCACCTCACACTTCTCTACATTAAACTCCATTTGCCACCTCTCAGCCCAGCTCTGCAGCTTATCTATATCCCTCTGTAACCTGCTACATCCTTCCACACTGTCGACAACACCACCGACTTTAGTGTCATCTGCAAATTTACTCACCCACCCTTCTGCGCCTTCCTCTAGGTAATTGATAAAAATGACAAACAGCAACGGCCCCAGAACAGATCCTTGTGGTACGCCACTTGTAACTGAACTCCATTCTGAACATTTCCCATCAACCACCACCCTCTGTCTTCTTTCAGCTAGCCAATTTCTGATCCACATCTCTAAATCACCCTCAATCCCCAGCCTCCGTATTTTCTGCAATAGCCTACCGTGGGGAACCTTATCAAACGCTTTACTGAAATCCATATGCACATCAACTGCTCTACCCTTGTCTACCTGTTCAGTCACCTTCTCAAAGAACTCAATAAGGTTTGTGAGGCATGACCTACCCTTCACAAAGCCATGCTGACTATCCCTGATCATATTATTCCTATCTAGGTGATTATAAATCTTGTCTCTTATAATCCCCTCCGAGACTTTACCCACTACAGACGTGAGGCTCACCGGTCTATAGTTGCCGGGGTTGTCTCTGCTCCCCTTTTTGAACAAAGGGACCACATTTGCTATCCTCCAGTCCTCTGGCACTATTCCTGTAGCCAATGATGACATAAAAATCAAAGCCAATGGTCCAGCAATCTCTTCCCTGGCCTCCCAGAGAATCCTAGGATAAATCCCATCAGGCCCCAGGGACTTATCTATTTTCAGCCTGTCCAGAATTGCCAACACCTCTTCCCTACGTACCTCAATGCCATCTATTCTAATAGCCTGGGTCTCAGCATTCTCCTCCACAACATTATCTTTTTCCTGAGTGAATACTGACGAAAAATATTCATTTAGTATCTCGCCTATCTCTTCAGACTCCACACACAACTTCCCATCCCTGTCCTTGACTGGTCCTACTCTTTCCCTAGTCATTCGCTTATTCCTGACATACCTATAGAAAGCTTTTGGGTTTTCCTTGATCCTACCTGCCAAATACCTCTCATGTTCCCTCCTTGCTCGTCTTAGCTCTCTCTTTAGATCCTTCCTCGCTACCTTGTAACTATCCATCGCCCCAACTGAAACTTCACACCTCATCTTCACATAGGCCTCCTTCTTCCTCTTAACAAGAGATTCCACTTCTTTGGTAAACCACGGTTCCCTCGCTCTACACCTTCCTCCCTGCCTGACCGGTACATACTTATCAAGAACACGCAGTAGCTGATCCTTGAACAAGCTCCACTTATCCAGTGTGCCCAACACTTGCAGCCTACTTCTCCACCTTATCCCCCCCAAGTCACGTCTAATGGCATCATAATTGCCCTTCCCCCAGCTATAACTCTTGCCCTGCGGTGTATACTTATCCCTTTCCATCATTAACGTAAACGTCACCGAATTGTGGTCACTGTCCCCAAAGTGCTCTCCTACCTCCAAATCCAACACCTGGCCTGGTTCATTACCCAAAACCAAATCCAACGTGGCCTCGCCTCTTGTTGGCCTGTCAACATATTGTGTCAGGAAACCCTCCTGCACACACTGTACAAAAAACGACCCATCTAATGTACTCGAACTATATCTTTTCCAGTCAATATTTGGAAAGTTAAAGTCTCCCATAATAACTACCCTGTTACTTTCGCTCTTCTCCAGGATCATCCTCGCCATCCTTTCCTCTACATCCCTAGAACTATTTGGAGACCTATAGAAAACTCCCAATAGGGTGACCTCTCCTTTCCTGTTTCTTTTTAAAAAAATATATTTTATTCGAGTTTTTGGCCAAACATAACAATACGTAGTGTTTCTTTTACACAACAATAAAGCAATATAAATAGCCGTGGCCAGTTTTAAACAAATAAATAAATAATATATATAAACAAAAACAAAAGAAAAACAAAACTAAATGGCAACTGCCTTGTCCAAAATAAATACTCTCCAAAATTTCAGTCCAACAGTCCAATATACAATTACATATACCAAATACCTATACATGTACAATAACATCCCCGAGAGTCCGTCCGATTCCTCCCCCCCACCCTCCCCCCCTGGGTTGCTGCTGTTATCTACTTCTTTTCCATTCCCTCTATATTTCTGTGAGGTAGTCGACAAACGGTTGCCACCGCCTGGTGAACCCCTGAGCAGAACCCCTTAACACGAACTTAATCCGTTCTAACTTTATGAACCCTGCCATATCGTTTATCCAGATCTCCACCCCCGGGGGCTTAGCTTCCTTCCACATTAACAATATCCTGCGCCGGGCTACAAGGGACGCAAAGGCCAACACATCAGCCTCTCTCGCCTCCTGCACTCCCGGCTCTTCTGCAACCCCAAATATAGCCAACCCTCAGCTTGGTTCGACCCGGACCCCCACCACCTTCGAAAGCACATTCGCCACCCCCACCCAGAACCCCTGTAGTGCCGGGCATGACCAGAACATGTGGGTGTGATTCGCTGGGCCTCTCGAGCATCTCGCACACCTATCCTCTACCCCCAAAAATTTACTAAGCCGTGCTCCAGTCATATGCGCCCTGTGTAGCACCTTAAATTGTATCAGGCTTAGCCTGGCACACGAGGACGATGAGTTTACCCTACGTAGGGCATCCCCCCACAGCCCCTCCTCAATCTCCTCCCCCAGTTCTTCTTCCCATTTCCCTTTCAGCTCATCTACCATGATCTCCCCCTCGTCCCTCATCTCCCTGTATATGTCCGCTACCTTACCGTCCCCCACCCATGTCTCTGAGATCACTCTATCCTGCACTTCCTGCGTCGGGAGCTGCGGGAATTCCCACACCCGTTGCCTCACAAAAGCCCTCAATTGCATATACCGAAATGCATTCCCTTGGGGCAACCCATATTTCTCCGTCAGCGCTCCCAAACTCTCAAACGTCCCATCTACAAATAGATCTCTTAATTGTACTACCCCAGCTCTTTGCCATGCTCCAAATCCCCCATCCATTCTCCCCGGAACGAACCTATGATTGTTTCTTATCGGGGACCGCACCGAAGCTCCCGTCCCTCCCCTATGCCGTCTCCACTGCCCCCAAGTTCTCAATGTAGCCACCACCACCGGGCTTGTGGTGTATTTCTTTGATGAGAACGGCAACGGCGCCGTCACCATTGCTTGCAGGCTAGTCCCCTTGCAGGACGCCCTCTCCATTCTCTTCCACGCCGCTCCCTCCCCTTCTCCCATCCACTTACACACCATTGAAACATTGGCGGCCCAGTAGTACTCACTTAGGCTCGGTAGTGCCAGCCCCACCTGTCCCTACTACGCTGCAAGAATCCCCGCCTCACTCTCGGGATCTTCCCAGCCCACACAAAACTCATAATGCTCTTCTCAATTCTTTTGAAAAAAGCCTTCGTGATCACCACCGGGAGGCACTGGAACACAAAAAGGAATCTCGGGAGGACCACCATTTTAACCGCCTGCACCCTACCTGCCAATGACAAGGACACCATGTCCCATCTCTTGAAATCCTCCTCCATTTGTTCCACCAACCGTGTTAAATTAAGCCTATGTAATGTACCCCAATTCTTGGCTATCTGGATCCCCAGGTACTGGAAGTCCCTTGTTACCTTCGTCAACGGTAAATCCTCTATCTCTCTGCTCTGCTCCCCCGGGTGCACCACAAATAACTCACTTTTCCCCATGTTCAGTTTATACCCTGAAAAATCCCCAAACTCCCCAAGTATCCGCATTATCTCTGGCATCCCCTCCGCCAGGTCCGCCACATATAGCAACAAATCGTCCGCATATTGAGACACCCGGTGTTCTTCTCCCCCCCTAAGTACGCCCCTCCACTTCCTGGAACCCCTCAGTGCCATAGCCAGGGGTTCAATCGCCAGTGCAAACAATAACGAGGACAGAGGACATCCCTGCCTCGTCCCTCTATGGAGCCGAAAATAGTCAGACCCCCGTCCATTCGTGACCACGCTCGCCATCGGGGCCCTATACAGCAACTGTACCCACCTGATATACCCGTCCCCAAAGCCAAATCTCCTCAACACCTCTCACAAGTAATCCCACTCCACTCTATCAAATGCTTTCTCGGCATCCATCGCCACCACTATCTCCGCTTCCCCCTCTGGTGGGGGCATCATCATTACCCCTAGCAGCCTCCGTATATTTGTATTTAGCTGTCTCCCCTTCACAAACCCAGTTTGATCCTCATGGACCACCCCCGGGACACAATCCTCTATCCTCATTGCCATTACCTTGGCCAGGATCTTAGCATCCACATTCAGGAGGGAAATGGGCCTGTATGACCCGCATTGCAGCGGGTCTTTTTCCTTCTTTAGGAGGAGCGATATCGTTGCCTCTGACATAGTCGGGGGCAGCTGCCCCCTTTCCCTCGCCTCATTAAAGGTTCTCATCAGTAGCGGGGTCAGCAAGTCCAAATATTTCTTATAGAATTCAACTGGGAATCCGTCTGGTCCCGGGGCCTTCCCCGCCTGCATGCTTCCAATCCCTTTCACTACTTCCTCCGTCTCAATCTGTGCTCCCAGCCCCACTCTCTCCTGTTCCTCCACCTTAGGAAATGCCAGCTGATCCAGAAAGCACATCATTCTCTCCTTCCCGTCCGGGGGCTGCGCTTCATATAATCTTTCATAAAATGCCTTGAACACTCCATTCACTCGCTACGCTCCCCGCTCCATCTTCCCCTCCTCATCTCTCACCCCCCCTATCTCCCTCGCTGCTCCCCTTTTCCTCAGTTGGTGGGCCAACAACCTACTCGCCTTCTCCCCATATTCGTACTGTACACCCTGTGCCTTCCTCCATTGTGCCTCTGCCTTACCCGTAGTCAACAAGTCAAATTCTACATGTAGCCTTTGCCTTTCCCTGTATAGTCCCTCCTCTGGTGCCTCTGCGTATTGTCTGTCCACCCTCAGCAGTTCTTTCAACAACCGCTCCCTTTCCCTACCCTCCTGCTTTCCTTTATGTGCCCTAATAGATATCAGCTCCCCTCTAACCACTCCCACCTGTACCTCCCCATTATCATTAATTTCCAAGTACCTTTCAATGCACCCCCTCACCCTTAAACACACCCCCTCATCTGCCAATAATCCCATGTCCATTCTCCAGGGTGGAAGCTGTTGTTTTTCTTCCCCTATCTCCAGGTCCACCCAGTGTGGAGCATGATCCGAGATGGCTATAGCCGTGTACTCCGTCCCCGTCACCTTTGGGATCAGTGCCCTTCCCAAAACAAAAAAATCTATTCGTGAAAATACTTTATGTACATAGGAGAAAAACGAAAACTCCTTACTCCTAGGTCTACTAAATCTCCAGGGATCTACTCCTCCCATCTGCACCATAAAATCCTTAAGCACCCTAGCTGCAGCCGGCCTCCTTCCGGTCCTGGACCTCGATCTGTCCAGCCCTGGGTCCAGCACCGTATTAAAGTCTCCACCCATTACCAACTTTCCCGCCTCTAGGTCCGGGATGTGTCCTAACATACGCCTCATAAAATTGGCATCATCCCAGTTCGGGGCATACACGTTCACCAATACCACCGCCTCCCCTTGCAGTTTGCCACTCACCATCATGTATCTGCCCCCACTATCTGCCACTATAGTCTTTGCCTTAAACATTACCCGCTTCCCCACTAGTATGGCCACCCCCTTGTTTTTTGCATCCAGCCCCGAATGAAACACCTGCCCCACCCATCCTTTGCGAAGTCTAACCTGGTCTGTCAGCTTCAGATGAGTCTCCTGAAGCATAACCACATCTGCCTTAAGTTTCTTTAGGTGTGCGAGTACCCGTGCCCTCTTAATCAGCCCGTTCAGCCCTCTCACATTCCACGTGATCAACCATGTTGGGGGGCTCTTTACACCCCCCCCCCCCTTGACGACTAGCCATTTCCTTTTTCAATCCAGCTCCTCACCCGGTTCCCACGTAGCTGTATCCCCCCCAGGCGGCGCCCCCCCGCCCCGACCCCCCCCCCCTCCCATACCAGCTCCACCTTCTCCCCAGCAGCAGCAACCCAGTTAACCACCCCCCCCCCCACCCCGCTAGATCCCAAGCTAGCGTAATTGCACCTCCCATGTTGCTCCCAGAAGTCAGCAAACTCTGGCCGATCTTGGCTTCCCCCCCGTGACCTCGGCTCACACTGTGCGAGGCCCCCTCCTTCCTGCTTCCCTGTTCCCGCCATGATTACCATAGCGCGGGAACAAAGCCCGCGCTTCCCTTTTTGGCCCCGCCCCCAATGGCCGGCGCCCACAGCTCCTCATCCTCCCTCACCCCCTCCCCCACGACATGGGGAAGAGAGAGAAGTTACAGGGTCGCAGGTTTAACAATCTGGGAAGTCTTCTCTTCCCCCTTTTTCCCCCTTCATCCCACAAATTCACCCCCCCCCCTTTTGTCCCAAACGTTCTTTTTCTTCTGGCCCGCTCACTCCAGCTTCCCCTCGACAATAAATGTCCACGCTTCGTCTGCCGTTTCGAAATAGTGGTGTTTCCCTAGATGTGTGACCCACAGTCTCGCCGGCTGCAACATTCCGAATTTGACCTTCCTTTTATGCAACACCGCCTTGGCCCGATTAAAGCTTGCCCTCCTTCTCGCCACCTCCGCACTCCAATCTTGATACACGCGGATCACCGCATTCTCCCACCTACTGTTCCGAGTTTTCTTGGCCCATCTGAGGACCATCTCTCTGTCCTTGTATCGGAGAAATCTCACAACTATTGCTCGAGGAGTTTCTCCAGCCCTTGGTCTTCGCGCCATAACTTGATAGGCTCCCTACGCCTCCAGCGGACCCGTCGGGGCCTCCAATCCCATTAACGAATGCAGCATTGTGCTCACATATGCCCCGACGTCCGCCCCCTCTGCACCTTCGGGAAGACCAAGAATCCTTAAGTTCTTCCTCCTCGCATTGTTCTCCAGCACCTCCAGCCTTTCCACACATCTTTTGTGTTGTGCCTCGTGGATCTCCGTTTTCACCACCAGGCCCTGTATGTCGTCCTCATTCTCAGCAGCCTTTGCCTTCACGACCCGAAGTTCCTGTTCCTGGGTCTTTTGCTCCTCCTTTAGCCCCTCAATCGCTTGTAATATCGGGGCCAACAGCTCCTTCTTCATCTCCTTTTTGAGTTCATCTACGCAACGCCGCAGGAACTCTTGTTGGTCAGGGCCCCATATTAAACTGCCTTCTTCCGACGCCATCTTGCTTTGTGCCTGCCTTCCTGGCCGCTGCTCTTGAGGATCCACCGCAATCCGGCTACTTTCCTCTCTTTTTTCCATCCGTGTCCGGGGGGGATTCCCTTCTGGATTACCGCACAGTGTTATTTGCCGTTAAAATTGCCGATGGGGCTCCTATTAAGAGCCCAAAAGTCCGTTTCACCGGGAGCTGCCGAAACGTGCGACTTAGCTGGTCATCGCCGCACCCGGAAGTCCCTTTCCTGTTTCTAACCTCAGCCCATACTACCTCGGAAGATGAGTCCCCATCTAGCATCCTCTCCGCCACCGTAATACTGCTCTTGACTAGCAGCGCCACACCTCCCCCTCTTTTGCCTCCTTCTCTGAGCTTACACCTAAACCCCGGAACCTGCAACATCCATTCCTGTCCCTGCTCTATCCATGTCTCCGAAATGGCCACAACATCGAAGTCCCAGGTACCAACCCATGCTGCCAGTTCCCCTACCTTATTTCGTATACTCCTGGCATTGAAGTAGACACACTTCAAACCACCTACCTGAACACTGGCCCCCTCCTGCGACGTCAAATCTGTGCTCCTGACCTCTATACTCTCATTCTCCCTTACCCTAAAACTACAATCCAGGTTCCCATGCCCCTGCTGCATTAGTTTAAACCCCCCCAAAGAGTACTAACAAATCTCCCCCCCCCAGGATATTTGTGCCCCTCAGGTTCAGATGTAGACCATCCTGTCTGTAGAGGTCCCACCTTCCCCAGAAAGAGCCCCAGTTATCCAGAAATCTGAATCCCTCCCGCCTGCACCATCCCTGTAGCCACGTGTTTAATTGCTCTCTCTCCCTATTCCTCATCTCACTATCACGTGGCACAGGCAACAACCCAGAGATAACAACTCTGTTTGTTCTAGTTCTGAGCTTCCATCCTAGCTCCCTGAAAGCCTGCCTGACATCCTTGTCCCCTTTCCTACCTATGTCGTTAGTGCCAATGTGAACCACGACTTGGGGCTGCTCCCCCTCCCCTTAAGGACCCGGAAAACACGATCCGAGACATCACGTACCCTTGCACCTGGGAGGCAACATACCAAACGCGAGTCTCTCACGCTCCCACAAAATCTCCTATCTGTGCCCCTGACTATCGAGTCCCCAATTACTAATGCTCTGCTCCTCTCCCCCCTTCCCTTCTGAGCAACAGGGACAGACTCCGTGCCAGAGGCCCGTACCCCAATGCTTACCCCTGGTAACATGTTCTTTCTGTCTACAAGGAAGAGGATCCTGTGTATTAATGTATGTAGCTTCCAGTACACACATGTGTCACACTGTGAGCTTGACAGACCATCTTAAATTGACTGCAGCAGGCCAAGGATGGACATGTGGATGTGACAGCAGGACGGTTGAGATGGCAAGCGACAGGAAGGTCTGGGTCTTGCTTGCGGTCGGACTGAAGGTATTCTGCAAAGCAGTCACCTAGTCTGCCGTTAGTCTCTCCAATGTAGAGTAGACTGCATTGGGAGCAGTGAATGCAATAGACCAGATTGGAGGAGGTGCACTTGAAGCACTGCCTCACCTGAAGAGAGTGTTTAGGCCCTTACATTAATACATATTTAGGTACATAATGTAGCATGCAAAATAAATAATAGAATGTCTAGCACATATAATTCTGGATCAGAGTTACCTTAGGCATTCCATCGCTTTCACCCATTAGATAATCTATCAGCTGACTAGTTAGCATGTCATCCTTGGCTTGTCCAACCTTACAAAAGTAAGAACAGAACTTTAAAAAAAAAAAAATCACCATTTCTGCAGGTTCCTCTATCCTTACAAGAGTACCATCCTCATATCACAGAAGCAAGCACAACCTTCTAATAGGATAAGGACCAGTAACCAAGTTGGACAATGATGTACTTATCAGTATCAGAACTCTGATATTCTGGTAGGCCGGCACAATCCCTGTTACTGCTATATATCACATGCCAGTTTAGTCTTGTAAGTGCTAGTTAACACTCACATTACTGTTTTAGAGAAGTTACGAATTTCTTCTAAACTGAAAATTAAGCTCTTCCCATCTAGTTGCAAAATAGTTACTGCAGCTTCAAAAGATTGATGTTACGAATGACATTAAAAAATAGCCTTTCTTTCATCTCTGCTTATAACAAGCTATTACAATACTCTTACCGCTTCAATGGCCATCTCAATAGCTTGGCCATCTTCAGATACCGGGCATTTCAAGAAATGTTTCAATGCCTGTTAAACAAAATATATCAGAATGAGGTTAGTAATGTGTATTCCTTTAAAATAAATATCGATGCTTGGATCAAGAAAATCTGCATTTATACAGTGCTTTTAACATGGTTAAACATCTTGAGGCTCTTCGTGGGAACGTTATCAAATAAAATCTGACACTGAGCCACAAAAGGCGACTAAATATTTGGTTAAAAAGGGCTAGAAATTTGGTCACACACCACCCAACTGAGGCCGAGATGCACTGCCTACCACTTTGAATGGCCTGCCCAGCGTTAGCAGCATGAGAAAGAAGTATGTAGTATGTTCACACTTTATGTACAGTACGAAGTCTTACAACACCAGGTTAAAGTCCAACAGGTTTGTTTCGATGTCACTAGTTTTCGGAGCGCTGCTCCTTCCTCAGCTCCTTCACCTGAGGAAGGAGCAGCGCTCCGAAAGCTAGTGACATCGAAACAAACCTGTTGGACTTTAACCAGGTGTTGTAAGACTTCGTACTGTGCTCACCCCAGTCCAACGCCGGCATCTCCACATCATGACACTTTATGTAGGAAGGCTTGGAAACTATTCTTTCCTATGTCATACAGTTAACTGGCCGATATGCTGCCAGTTCCAAATGAGCAATCCAAGTCCTTCAAAGATCTGGGGCGAAATTCTCCCCAAACGGCGCGATGTCCGCCGACTGGCGGCCAAAACGGCGCCAATCAGACGGGCATCGCGCCGGCCCAAATGTGCGGAATGCTCCGCATCTTTGGGGGCCGAGCCCCAACATTGAGGGGCTAGGCCGGCGCCTGAGGGATTTCCGCCCCGCCAGCTGGCGGAAACGGCCTTTGTTGCCCCGCCAGCTGGCGCGGAAATGACATGTCGGGGTGGCGTATGCACGGGAGCGTCAGCTGACAGTTTCCCGCACATGCGCAGTGGGGAGAGTCTCTTCCGCCTCCGCCATGGTGGAGACCGTTGTGGAGGCGGAAGGGAAAGAGTGCCCCCACGGCACAGGCCCGCCCGCGGCTCGGTGGGCCCCGATCGCGGGCCAGGCCACCGTGGGGGCACCCCCCGGAGCCAGATCGCCCCGCGCCCCCCCCCAGGACCCCGGAGCCCGCCCGCGCCGCCTTGTCCCGCCGGTAAATAGCAACTCTAATTTACGCCGGCGGGAAAGGCAATTTCTCGGCGGGACTTCGGCCCATCCGGGCCGGAGAATCGAGCAGGGGGGCCCGCCAACTGGCGCGGCCCGGTTCCCGCCGAATATCCGGTACCGGAGACTTCGGCAACCGGCGGGATTCACGGCAGCCAACGGCCATTCTCCGACCCGATGGGGGGGGGGGGGGGGGGGTCGGAGAATGACGCCCCTTGGTGTGAGGTTCTCAGATGGGCCCTCTGCAAATTGGATTTGCTCTAGATGTTTCTAGTCTTTTGTGTTTAGTTGCTGGCTTTGCTGTAGTATTGATGCACTCTCATAGGTTGGCAGAGGAGTACGTGACCTGCTCCCACACACAAAGGCGAAAACAGTTCGGGATGGCAGCAGTATCAGTGGCGGGGAAATGGATCAGAGGGTGCAAAGATTTAGGCACAGTAGAAAAGATGCGAGGAGAGATCAGTTCAGTCCATAAGAGGCTCATTCAGGAGTCTGGTAACAGCAGGGAAAGAAGCTGTTTTTGAATCTGTTAGTAGGTGTTTTCAGACTTTTGTATCTTCTGCCTACCCTTAACACTGTACAGTTTCCACCACCAGTGGTCCGTTCAGGCAAACACAACTTGTCCACTACATATGATAGCTAGTATAACATTAATTTCAAATGATGTAATTCTGAGTATTGCTGAAAAAAGAGGCATGCTGTCAAAGCTTTTTGTCTTACACTGATCAGGACAGATGCATGAATGAATGCCAAATTTCAAAGGAAACAACCATTTATACTGCATGAGAAAAGGGTGTTGACTGGTGTCAAGTTGACTTTAACTGGTTGAGGCATTGCCATGGAGAATGCACAAGGGAATTATTGTCCTCTATGCTTTTGTTTAATTCAAAAAAAGGTACATTGACTGGATATGCTCCTTTCATCTGCAGAGGACAGGTCCTTGCTTCTGAATATATATAGTTTCTAGCAAGTGTAAGTGAACCACATTGTGAGCCCCAACGCGAGGGTCAGGAGGGCAGTAGGAGAGTGGGAGCTAGTCAGGGGTAGTTGGGAGAGTAGTTGGGGGATGGTCAGGGGGTCTAAGGGGAGCGGGGGGTGTCAGTACCACAGTTACCTAGGAGTTAGAAGTATTTTAATAACTTTTCCTGGGTAACAATTCTGCTACCACTGCGTGGTATGTCTGTGTGGGGGGTGTCTGCGTGGGTTTCCTCCGGGTGCTCCGGTTTCCTTCCACAGTCCAAAGACGTGCAGGTTAGGTGGATTGGCCATGATGAATTGCCCTTAGTGACCAAAAAAAGGTTAGGAGGGATTATTGGGTTACGGGGATAGGGTGGAAGTGAGGGCTTAAGTGGGTTGGTGCAATGGCCTCCTTCTGCACTGTATGTTCTATGTTCTAAGCGAGCTGGAAGAACCCAAAGCCTCCGATTCAAATTGGAGTTTTGAATGGTTTCAGGAGCAAGATAATTGCCCACCAAAAGTTAAAACTTCCCAGGTAATTCCCACGCAATCATGGAGTAGACTGCTGTGGAGGTCAATGTTATGAGTCAGGACCTGGATGCAATGCTGCAAGAAAAGGCATGGAAAAGTTTGAACGGAGCAGCAATCCAATGATTGCGGGCCTAAATCTCAGGCATTTTCTGAAATAACACATTTATAATTAGAACAAACTTATCAACTTATCTCTCACTTAGTTGTTGCACTTATCACAAATACATTGACCTAGGAAGGGAAAGCTAAATCCATTTTCAAGAACTTACTCGTGTGTACTGGCCACAAAGCATGAAGAATTTTCCAGCCAGGAAATGTTTCTTTTCACCTTCAAAGTATAATGCAATACTCTGATAATCTTCATTATTAGCATCTGACCCTGCAGAGAAACATATGTAACTTTACGTAATGGTATCTGAACTAAATTAGCAATATTTTGCCACATTATAGGAGAGAAAGGAGGTACATTTAATTTTAAAAACATTTGAGGAAATGGGAAACACTTGAGCTGGCAGACATAGTGAATAGCTGACTCATGCATTTCAGATTAGTCCCAGATTCCATCTTCGGTCAGTGTTGAATGAGCCAAGTTGAAGCATCAGACTCCAATACTACGGAGAAGAAAATTGGAACTTTGTCAGGCTTTCTGCTCCTAATCGCTATCTAGCAATCCAACAACCCTTGCTGAAAATTTGTGTGTGAACCTCAGGTGAGGGTGAGCTATCAGTGAGCACCTGGTCCTGGTGAGGAAATTGGGAGAAAGATGGAAGGAAAAAAGGAGGCCAAGAGCTGCAGACAAAATGAAAAATGGCCTGAGGGAAAAGAAAACTTCATTGCTACAGTGGAAATATTATTTTGCTTCATTGGGTAATGGACTTTAAACGTGTGCCTAAATTGCAATTAGTATTAAATTTAATTGTACTCTTATTTACATCCTTTAATTATTTTGAATTATGCAACCATAAAGAACAAAATGCCATTTCTGCTTCTTTATTTTGTTGCTTTATTTGATGCAATTCTGATTAAATATTGTCTCTTGCTTTCTTGACCAAAAAAACAAGTTACCTGGAAAAATATTGGAAATGCAAATCCTAAATTTATATTTGTGCTGTATATGCTTATTTTCAACCTAGCTCCTCTCCTAAATATGGGCTTACCGATAATGTCAGCATAGACTTCCATTTGATTATGTTGCTGTGCAAGCTGAAAGGCTTCATCATTACACTTAGACATCACCAGGAACTGGATGGCAGAGCCATAGTCACCAAGATGGAGGAAGAACCTAAAAAGGAAGAAAAATATCCTCTGTACAAGAACCAGCACATCATTAATATCAGACCTAATTTATAAATTACACAGTATTATCTTAAGGAAGTCTAAGTTTTTGTTCACAAAGAGTCAGTGTTTTAAAGTTTTGATTACAGTACAGCATATGGTCAACATATGCAGTTACAACTAATTTGAAACAGGAAAATGAACGTGCTTATTTCAGTCTCTGGATGTGCCAAATTAATTACTTTTCAAGTGTTGGCAGTGGTTTTGTAGGTAAATGTGACTGTAAATACAATATAAACAAAAAGTTAAATAATGCTGAGTTAATCTGTTTTGGCCGAGAACAAAATGTTGACCAGGAGATGGAAACCCTGAATACTGCTATAAGATCTTTTACATCTAACTGCACTAATGGACAGGGCTTTGTTTAAACTCAGATATAAACGATGGCACCTCGGATAATGCACAAATCCCTCAGCACAACACTAAAGTGTTGAGATTTCATGCTCAAGTTCTGCATTAAAACTTGAATCTATGACCCAGAGGCCAGATTTTTTTGACTGAGACAAGGAGACAAGGTCACACTTAGTTGGTTTTTTATATGCAACAACTAGTGTGAAGTGCATGACTAAATTTGTTTCATTGAATAGAAATCTATAAGGATACAATAATCCCAGAAAATTTGCAAACTAATTATAATTGATTAAACCAGCCTGTGTACCTGGCTACCATTTTGGCTCCATCGATTGATTCGGTTTCTCTAATGATACGAACAGCTTCTTCTGGATTACTGAGATGATCCAATTGAATTCGAATCATATTGTCCCAGTCTTTGGCATTTTCATAAGCCATTGCAGCTTCCTTGTATCTAGAATTGAGTCACAAAGTAAAGCAGTTTAATAATAAATTCCCCAAAACAAGACACATTAGCCTTGCAACCAGATCAAAAAATGAAGACTGGCTGTTAAAATACTTAACTATTAATTCTGGCCCAATTAAGTCACACCCCAAGATATCAATAAATGCCCGAGTACACTGGATACAGTGAAAGCTATGGGTTCCGACAACATTCTCGCTGTAGTAATGACGACCTGGGTTGCATTTTCATGTAGGCAGGAAGGTCGAATTGGGAAACTTTCCAACTTGGCACATTTATCTCCTTTAAAAAGGCCCTTGCCCACCATATTTCTTTTCCCGGGAGATGCGGGCTGGATGGAGTTGGGCCAACTGCCTCTGGAGGCAGTTCATAGGTGGGCGAGTGCTAAGGTATGCAAGTTAGAAGACCCAGTTCTCAGGGACTTTGGCCCAGTTGTATTAAAGGCCATTAGGCCTTCTAGCCCTCATCCCTTCACCTGCTCCCACCCATGTCCCGAGCTCCCTCCATGCCATATATACCCCTACCCCCATGCTTGCTCCAAGCTCAATCTTCCATGTCCATCTATCTGCACAATTTATACAACCAATAAGCCATATAATATCAGTGACGAGTGTTTGATAATGCTCACGGATGAATAAACACACAAAGAAAATCTCCATTGAAAAACACTGCTGCTCATACAATAACAGACACAGCCATTCGTAGTACTAAAATTAAAAGCTTCACACCTCTTAATCGTCTCACATAAACATACAGATATTGAAACACAAAATAAAACAAAGAATAACTTATTCTAACCTCAAAGATGTTAATCTATTAAAGCTAGCCTCTCTTCAAGCCGACTAACAGACCCCGGCTGAGCTGATTCCATCAATAAGTCTTGGAGCTCAAGATGTCATTATGAGGTCTTCTGGACAACTGTTTCAACAGGAACAAATGGCTAGGCACCTATTTCCCCAGGTGATCTCATTATGAGATATGGAACGATAGCATTTATTGCAAAAGGACTGGACTTTAAGAGTAGTGTTGTTGCAATTGTATATGGTGTCGGTGAGACCACATCTGGAGTATTGGGTCTAGTTTTGGTCTCCTTATTTGATAAAGTATGTGGTGCATTGGAAGCAGTTCGGAGGAGGTTCACCAGATTGATTCTGGAGGTGAAAGGGTTGATGTCTGTGGAGATATTAAACAGTTTGGGCTTATACTCGCTGGGGTTTAGAAGGATGAGAGGGGATCTGATCAAGGTGCATAAAATACTAAATGAAATTGATGAAGTAAACATTTCCCTTGTGGGGAAATCTAGAAAAAGGTCACGAATATAGGTCGAGAGGCGGTAAATTTAGAACTGAGATGAGAAGGAACTACTTCCCGCAGAGGGTGGTGAATTTGTGGAACTCACCACGCCACAGTGCAGTGGAATCTGAGTCATTAAATGTTTTCAAGAACAAAATAGATATATTCTTGATTAAAAAACAGGTTAAAGGGATATGGGCAACAGGTTGGGAGGTGGATTTGAGACCAGGAAGAGATCAGTCATGATCGGATTGATTGGCTGAGCAGGCTCAAAGGGCTGAATTGCCTACTTCTGCTCCTAATTCCTTTGTTCCTATGAGTTCTTAGCTGACCTCCAAGGCTTACTATTGGGGCTGGATTTTGTAGAGTCTGCTGGGGTGAGCAAGATTGGGGTGGGCTCGGAGAATCATGCAGAAAGCTGTGGATCAGAACCTGCGGGGAAATGCCTCTCAATTATACTGTCGGTGGGAACCTCAAACATTCAAAATCAACCATTGGCATGCAATTTAAATGTCCCAATGTCACAGTAACCTCCACCACAAGGGAGAGTGCTAGTTTTCATTGAATAACATCTTTGGCAGGTTATCATAAATTGTTATTTCTTTGATTTGGTGTTTCAGTATCTACATGCATTTGGACAAGATTAAGAGGTGTGACGTGAGGTAAAGCTTCCGTAACACTTGTAGCTAAAGCTATAAACGATTTATTAACATTAACTGTGGGTCAACTATATACAAAACAACAAATGAATAACAGTATTAACATGCAACCGCTCGCTTCCAGCTCTCCAGTCAGTCTGAAGTCACCTGACTCTAACATTCACTTATATACTAATGTCATGTGAGAGTACCTTTAAGAAATGGGTGTTTATAAATGGGCGTGTGTATAAATATCTGTAGTGAGAGTACCTTTAAGAAATGGGTGTTTATCAGTGATGTCAGGGTGTGGGTGGAGCTGGGCTGTCTGTCAGCTTTTTACTTTCATTTTAGGCTGTTTGCTGCAGGGTGTGTGTTAGTTTCGTTTTCAGAGCTGGATAGCTGCAGTCACAGCCAGGTGTATGAATCTCTCTCTGTAATCTAAAGACTGCAAATCGATCCTGGTGATTTAAAACTAATAACAGTAGTGACTTTAACCTGATGTGCTTCTGTTAGAGGTGGGTTTTTTAAAAAGTCGTATGGATGTTAAAAGGAAAGCTTAAAGGATTACTTAGTGTTGTAGTCTTTGGGGGTTGTATTTGAATTGATGGTTGCTAAGATGTTCACTGAATGTTTTAAAAAGGTTAACTTGAGTTCATAGAATAAACATTGTTTTGATTTAAAAAATACTTTTCCATTTCTGCTGTACCACACCTATCGAGTGGGTCGTGTGCTCCCCATACCACAATCTATTAAAAGTTGTGGGTCAGCTGAATTCCATGATACACTTTGGGGTTCTCTAAACCCTGCCCCATAACCCTAATGAGATGCCTAATGGTCAGTCGGTGAATTACAACACAACCATGATATTACCACATCCCCTTTCCTTTGAAGGAATAAATTAATATATTATCAGTATTTTATCAGTATATATTTAAATTAATATATTGCCAGTGCCCTGCGAGTCTAACAGTATTAACTTTTTTCTTTAAAATTTTTAAAACTGGTTTAACAAATACATTTATATATATATATATCTACACATACAAGAACAGCAAGCATAGTATGTACAAATAGTCCAAATCTACAAACTGAGTCGATCAGGTTTTCTTCTTACTCTGGTTGATCTTCTCAAAGTTTGACCTTGCTGCTCAGAACATGTAGATAGTGGGCGGGATTCTCCAGTATCCAGCAGGCGGGCCGTACCGGCACCAAAGAGTGCCGTGAACCACTCCGGCGTCGGGCCGCCCGGCAGGTGCTGAATCCTCTGCACCTTCGGGGGCTAAGCCGGCGCTGGAGTGGTTGGCGCCGAAGGGCCTCCTCCGGCAGGCGCGAGTTGCCGCATGCGCAGGAGCGCCAGCGTGTTCCCAGAACTGCTGGCGTGACGGCGGAATGGTTCACGGCACTCTTTGGCGCCGGTACGGCCCGCCCGCCGGATACCGGAGAATCCCGCGCAGGGGGGTTCTTCTCTGCGCCGCCCATGGCGGACCTTTACAACGGCCGGCACGGAGCGA
The DNA here is from genome assembly GCF_047496885.1 of Scyliorhinus torazame. NCBI lineage: Eukaryota > Metazoa > Chordata > Chondrichthyes > Carcharhiniformes > Scyliorhinidae > Scyliorhinus > Scyliorhinus torazame. Next base: position 186,134,931 of record NC_092709.1, on the reverse strand, counting down.
AGAGTGCCCTCACGGCACAGGCCCACTCGCAGATCGGTGTGCCCCGATCGCGGGCCAGGCCATCGCGGGCCAGGCCACCGTGCCCCCCCCCCCCCCCCCCGGAGGACTCCACAGACTGCCCGCAGAGCCAGGTCCCGCCGGTAAGAACCTTGTATAATTTACGTCGGTGGGACTGGCCGAAAACGGACGGCCGCTCGGCCCATCGTGGAACGCGGAGCGGAGAATGGCCGGGGGGGGGGGGGGGCACTGCTAACGGCCCCAGACCGGCGCGGCGCGATTCCCGCCCCTGCCAAAAAACCAGCGCGGACAATTCGGCAGCCGGCGTCGGGGCAGTTCGCTGGCCTAGCGGGGGTGTCGGAGAACCCCGCCCAATGTTCTCCATGACATTCTCATGTTCAGGAACTGCTGAACTATCCAACACTGCAGCTGACTTTGATTCTGACATAGATTCGTCAGACATCACGTTGTTGTGAAAGTCTTCTCTGATTTTCAAGATTGCGCAATGATGTCTTCTTAAAACCATCCCATCCTCTGTCTGTACATTGTATGAACGAGGTGCTACTTCTTCAAGTACAATGGCTTTTTTCGACCAATTGCCTGAATCTTCTACTGTCACAATGTCATCACTACTCAGAGATGGTAAAGTTCTAGACACTCTATCATAGAACTGCTTTTGTTTTGCGTTAATGTTTTGCATTTCCTGCAGTACCACTGCATTATTCTCCTTCTTTGCCAAGTATGAAAGTATGGTACACAACCTTCTAATCATGAGTAACTTTTCTGGCTATCTACATGTGACAATGGTGACGCTCTATAACTCAATCGTGCGAGATATGGATCAGACTGGCTGTCCATTGCCTTCTTCAACAATTGCCTAACAATATGTACACCTTTTTCGGCTTTCCATTGGCTTGAGGGTACAACGGACTCGACGTGACGTGATTGAAATCATAACTGCGAAGTGTTGCCACTCTTTACAGCTAAACAAGGACCGTTGTCACTCATGACGACTTGAGGAATTCGGTGTCTTGCAAAAATTGACTTGGAATGCAGTATTACACTGCTTGTCATTATGTTTGACAGTAGAGCCATTTTGGGATAATTTGAAAAATAGTCTATGATCATTAAATAATCTTTCCCTCATAAGTGAAAGAGATCCATAGCTACTTTCTGCCATGGTGCCGCAGGTAAATCAGATATTTGCATAGGTTCTCTTGTTTGCTTGTAATGATGCATCTGGCATGTGTTACAACTGACCACCCTGTCAATATCCTGGTTTAAAACAGAGTCATGAGCTCCTGTTTACATTTTTCAATCCCTAGATGTCGGGTACACGGAGGGAGAATTCAGAAAGTACAAATCCTCCAAAGATCTTGGCAACCATGAAGTACTGCGTCCAAAATCCATCCCTTTCTTGATGCAGTTGAACCTGTTCAATTGTCAGAGAAAATGGAATTCTCCCCAACCAGCGTGATGTCCGCCGACTGGCGCCCAAAACGGCGTCAATCAGACGGGCATCGTGCCACCCCAAAGGTGCGGAATGCTCCGCATCTTTGGGGGCCGAGCCCCAAGAGTGAGGGGCTAGGCCGACGCCGGAGGAATTTCCGCCCCGCCAGCTGGCGGAAACGGCCTTTGTTGCCCTGCCAGCTGGCGCGGAAATGACATGTCAGGGCGGCGCGTGTGCGGGAGCGTCAGTGGCCGCTGACAGTTTCCCACGCATGCGCAGTGGGGAGAGTCTCTTCCGCCTCCGCCATGGTGGAGACCGTTGCGGAGGTGGAAGGGAAAGAGTGCCCCCACGGCACAGGCCCGCCCGCGGATCGGTGGGCCCCGATCGCGGGCCAGGCCACCGTGGGGGCACCCCCCGGGGCCAGATCGCCCCGCGCCCCCCCAGGACCCCGCCCACGCCGCCTTGTCCCGCCGGTAAATAGGTACTCTAATTTATGCCGGCGGGACAGGCAATTTCTCGGCGGGATTTCGGCCCATCCGGGCCGGAGAATCGAGCGGGGGGCCCGCCAACCGGCGCGGCCCAATTCCCGCCCCCGCCGAATATCCGGTACCGGAGACTTTGGCAACTGGCGGGGGCGGGATTCACGGCGGCCAACGGCCATTCTCCGACCCGCTGGGGGGTCGGAGAATGACGCCCCTGATCTGCATGGCCGCTCGTGTCGTCGAGGGTCTCTCAAATGATTTGATCAAACTGTTGCAAAAGCATAGGATGCAGTTTTCACAATATGATTCGTATCTCCTAAAGTGGTATCCTTTCCTAGTTGGCGACAAGAAGAAGCTACCATTGCTTGCCACAGTGAAGTTGTTTGAAGCTGGTCTTTGATCAGTGGGAGCGACTAACTTCAGAAACTACTTTTAGTTGTCTTTAACCATCTAGAACATCTGACAAGCAAGCCCTTCCTAAGGATCAACGTAAATTGTTCATAAGTGGTTTTAAGACTCAATTAAATTATCAAGACAGATGGCATAAACTTGATTTTGACTTCTTAAGTGTTTAGAAGGATGAGGGGGACACAGTCAAGGTGATTACCATGATAAAGAAATTTGATGGAACAGATGCAAAGAAACTATTTCCTCTGGCATGGGAATTCAGAACAATCTTAAAATTAGACCTCGGTGGTAAAGAAGTGAAATCAGGCACCACTTCTTACACAAGCGGTACTTGGAAGTTGGAACTTTCTCTCCAGTAAGACTGTGGAGACTGGGTCAATTGGAATTTAAGACAGGTCAACATATTTTTGTTCGGCAAGAACATAGGTATGAAAGTTGAAAGGTGACTAGATAGAGTTGAGGTACAGATGCGTCATGATATGGTTGAAATGCAGAACAGGGTGACAGGGGAACTCTTATTTCTATGTTCCAGTTACCTACAGTAATTATATTCCAATTGTACAAGATTGTACCTTCCATCAGCTTCCTTTGCCTTTGCATACTGCAGGTGTATCTTGGGAGATGTTACATGAGGGAGAAGCTCTCCAACTTTTGCCCTGGGTGACATAAAAAAAAGAGATCTTTAATATGGCTGTATCTGACAGAAATGTTTTTGAGCAGAAGCATGTAAAACAATATAGTGATGCAATACAGTGTGAAAATACTGGAGTTAAAAAAAAATCTACTACAGGTTTAATCTACCAACCTGGCATTACATGTTTTTGTGTTCTGATCAGAGAATGTTTTGTTAAAAAATATCAATGTAAATTGCTTCTAATTTCACAAATGAAGTGACTGTTAAACTTGAGCCCTCCCCTCTCCCAACATTTCAGCGTTTGTCGCTCAAAGCTGGTTTTCATTAACAAACCGAGTCTGCAATAAATGGAAATTCGCAGCTTTATGCATTGTGTATGGCCTCGCATGCCCAGGTTTCACAATTAACCTCTAGTGTCCTTTATTACGTGTGAAATCCACCAGATTCTCCTGTGGCTTTGAGACAGAGGAAAAGATTCTGGTAGACTAAAACTACTTGTTAGAATAATTTATAAATTAAATAATGCATGATATTTAAATATTTGTAAACAATACAATTAGAATCAATTTGCAAGGATTTATATATGCTTTATTTACAATTAGAAAAAAAATGTAATAGGCGACTGTGCATGTGAGACTTTCAGTTGTAATTAGCCATTTTAAACACAGAGATAAAACAGAAAGACCATGAGGCGTCATTCTCCGCCGGCGGGAGTCTCAGTTTTGCCGGCGCCCAGGGGTTTCCCGACGGCATGGGGCTGCCCCACAATGGGAAACCCCATTGACCGGCCGGTGTTACGGAGACTCCCGCCGGCGGGTCGGGGCAGAAATATGGCGGGGCGGGTAGGAGAATTTCGCCCCATAATTGTAACAGGAACCATATAATCTGAAAACAAAAGTTGTGGTCAGTTTCCAGCTCACCAATCCATTAAATAAACAAATCCTTTGATTCTTTTCACTTGGGAGCTTAGAAACAGGTCACTTAGCCTCTCAAATCTGTACCATCATTCTTATATTCTTATTCAATGAAATCATGGCTGGTCTGCCACTTAACTTCATATGCCCCATACTCCTCAGGAGCTTTGGTTCACAAAAGTTATCAAAAATCTCAGTTTTAAAATTAACATTAGACCTTGATTTGTGGAAGAGAGTCCCAAACATTACTATTCTTTTTCTGTAGAAATGTTTCCTAATTTCATTCCTGAAAGGTCTAGTTCTAATTTTTAAAACCAAGTCCTGGACTCTTGACCGGTGGAAATAGCTTCTTTATTTATCCTGTCTGGTCCCCTTAAGGTTCTGAAAACTTTTGATAAAATCAACCCTCAACCTTCTCAATTCCAGGGAAGACAATCCTAGTGTGTTTTATCACTGCTTGTAGATTAACCCTTACAGTTCAGGTTTCATTCTAGTAAATCAATACTACAATTCTCCAAGGCCAAAACGTTTGAGGACACGCACCAATCAATTCAAAAACAACTTCTTCCCCGCTGTTATCAGACTCCTGAATGACCCTCTTAGGGCCTGAACTGATCTTTCTACACATCTTCTATACGGTTGTAGAACATACTGTATACTTCATGCGCTGTCTATGTTTATGTCTTTGTATTATGTATTCTCATGTGTTTATCGTATGTCCTATGTTTCCATGTATAGAGTGATTTGCCTGGACTATATGCGGAACAATACTTTTTACTGTACATCGGTAACGTGACATTAAATCTAAATCTAATCTAATCTATATGATGCCTAAGGTGAAGTGCCCAGAACTGTTCACAGTACTCTAGGTGTGGTGGTCTCACCGGACTTGTAACGTTGAAGAATGGTTTCTATCTTCTTGTGGTTATTTGGATTTGCAGAAAGCTTTTGATAAAGTCCCACATAAGAGGTTAGTGTGCAAAATTAAAGCACATGGTATTGAGGGTAATATATTAACATGGAGTGAGAATTGGTTAGCAGACAGGAAACAGAGATTAGGAATAAATTAGTCTTTTTCGAAGTGGCAGACTAGTGGGGTCCCACAGGGATCAGTACTTGGGTCCCAGTTATTCACAATGTACATCAATGATTGGGATGAGAGAACTTAATGCAATATTTCCAAGTTTGCTGACAACACAATGGTTGGTGGGAATGTGAGTGTTGAGGAGGATTTTAAGAGACTTCAAGGTGATTTAGACAAGTTGAGTGATTGGGCAAATACATGACAGATGCAGACCATGTGGATAAATGTGAAGTTATCCACTTTGGATGGAGAAACAGAGTGGCAGAGTGTAAGTTAAATGATATTAGATTGGGAAATGTTGACGTACAAAGGGGCCTGGGTGTCCTAGTATACCAATCAGTCACTGAAAGCAAGCATGCAGATACAGCAAGCAGTTAGGAAGGCAAATGATATGTTGGCCTTCAATGCATGAGGACTTGAGTACAGGAGCAAGGATGTATTGCAGCCGTACAGGCCCTTGGTGAGACCACATCTGGAGTATTTTGTGCAGCTTTGGTCTCCTTATTGAAGAAAGGATATATTTGCCAGAGGAAATGCAGGGAAAGCTCACCAGATTGATTTCTGGGATGGCAGAATTGTTATATGGGGAGAGTTTGGGTCAAACTGGAATTTAGAAGATTGGGAGAGGATCTCACTGAAACAGGGCTGGACAGACAGGATGCAGGGATTTTGTTTCCTCTTGTTTCCTTTGGCTGGCGGTTGGGGGGAGGGGGGGGGGGGGGGAAAGAGTCTAGACAAGAGGTCACAGTCTCAGGATACGGGAAAGGCCATTTAGGATTGAGATGAGGAGAACATTGTTCACTCAGGTGGTCAACCTATGGAATTCTCTATCATGGAAGGCTGTGGATGCCAAGTTACTGAATATATTTAAGAAGGAAATAGATAAGATTTATAGGCTTGCTGGATTTATTTTTAAAATATTTTTATTCAAGGCATTTACCAGATATACACAGAATATAGAATATCAGAAGAACGACACATCAACCCAATTAACAACCACAACCCCCCTGACACCAACATCCCGCCAAGATCCGCCTTCCTCATTTTAACCCCCTTACCCCCCTCAACAACCCCCCTCCCCCTTGCTGACCCCTCAATTCTCCTTGAAGAAATCAATGAATGGTTTCCACCTCCGGGCGAACTCCTCTACCGACCCCCTCAGAGTAAACTTGACCTTTTCCAACCTCAAGCGGCTCCGAGTCCCTCCAGCTCAACAAAATCCATCTCCCATCTATCAGGGAGGCAAAGGCGAATACATCGGCCTCTCTCTCCAACCCCCATACTGCCGGTCTTCCGACACACCAAATATCACCACCTCCAGACTTGGGGCCCCGTATCTAAGGAAGGATGTGCTGAACTTAGAAAGGGTCCAGAGGAGGTTCACAAGAATGATCCCTGGAATGAAGAGCTTGTTGTATGAGGAATGGTTGAGGACTCTGGGTCTGTACTCGTTAGAGTTTAGAAGGATGAGGGGGCATCTTATTGAAACTTACAGGTTACTGCGAGGCATGGATAGAGTGGACATGGAGAGGATGTTTCCACTTGTAGGAAAAAATAGAAGCAGAGGACACAATCTCAGACTAAAGGGACGATCCTTTAAAACAGAGATGAGGAGGAATTTCTTCAGCCAGAGGGTGGTGAATCTGTGGAACTCTTTGCCGCAGAAGGCTGTGGAGGCCAAATCACTGAGTGTCTTCAAGACAAAGATAGATAAGTTTTTGATCACTAAGGGGATCAGGGGTTATGGGGAGAGGGCAGGAGAATGGGGATGAGAAAAATATCAGCTATGATTGAATGGCGGAGCAGACTCGATGGGCTGAGTGGCCTAATTCTGCTCCTATGTCTTATGGAATCGCCGCCCACACCTATCCCCCACCCCCCGGAAAGAACCTGCTCATTCTCACCACCGTAATATGGGCCCTATGTGCCACTTTAAACTGGATTAGGTGCAACCTTACACACGGCGAGGACGTGTTCACCCTCCGAAAGGCCTCTGCCCACATCCAAGCCTCCCCACCCAGCTCCTCCTCCCACTTGTGTTTAATATCCTCCACCGGGGCACCCTCCCTCTCCATCAATTTCTGGGGGCAGCACGGTAGCCTTGCGGATAGCACAATTGCTTCACAGCTCCAAGATCCCAGGTTCGATTCCGGCTTGGGTCACTGTCCGTGCGGAGTCTGCACATCCTCCCTGTGTGTGCATGGGTTTCCTCCGGGTGCTCCGGTTTCCTCCCACAGTCCAAAGATGTGCAGGTTAGGTGGATTAGCCACGATAAATTGCCCTTAGTGTCCAAAATTGCCCTTAGTGTTGGGTGGGGTTACTGGGTTATGGGGATAGGGTGGCGGTGTTGACCTTGGGTAGGGTGCTCTTCCCAAGAGCTGGTGCAGACTCGATGGGCCGAATGGCCTCCTTCTGCATTGTAAATTCTATGATGAAATTTATCAAATTCGGCAAGGCCACCCCCCCCTCCCCCCCCACTGACTTTCCAAAAAAAAGACTTGAGGACAAAAATAGGAAGGTTCTGAAACATGATCGGAAACAAAGGCAGCACCGACATTTTCACTGTCTGCACCCACCCAGCTAGCAACAGCAGCAAGACATCCCACCTTTTAAAACCCGCCCACCTTCAGCCCCTTCACCAATCCAGCCAAGTTCAATCTATGCAGCTGGGCCGTGCTCCGTGCCACTTGAATACCTAGGTACCGGAAGCTCATCCCCACCACCCTAAATGGCAACTTCCCTAATCTCCTTTCTTGCCCTCTGACATTGATGGGGAACACCACAACTCTTTTCCATGCTCAAATTATATCCTGAAAACCAACCAAAATTCCCCCCAAATCTCCATAATCCCTCCAATATTCCCCATCGGGTCCGAGATATACAGTAACAAATCATCCGCATATAGTGAAATGCTATGCTCGGTACTCCCCCCGATTAATCACTCGACGCCCTGAGCGCCATTGCCAACACTCTGTTGCCAAGGCGAAAAGCAACGAGTAGAGCGGTCCCCATGTCTCGTCCCACGACGTAGCCCACAGTACCCTGAACCCATTCGGTTCATCCGCACTCGCCCTGGCGCCTTGTACAGCAGCTGGACTCAATCCACAAACTCCTGCCCGAACCCAAACCGCCCCAGCACCTCAAACAACTACATCCACTGCACCCGATCAAACGCCTTCTCAGCGTCCATCACCACCACTAATAATAATCACTTAGGGGCTGGTTTAGCACAGGGCTAAATCGCTGGCTTTGAAAGCAGACCAAGGCAGGCCAGCAGCACGGTTCAATTCCCATATCAGCCTCCCCAAACAGGCCCCAGAATGTGGCGACTAGCGGGTTTTCACAGTAACTTCATTTGAAGCCTACTTGTGCCAATAAACGATTTTCATTGCTTATTTTGCGTTGGGCCAGGGAGAAACGTACCTGCGAGTGGGAAGGGAACAAGGTGCAATTCATCAGGGCATTGGAGCAGAGTTGGCAAAGTGGCGGGCAGGGTTCAACGAGGCCAAGGCTGTGCTGCACCAGCTCTTTCTTTTTCGCAAAGTCCAACGCGTCCTCAGGCGACTCGAAGTAGAAGTGCTGATCCTCATGCGTGACCCAGAGACGGGCTGGGTATAACAGTCCAAACTTCAACTTTTTCTTAAAAAGGATCTACCTGATCTGGTTGAAGCCTGCTCTTCTCCTGGCCACCTCTGCACTAAGTTCCTGGTAAACCCGCAGGATGCTATTGTCCCATTTACAGCGTGTCTGCTTGGCCCACTGTAGAATGCGCTCCTTATCCGAGAACCTGTGGATTTCACCACCATTGCCCTCGGGGGGGGTCTCCCATTCGCGGCTTCCTCGCGAATGCTCTGTGAATCCACCTCCAAGGGCCGGGAGAATGCCCCGTCCCCCAGCAGCTTCACAAACATGTCTGCGATGTATGCCCCAGCGTCCATTCCTTCGGACTCCTCTGGGAGCCCGACGATTCTTGGGTTCTTCCGGAAGGACCTATTTTCTAGGTCCTCCACCTTCTCCAGGAGCTTCTTCTGCTGGTCCCTCAGCATCCCCACCTCCAGCTCAACCGCAGTCCGATGTTCCTCCTGCTCAGCCAGTCCCTTCTCCACCTTCTGGATCGCCCAATCCTGGGCATTCAATCTATGCTCCAATTGCTCAATCGACTCTTTTATCAGGTCCAAGCAGTCCCATTTCTGCGTAGCAAAGCCTTCCTGAATGACTTGCATCAGCTGCTCCATAGCCTGCTGGGTCGACAAGCCAGAGGTCCGAACTTCCGCCATGCTGTCTTCTGTTGCAGCTACAGTCCAAGCCTTCTCTATCTTTTTGTTTCTGCCCTTACGAACACTTCTAGTCCTTCTCTCCATGCAGCAAAGTGGGAATTCAGTAAATAATTGTACACTAACATCTGTTTTACAATTCAAGTCCAGTAGAAAAACGGGGGAAAAGTCCAAAAGTCCGACCAGAGCGGGAGCCACCAAATGTGCGACTTACTCCTTCATAGTCGCCACCGGAAGTCGTGTTTGGCACTTTCTAGCATTCTTTTCAGTTGCACAATTCTACAGAGAGTGGGAGGCACTGAAGGGCTTTTTGCTGACTTCAAGACTTCTGTACAAATCAGTTGCTCCCAGATACCAGTCAGCCCTGGAGGCAGCATGTCTGGAAGAATTCACAGAGGTCATGCAGAGCAGGACAAGGTGCTAGAAGAGAATGGAGGAGGGAGAGAAGGGCTCTCACCCAGCAGCCATATCCACATAGGGTGTTTAGGAAGTAATCTTTCTACCTGAACCTCAACGAATAACAATTTATGCTTCAATAAGGACATTCTCACTGAAGCCTGCCATCTGCTGCAGCCAAAGAACTTATGCAACTGGCTCATTCCAGGCTGGAGATATCTGCAACATCTCGCAGATTACCATCCACTGTCACGTAAGGGAGGCCACTGCAGCTCTCTATTCAAAGAGAATATTTCATTCTGTCAAGCCTGAGACCAGCAGGCGAGCACACACGTGAATCTTTCTAGGATTACAGGCTTCTCATGGTGCAGGATACCATTGACTGCATACGCAATGTTTTTTTGGACAGTGCATGACAACTCTGCCACACACTGAAAATAAATGGAGTTCCACTCACTTTACTGGTGTGACCGTAGGCAGGAAATCATGCATTTCAATGTCCGGTATCCTGGCAGCTGTCATGGTGCCTTCATTCTGCAGCAATTCACTGTGCCAGCTAAACTCCACAGCAAACCAAAGGGTGGCCACTGAGAGCCCAGGATTATCCATTGATGACATGATTATGATACCAGTGCGCAACCCGCATGTGCACTACCTGCACACATGGAAAGCGACGCTACCACATGAAAGAGCAGATCATTAGCACCCTTGAAGCAATCGTTTTACTGTGTGGACCATTCTGGAGGAGCCTTGCAGTCTTCAACTGTGTGGCATATTGCAGAATTTTACCATCATGAGAGATGACACTTACCACCACATATAGGACAAGAAGCAGCAGCTCAAGGAGGAGACAGAGGGAGAGGTGGTAAAGTAGGAGACAGACGAGAAGGACGAGGATGAGAGGCTGCAACATAGACTGTCCCTTTCTACTCAGCATGAACAAATAATTATTGAGCAATATCAATAACCTCATCCTAATTCGCTAATCACCAAGAGTCCCACACTGACTACCTTCCCCTGTCACTGACCATTACATTGCCCTCTTTGCTATAATGCAAAAGTAAAAGCCAACAGAAAATGTAGTTTCCAATGCAAAATTTATAAATTAAATCATGCCAGCGTGCATACAAAAACAAAACAATCACCATTATGCTTTCTTTTACTGCCTCCTCTGTTTGTCTTTACCTGACCTCATATTTTCATGAGTCACCTCCCCAGTGGTCACGGAATGGCAGATGGAAAGATGCTGACTTTCAGTGGAGACAATTGCAGATGATCTTGGATTGGGACCCCAAGCAGCTGTCAAAGAGTCATCCAGACGCAAAACGTTAGCTCCCTTCTCTCTCCACAGATGCTGTCAGACGTGCTAAGATTGTCCAGTATTTTCTGCTTTTGTTTCAGATTCCAGCATCCGCAGTAATTTGCTTGTACCAGCTCTGGGTCAAAGTGATCTATCTGCAGACTGTGGACTTGGCCTAGGTGACGGCAGTTTAAGTTAGTTGGCTGACAGGCATCAACAAGGGGTGGGAGGAGAATGGAGCCATGGGGCCACTGCCACTCTTCCATGCTGCACTTCACTGAAGAGCAGATTTGTGGAGTGCTGTGGGTCTTGGAAGTCCCTTTGAACAGTGACTTCCGAGAACCATGAAGGCAGCAGTCTAAGCTTCTACATCAGAAAGCTGACTTTGCATGACACTAGCCTGAGTTTCTACTGCAGCTATTTTTGGATGCTGCTTTTGAATACCGTGATTTCCACTTACAGGGTGCTGCTGTCAAGTCAAAAAGACATTCTTCCTGTTATGTTCTGTGTTATGACTGTAGTATAGATGCACACAGAACATCTAGTTCTTTGACGAGTAAGATCATTTATTAACAAGATTGACACGTGGAAAGATAACTAACGATCTATAATACAAATGGTAACTAATAAATGAATTCAGTGAATTCTGCTGGAGCTACTTCTAGTGAGACTGTCCTCAAGCATGATTCACTACCAACTGCTGAATCTCTCAAGTCACATGGTGGATCTATATTGCCACCTGCTAGTTGGAGGTTGTACCAATATTTATATACATTGTTAGATAACTATAAACATTGATGTGCACATGCATATCACCACATTGCCTGGCACACAAATGAGTAACATGGTATATGGATTTCAGTGTCAGTGAGATGCCAGGTATGTTGGTGGATCGCATCAAACAGCACGCCCCTTCGGTTGTTCTCAATGGGCAGAGTACTGACTGTACTCAACCAACCCATGCTTGCAAAACTCAGAACACAATGTATAACATTAGATGCAATTCCATTATTAGGCAGCAGTTGCTGAACAATATTGAGTGTGCCAGGAATTACGCCAACTACCAATATAGATTATCAATCAAGCTCCCAATGTAGCTCACTTACGCCTGCTAGAAACTACAAATATTCATATATAGGGACCTGACCTCTGCACCCAAAGGGATATGTCCAGATATTGCATCTTTTTCGAATGAACAAAAGCATGGGGACAATAGTTTCCTGCTGCATTTGCCACTGCAGGGGCAAAATTCTCCCCCAACGGCGCGATGTCCACCGACTGGCGCCAAAAACGGCACCAATCAGGCGGGCATCGCGCCGGCCCAAAGGTGCGGAATGCTCCGCATCTTTGGGGGCCGAGCCCCAACATTGAGGGGCTAGGCCAGCGCCGGAGGGATTCCCGCCCCGCCAGCTGGCGGAAATGGCGTTTGTTGCCCCGCCAGCTGGCGGAAATGGCGTTTGTTGCCCCGCCAGCTGGCGAAAATGGCGTTTATTGCCCCGCCAGCTGGCGCGGAAATGCGGCGCATGTGTGGGAGCGTCAGCGGCCGCCGACAGTTTCCCGCGCATGCGCAGTGGGGAGAGTCTCTTCCGCCTCCGCCATGGTGGAGGCCGTGGCGGAAGGGAAAGAGTGCCCCCACGGCACAGGCCCGCCCGCGGATCGGTGGGCCCCGATCGCGGGCCAGGCCACCGTGGGGGCACCCCCCGGGGTCAGATCGCCCCCCCCCCCCCCCAGGACCAAGGAGCCCGCCCACGCCGCCTGATCCCGCCGGTAAAGACCAGCTTTGATTTACGCCGGCGGGACAGGCAATTTCTGGGTGGGACTTCGGCCCATCCGGGCCGGAGAATTGAGCGGGGGGTCCCGCCAACCGGCGCGGCCCGATTCCCGCACCCGCCCAATCTCCGGTACCGGAGACTTCGGCGGAGGCGGGATTCACGGCAGCCAACGGCCATTCTCCGATCTGGCGGGGTGTCGGAGAATGACGCCCCAAGGCTCTAACAATCACAACCAACTTGTCTACCGACCACACCCCTTTTTTCATCTTGCATAAATTGTTGTTGCCTTTGAAATTTGGCCTTCTTGCATATCATAGATTATCATAGAATTTACAGTGCAGAAGGAGGCCATTTGGCCCATCGAGTCTGCACTGGCTCTTGGAAAGAGCACCCTACCCAAGGTCAACACTTCCACCCTATCCCCATAACCCAGTAACCCCACCCAACACTAAGGGCAATTTTGGACACTAAGGGCAATTTATCATGGCCAATCCACCTAACCTGCACATCTTTGGACTGTGGGAGGAAACCGGAGCACCCAGAGGAAACCCACGCACACACGGGGAGGATGTGAAGACTCCGCACAGACAGTGACCCAAGCCGGAATCGAACCTGGGACCCTGGAGCTGTGAAGCAATTGTGCTATCCACAATGCTACCATGCTGCCCTCATATGCCCACAATGCTACCGTGCTGCAATCATATGTCCACATGATTGCAAGATGAAAACTTCAAAAGCATGTCTCTTTTTTACAGAAACCCAAGTTTTGTACTACCAAGTGACTATTTGGATTCCCTCATCTTAAATGGCTTTACGCCTGTGATGGTCACAGCTTTATCAATCCATGTTTTTGGGTTATACTCCTGCCAATAGCCCCCTCTGCTATTCCTTGCCATTGGCTTCTGAGCACGTGTCTGGAGGGCCTCTGTGCCACTTGAGGGACAGGGCATCTTCTTTCCACCTCTTCAGACAAGATCCAAGATAGCATCCAAAAACCTTGATGTTCACACATTCTTATGATTAGCCATTCTTCATTTTTTTCCAGACTCATTTGTAGGACAACTTGCAGCCACAATGCCCTTTCCTCAAAGAGGTGCAGGTTAGCTTAAATAGTGCAGGTTGCCTTTAACCCCTCACAATATTGGGTCCCCAGCCAATGAACAGCGCGGGGATGCTGGCTGCATGCAAAAATAATTATAATGAGCAAACAACATGAAGTTGGAAGGGCATTGGTTAATCGTGCATTGTGAACTCTAAGCCTGTTTTCATTGGCAACCGCCCAGGACCACATTATCATTTTTAAAACTCCATATCCCGGCTCTAAGTGTGTACGCCCCTGTTGTGTCTTTAAAGGTGAAGATGCCCATTCCATACCACCACCTGAAATTCAAATGGAGATTGTGTCACGTGGAAGTTCAGACTGTGGAATGTGTCCCTCCAATGAGCACCAGCCCATCTCCTGTGACACTGGTCTTGAGTCAAAAGAGTTAACAGAGACCCAGGAATGAGTGTCTGGGGATAGAGTAAATGACAACCAGCAGAAAAGACTGAAGTACAAGACAACGAGGTGCAGAGAGCCAAGTTGAAACAAGTTACCAGTGAAGCAGTGTTGGTGACAATGGTTTCCGGAAGTTCAACAAGTTACAAAGAAAAGACCAGACACATCATTTATGAAACAGTTAGGATGTAACTTGTCATTTTCCTATGTTTGATAGTTACAGAGTAGAGGAAACTATCATGATGGTTAAAAAAGAGTTGAATGTTATTCTCACTATCTGATTGATTTCTTCTACTGTAAAAACATGAAACCCTTGCTGGCACTATTTTAAAACAAATATTCCCTTTCTGATTAGTTTAGTGTTTTATAGTGAAATGGAACTACAAAATCAGAAAAGGGAACAGAATTTTCCTCCAAGTATGCTTCATTCTTTTGTACAATAAGAAACAAAGAAAGTTCATAAAAGAGGTAAGAGTCAACTACTAGAGATAAAACATGTTATTTGGCACAGTTTGTAAAGCATCATCTGTTCCTTTTAAAAATAACTTTGATACATCAGGAAACATTTCTTACCAGTTTTTACAACGGATGTAAACAGATGCTGCTTTGTCATAGTACTGTCCTTTCTCATAGAGCTGAGCAGCTTCGGAGAATTGCTGTGAGTAAAACATAAACATTCACAAGATTACAGTTTAGAAAACCAGTCATGACATAGACTCTGATGATTCTGGATTTAACTTTTATTTCTTTTGGCTTCATTCTAGAATATTAAGAGTGAGTTATAGTGTGGAAGTATTGGAAGTTGCAAATACACAATCCTACAAAAATGGCATTTAAAAAAAATAAAATTCTACTCTTTGTTTAAAAAAATATGCCGTAGGATTCTATGGTGGAGTTCTGTATTAAAACATTTCACAGGGAAAACATAGAGGCGTTATAAAGGAAAAGAACATCACCAACTCTGATGTCAATGGATTGGGCTATTAAGACACTATTCACAGGGTACCCACTCCATATCGCGACATCTCCAATAACTATTTGCTAAAACACAGAGGTCAAAGATGCCTGTAATGACAACACCAACACCAGATCCATTTGCGTATTGCCCTCTGTAATTGTTTCCCCGGTGCCCAAATGTATATGTACCCCCCAGTTTCTCCCCACCCCCCCCACAAACAGATGCCTACTTATGTGCTAAAAACAATATTGCCAATTGTACAGAGTTGCTGTTGTTGAGCTAGTACATAATACCCTACCAGTTATTTTATTCTAACTTTTTTTTGTTGTTTTGTTTTTTGTGCGTGTCCCCTTCTCTCTCTCTATATATATATATATATATATATACGTGTGTGTATTCTATTTTGTGTACATAACGGTAAATATACTTTGTTCAAAAACCCAATAAAAAACATTTATAAAAAAAAAAAAAATGCCTGCAATCTGTCTCCAAAAATATCAGTCCCAATAATGTGACAAACTACTTTTAGCTGATGTCCCTTCAGAACACTTGTACCTCAAATTCCTTAGTGGGATCCACATAGGAATTTCATATCAAGAGGTATTTCAGCAACAGATTTTAAACAAAACCCTAATATAAGTATCACCTTACACAATAATATGTTTTGAAACCACTTTATAAATTAGTGCTGAGTGCATTGCCTTGTGGGCAGAATGCATATCAGGAAATCTACTACTAATCTCAATGACCAAATGCAAAGAACAATATAGCACAAGAACAGGCCCTTCGGCCCTCCAAGCCCGCATTGGTCATACCACCTTTGGGCAAAACCTTCAGCACTTCCTAGTGCCGTATCCCTCTATACCATCCTATCCATGTATTTGTCGAAATGCCTTGTGAACGTCGTTAATGTATCTGCTTCCACAACCGCCCTCGTCAGCGCGTTCCAGGCACTCACCACCCTCTGTGTAAAAAACCTGCCTCGCACATTTCCTCTAAACTTTATCCCATGCACCTTAAACCTACGCCCTTAATGACTGACCCCTCCACTTTACACAATAACATGTCTTGAAACCACTTTATATTCCTGATATGTACTCTTAGTACTTGTAACTCTGGATGTGGAGTGCCAAAATATACCCATAAATTACTTTGCAGTTGGCAACACAATGTATTAGCAGTATCCTAAATAGCAATTAGCTTTCTGTTCTGTTAAAATTACTTACTAAAGGAAAATACATAGATCTTATGATTTGTAGCAGGCAATAATTAAACCTCTATGTGACAAAGCAGGTATATTACTTGAACAAAATTAGGGATTAGTAATTAGTAACAACTTGCGTATATCAGGACATTGTTGTGTGTTTGTGCATATATAGACTTGATTAACAAGTAGCAGTATGGATGTCACAAACTATATGTGCTTAATAAATCTTCTTGAAAGCACTGAAATCAGGAAAGGCAGGAATTGTTATTGCCTAATATATATTTTCTAAATGAAGATTGGATCTTGAAGATGTTAGGTCAAGAAAATAACTTATTTAAAAGTACATATGACATTCTGCACATACATTTATATATATTTTCCTGGTTTCATAGGGAACACACCTGTCCGCAACAAGTTTCTCTAAAGAACAGGTTAGCGACCCATTGTTAATGCCTCTTCTAAATGCCTGCCTGTTAAATAGAAATACATTTTCTAAGTTGAGTTTAAATCTACAATCTGATGCCGAGAGGCTACCACTAAACTATCCAACATTATCCAGCAGAGCAAAGCGTCCCAAAATTACTATCCTGAATCTCTACCTATGTAAACTCATTGAGGTAGACATGCATCTTGGGCAGTGTGCAAAACAACGAATAACCGACGTAACATCTGATATTCAGTTCCACTGCAGTCAAAGGAACCGAATATCGGGTGTTGCACATAACAGGTGGGCCAATATTACCTGTTCTGCGCCACTGCACAAGTTGCATGTCTGCCTCACTCTTTAAAACGAGTCCTTGTGAAGAGCAATAAGACCTCCAATATTGATATTTTTTCCATGGTTTGTCTTGATCATTTTGCTATTCCTGCTATTTGTGTCTCCTGGCCGTATAGTCCCACTTATCCATTGACTAATCCAGGGATCATCTTATACCTTCATACTCTCTAGAATAACACCGCAGTCTCTCTTCAAAATTCTGTTGGTGTGTCTGATTGCCTGGTTGACTCCACGCCGAATGTCCCCCATCCGAATTGACATCCTTGCAATTCCAGCTAAGCAAGCATCATCATGGTCAAGGTACTATGCAGAAAAAAACATAACAGAAAAATATCAGCAGCTGTAAACTAATTAGATAGACATACTAGGGACTAGAAATGTACTGTTGTGTAGAAGAGTAATGATACTTTGACTTTGGGAGACTGGCACAAAGAACTTGAGACAGGGAATTCCAGTGGGAGTCAGGTAGGGAGAGGACAGGTAACATGACATAGAAGTGTGTGATCTGAGTGTTAACAAATTATAATCACATCTACTGCAATTGTTGGGGCTGTGAGATGTTTAAATCATACCAGTGGAACAATACTGAGGGTGCTTATCTCTGAGAAGGTGGAGTTGTGCCCCTGGAATGTGGAAATCTGGTGCATAAGGCCAACCCCAGTGGTTCTATGGAGGAGGGAGGTAGAATGAGAGAGAAAAAGAGTTGTGAGTGAGCACAGGACAGAGGAACCAATTGGTGTTGGAGCTGATCACGAGCATCATGTTACTATTATTATTAAATACATTTGAGCGAGATTCTCCGTCCTGGGATGCTCGGATCACGTTCCCCGATGGGACGGAGAACGTGGCGTTGGGCAAAATCGGGGTCAGCGCCCGAAGGCGTGCTCTGACCACCACCCCCCCTACTGGCTGTGGCAACAAGGCCCACACTGCATGTCAGCAGGAACATGGAAATAAATATAAATGGGTCTCAATGACCCATTTGCATCTATATAGCGGGCCCGGTGCCCTATGCTCCAACCTCCTGCAATTCTCTGGTCCCCGCGGCTGGGAATCACATGGGCACGGATCAAAGAACAAAGAAAAGTACAGTACATGAACAGGCCCTTCGGCTCTCGAAGCCTGCGCCGACCACGCTGCCCGTCTAAACTAAAATCCTTCTACACTTCCGGGGTCCATATCCCTCTATTCCCATCCTATTCATGTATTTGTCAAGATGCCCCTTAAACGTCACTATCGTCCCTGCTTCCACCACCTCCTCCAGCAGCAAGCATCCCAAAAATGGTGCCACCCCCGATTTTGGTGTAAAAACGGATTCTCTGGCCAATTGCCGAACGCGATTTCGGCGTCGGCAATCGGAGAATCCAGTCCGTAATCTCCCAGAGAATCCAGCCCATTATGTTCTATAACTCTGTGTGAAGTTCTGTCTATAAGAAGTTCTCCAAAATAGTGGAAAATAATCTGAGTAAGCAGATGGCGCATTTGTTTAACATCTTATTTGAATGACAATACCCTCAACAGTGCAACACAAGTCCTATACTGCATTGAAGTATCAACCTGGATTTTTGTACTCAAGACTCTGGAGTAGGATTTTAAACTACTTAGACTTAAGAGACGATTGGGCTACCCAGTGAGTCACACCTGACACACACACACAAATGAACAGCAAAACCAATCATTTTGGGCCATTATACATTGCTTATAAAATTTGGCTTAATGCGGTACATTTTGAGGATTCAATGAGATCCTCGGTTTAAAATTATCTGAGATTATTTCTGAAGCAACATAATGTTAAGTGCATAAAGTTCATTATTGCAGTCACACAATAGGTTTGTTATGATCCATTAAGTAGGACAACTTAATCAACAATATCTTGCCTTATTGTCTCCGGTCATGCCTTTTTCATAATGTGCCAATGCATTCACATAGTCTCCCCTGAAAAACATATATTGGTTAACGTGGCAGACTTAAAAGGATATAGTTACCATTAATCCAAAAATAAGGCAAGTCTATTTTGCAATGTTCCATAACTTCATTTGTACATAATGTAACTCATGGAAATATAGGTGAGATCACGTGATTAGTAAGTGATTTATTGAATCAAAGATGAACATTGATTTTTATATCTAATGAGCACTTTTATATTAGAGAACTGACACAAAATCTAGGTGCACTTACATGCAAAAATGTTTCAGTGGTAGAAGAGGGTTTGTATATAAGAAAACATTATATGTGAAAAATTAGTGCTTTTATTGGATACTATAATTCTAGAACAAGAGATATGAACATGTTCCTCAACAAGTAAGACAAAAAATAGATAGCCTGAATAATGCAAACAAAGATTTTAAAAATTCCAATCCTTTTGATGTCCAAATTCTGTACCAGTAAATTGCATACGTTGCATACTCAAATGTTAATTCAAAGTAACTTTTTGCACAAAGGAATTCAAATGATCTGGGTCATTCAAATTAAGCAGCATAAATTGACATGAAAAATTAGCATGTGATTTGCATTAAGTGACTGAATAAGCGTAGACTGTATCGTAACTTGCCATTACACAGGGGGATTATTAATATATTTCAAACATAAAAGAGCCCAATTTTTTATACTTACGTGAACTCTAGTTGAATAGCATACTCTTTGGAGATAAACGAAATCTGATCAGGAGCCAGTCGTTTAGCTAATTGCAGAGCACTGTCCCAATGTTGTAGATCCCTCCGCATCTACATGAGAAGAGTCATAGTCATAGAGTTGTACAGCACAGAAAAGGCCCTTCCGCCCATCGAGTCTGTACCGACAATAACTATCTCTAATCTTGCACTAATCCCGCTTACCAGCATTTGAATGTGATGGTGTTTCAAGCGCTCATCCAAGTGCTTTTTAAAGGTTGTGAGGTTTCCAGCCTCCACTACCTTCCAGGCAGTGCATTCCAGATTCTCACCACTCTCTGAGTGAAAAAGTATTTTCTCAAATCCCCTTGGAATCTTCTGCCCCTCACCCTAAAACCATGCCACTTGTGAATGACCCCCCCAACCAAGTGAAACAGCTGCTTACCATTTACCCTGTCAAAACCCATCATAATCTTATACACCACAATCACATCCCTTCTCAATCTTCTCTGCTCTAAAGCAAACAATCCAAGCCTATCCAGTCTCTCCTTATAGCTCAGATGCTCCATCTCAGGCAACATCCTGGTGAATCTCCTCTGCACCCCTTCCAATGCAATCACCTCCTTCCAATAGTGAGGTGACCAGATCTGCACACAGTACTCCAGCTGTGGCCTAACCAACGTTCAGTTCAGCTCCAACATAACCTCCTTGCTCTTATATTCTATGCCACAACTAGTAAAGGCAAGTATCCCATATGCCTTCTTAACTACCCTATTCATCTGCTATTCTGCCTTCAGGGATCTGTGAACCTCAAGATCCAACTGTTCCTCTGAGCTTCCTAGTGTCCTGCGATTCATTACATACTCCATTGTCCTGTTTCTTCTTCCAAAGCGCATTACCTTGCATTTCAGGGTTAAATATCATCTGCCACTGCCCTGCCCATCAGACCAATCCGTCTATGTTAACCACCCTACCAATCTTGGTGTCATCTGAAAACTTTCTAACCATTCCCCCCCCCATGCTCTCGTCTATATCATTTATATATTTGTTTTTATAAATTTAGAGTCCCCAATTAATTTTTTCCAATTAAGTGGCAATTTAGCGTGACCAATCCACCTACGCTGCACATCTTTGGGTTGTGGGGGCGAAACCCACGCAAACACAGGGAGAATGTGCAAACTCCATACGGACAGTGACCCAGAGCCGGTATCGAACCCGAGACCTCGGCGCCATGAGGCAGCAGCGCTAACCACTGCACCACCGTGCTACCCTTCATTTATATATATATATATATATATATATATAACAAACAATAAGGGACCCAGCTCTAATCGCTGTGGTACACCAATGGACACGTCCAGTTACTCAAACAGCCTTCTACCACCACCCTTTGTGTTCTATTACTAAACCAGTTTCGGATCCATCTCGACAACTTTCCTTAAATTCCATGTGCTTCAACCTACTCAATCAGTCTCCCATGTGGGACTTTGCCAGAGGCTTTGCTAAAATCCATATAACCTAAATCAACTGGACTTCCTTCATCCACACACTTGGACACTTTATCTCTCGCTTCCAAACAGGGTGTCCCTGTGGGGGAGTCCCTATAGTCTGGTGGTCCCTGCTGAATCCAAGGCAGGTGATGAGCCTGTGGGGTCATCTATAAGGCAGCAAATGCCGGATATCCTGGGAGACGGGTCCAGTGGGAACCTGCTGCTTTCCCACTTCTGCCTCAATTAAGTCCACCACAGGAAGGCCCATGGACATCCTTCCTAACCCGTCGCCAATTGTGCCTCGGGTGGCAATTAATGCCCGCCTAAGGGCTTCATCCTGCTGCTGTTGTTATTCACCCAGCAGAGGGCGAGGGACTCGCTATGTGAGAAACCTGAAAAGTAAATAATGGCAGGGTTACTTGACGCTCTGGGTTAGGTGTTCTTCATTCAAAGGTATTCATTGCCTGATTGAGATACGGGCAGAGGACGGCCAGCTGAAAGTCACTCCGCTGCCCTTGCTCTCCTGCAACACATGCCCCTGCCATCACTCACCTATGCCTGGGTCCATCGGTGTTCTTGGACCTCAGGTGGGATTAGAACTGGCAGCAGCTACAGCCTTCCAGGTGACGCTGCCGAGCAAGGAAGAGCTGTCAGCCTTGGTCACGGAGATGGCTTGCCACTGTCAAGTTGAGTGCCTGATTGGTGACGTGGGGCTTTCATTGGCTCTGCCTGCATTAAATACCTCCCAGTATGTGGCAGCATAGAATGGTCCCTCATATAGTAGAAACAAAATGGCAGTGTCCAATTTGTATGTGGACAATGAATAAATGAGGACATGGCAAACTCTTTCCTTCCCACAATTCTGACAAAATTCTGACATTAAAATACTATCTACAATTAGCTCCACATTCACTATTTTTAGGAGAGAATGAACAGATGATATTAGTATGTTACACAAGCAGTCGAGACCCAAAGTGTTTCCTGGAGGTGATGATTATAGCCAACAAGCAGCTTGAAAGTCCATTTAACATGCAATATTGATTTCCATTTTCAAATCCTTCTTTAGAAGCTTACCCTACAGACAATGAGGAATTTAGGAACTAATAAATATTTCCTAGCCATTATCCTTCTAACACAGCTTTTATGTTTTCAGAGCAGTACAAAATGAAAAATCAATTCTAGTAATCGATTTTTTCAAACAATATTTTGCTTTACCATCTTTAAATCCAGACAGGAAAACAGGAACAAACTGCACATTAAGACTATCTTGGGCATAGTTCAACTGACTGAGAAAGTAGGTTCGGTGAATCGATAATTACTTCTTTTTTACATTTTTTTTTAAATTCTCCTCCTTTTTCACATTTTCTCCCACATTTACATCCATCAACAATAAACAATAATCAGCAAGTTCCCCCCAACTTTCCACCCCGGCTAGACCACTCGGACCCTGTTCTGCCAGGCTCCGATGGCTGCAGCCCCTCCCCCCACCTCACTCCCGTTCACTGGCCGGCTTAAACCGGCCAGCGTGGAGGCCCCCGCCCGGGTCCCTTTCCCACTTGCCCGGCCGTAGGAAAGCCCAAAGATCCCCTTTTAGCACACAAACCCCGCATATCCACCTACACCCCAAAGAACCCTCATTTCGAGTGAAAGTCCCGTCCCTTCCCTTGTCCAAATATATACCACATTGGCTCCTTTAGTCTCTACACCCGCACGCAGTGATACAAAAAAGAAGAAAATACAGTCATGAGGCTACATCGGCACATGGCCATTCCTCAATTTGTCAGTTCTGCCACAGTCCTTCTGCTTTCGCAAACTCCTCCGCTGCTTCCGCCGTTCCAAAATAAAAGTCCCTGAGCTTGTAAGTCACCCTCAGCTTCGCTGGATATACAATGCCGCACCTTGCTAATGTACAGTGCCCTCTTCACCCGGTTGAAGGCAGCCCGCCTCCTTGCCAGCTCCACCGTAAAGTCCTGGTATACACGTATACCAGCTCCAGCCCACTGCACTACCCGCTTCTGCTTGGCCCAGCTCAGGACCTTCTCCTTCACACTGTGCCTACGGAAGCACAGAGTCACTGCCCTTGGCGGCTCACTCGCCTTTGGTACAGGCCTCCACGACCGATGAGCCCGATCCAGTTCATATCGGGAGGGATCCTCCCCCTCCCCCAATAGTTTTGCCAGCATCGCGGCAAAATACTCAGTCGGCTTCGGTCCTTCAACTCCTTCGGGCAGCCCCACAATCCTCAAATTCTATCGCCTGGATCTGTTTTCCAGGTCTTCCATTTTTCCTCGCAGATCCTTGTTAGTATCCATCACCTTCCGCATCACTTTCCCCATCGAGGCAAGTTGATCACCGTGCTGCAATAACGTCTCCTCCACTTTCTTCAGCGCCTCCCCTTGCTCTCGCACCTCTGCCACTGCGCTCGCCACCTCCGTCCTCACCGGGGAAACCGCCTCCTCCACCAGCACACTCAAAACCTCTCTCATCTCCTTCCTCACCGTCTCCATGCATTTCGCAATCTGCGCCAACTGCTTTTCAAATTCCGCAGCCATCACCTTAGTTATTTCTTCAGCCGTAAGCAGTGCGGCCTTCCCTAGTGCTCCAGCCTCCATTTTCCTTGGTGACCCCGCGGTGACCTTTCCACTCCCCGACGGACCTTCAGCTGTTTTTTTTTCCGGCCGTTTTCTTGCTCACCCTCGACATTTTTCTTTGTTCTTCTTTTCCTCCTGTGTCTTCACTGTGCCTCCTCCATGCCTTCTCCCTGCTTCTGCCGCCTCCGTGGACCCTGGGACCGGGCTTAAAGCCCTGAAAATGCTGTTGCCGAACGGGAGCCCTCCATTGTGCGGCCACCTCCCACCCGCCGTCACCGGAAGTCCATCGATAATTACTTCTATCAAAATTAATGATATATCATCAAGTCGATGTGCGTGTGTCTTTTTTCCCTCCATTTTCAGGTTTGCCCCACCCTTGCATTAATCAAAGCTGAGAGGGCCGGAACCTGTTCCTAAAACAGCAAAGATAAATTGCGTTTATAAATATTTTTTTAAATCCCAAAGCACTTCACAGAAGTGCAATTAAAAATAAATGTATGCTGAGCTATATATTAGAAGGGGTGACTAAAAGCCTGGTCAAAGAATAGGTTGGTGGGAGACAGTGGTTAGCACTGCTGTCTCACAGCGCCAGGGACCTGGGTTAAATTCCGGCCTTGGGTTACTGTCTGTGTGGAGTTTGCACTTTCTCCCTTATGTCTGCGTGGGTTTCCTCCGGGTGCTCCAATTTCCTCCTACAGTTCAAAGATGCTGTAGATTAGGTGGATTGGCCATGATCAATGTGCGAGGTTATGAGAAGAGGGTGAGGCAGTGGGCCTGGTAGAGTGCTCTTTTGGAGGGTTGATGCTAACTTGATGTGCCGAATGGCCACCTTCTACACTGTAGGGATTCTGTGGATTTTAAAGAAGCAAAATGAGGTGAAGAAGGCAAGGGTTTTATAGAGTAAATTATAGATAATCCCCATAGCCTCTCCACTTCATTTTGAGTAAATTATAGATTGCATGGTCCAGGACGGCCAATAATGGGGAGTTAAAAGGAGTATACACCAAAGAAGCCAATGTCAGAGGAATGGAAAATTTAATGGTGATTGTAGGGCATGCGGATATTGCAGAGATAGGAAGAGGTCAGGCAAAGAGGAGGTTTAAACATAACAATTAGAATTTTAACTTTGAGACACTCAGATACTGGATGGCAATGTAGGTCAGTGAGACCAGGAGTAATTGGTAAATGGGACTTGGTGTGGGATAGGGTACAGGGAGCATATACAAGCTGTAGGAGGACATCTTACCTGTGCATTGTGTCTCCCTGCAATAGCACAGTAACATCAAAGGGTAAACTCATATCCTATAACCCTGTGGTGCATTATGTTAAAGTTTTTAATTCACTGCTTTATTAATAACATATTTGGATCTATTAACAAACTATTGATCTTCTTACATAAAACTGAAAATGATGGATAAAGTCAGTAGGTCTGGCAGCATCGATGGAGAGAAACAGAGTTAACATTTCGGATCTAAATGATCCTTCAACAGAACTGAAGGTAGGTAGAAATGCACAGAATATATAGTTGGAAAGGGGTGATAGAGGTGGGGCAAAATAGAAGATCTAGGATAGGTTGGGGCAAAGGAGATGTAGTCAAATTTGTCATGGACATAAGGAAGAGGGGAGTGTTAATGGTGCCATTAAGGGATGAAGAGTACTAATGGTGACAAAAGGCGAGACAGCAGAATGTGTTAATGGGAACAACTGAACAACCAAGGACAGGTGGCCAAGTGGGGGAGGGGTGGGGTTACGTTGGGCAGGCCCGGGAGCTGAAAAATAAATGTCAACAATTACAAGGGGCATGGTGGGGGGAGGGGGTTAAGATGAAAATGAAATGAAAATCGCTTATTGTCACAAGTAGGCTTCAAATGAAGTTACTGTGAAAAGCCCCTAGTCGCCACATTCCGGCACTTGTTCGGGGAGGCTGGTACGGGAATTGAACCGTGCTGCTGGCCTGCCTTGGTCTGCTTTCAAAGCCAGCTCTTTAGCCCAGTGTGCTAAACCAGCCCCTGGGGGACGGAGGGGGAAGTTTACTGTCTAAAGTTGTTGAACTCACTGTCGAGTCCAGAAGGCTGTAATGTGCCTAATCAGAGAAGAGGTAATATTCTGACAGCTTACGTTGGGCACCACTGGAGCATTGTAGCAGGCCTGGGACGGGCATGTGGGCATGAGAGCATGATGCCGAGTTGAAATGGCAAGTGGCTGGCATCATGCTGGCAGATGGGGCTAAGGTGTTCCGTAAAGCAGTCACCCAATCTGCGTTTAGTCTCCTCATTGTCAAGGAGACCGCATTTTGATCAGTGAATACAGCTGAACAAGTTGAAGGAGGTGCAGGTGAAATTCTGATTCACCTGAAAGGAATGTTTGGATCCTTGGACAGTGAAGAAGGAGGTGGTAAAGGAACAGGTGTTGCACCTTCTGCGATTGCAGGGGAAGGCAACATGGAAATGGGATGAATGGTTTGGGGCAATGAACTAAGGACAATTTTCGAAAACAGCACCTCTGACCGGTCTACCTTTTTCTTCAACTAAGGTTTCCTTCCTCTGGCACTGTGGTTGACCGGGCACTCAAATGGTCCGACCCATCCCCCGTACCTCTGCCCTCACCCGTTCCTCTCCCTTGTGGAACCATAGTAAGAAGTCTTACAACACCAGGTTATCCAACAGGTTTCTTTGGAATCAGTAGCTTTCGGAGCGCAGCACGTTCATCGCTCACCTGATGAAGGAGCTACTCTCCGAAAGCCAGTGATTCCAAAGGACTTTAACCTGGTGTTGTAAGACTTCTTACTGTACCCATCTCAGTCCAATGCCGGCATCTCCACATTGTGGAACCATGACATAGGCCATCTTGACCCAACTTTTCACCCCACCAGCCTCTGCATTCAAAGGATCATCCTCCGCCATTTTTGCCAACTCTAGCATGATGCTATCACGAAACACATTAGCCTCCCCGTCAGCATTCCACAGGGACCACTTCCTCTGTGATATCCTGGTCCACTCCTCCACTATAGTCACTCCGACAGTTTTACCTTTGTTCAGTTCTATAGAAGGATTGTTTAGACCCAAAATGTTATCTGTCTCTTTCCTTAGACACTGCCAGACCTGCTGAGTTTATCCAACATCTACAGTTTGTATTTCAGATTTCTAACATCTGCAGTGTTTTGCTTTAATTGATTTTCTTCACTTAATTTCTAAAGGAACATATGCTAAGACTAAATGTACAATTTTTATCCCGGCACTACAGGGGTTTTGGGTGGGGGTGGCAAAGGTGCTTTCGAAGGTGGTGGGGGTCCAGGTCGAACCAAGCTGGGGGTTGGCTATATTTGGGGTTGCAGAAGAGCCGGGAGTGCAGGAGGCGAGAGAGGCTGATGTTTTGGCCTTTGCGTCCCTAGTAGCCCGGCGCAGGATATTGTTAATGTGGAAGGAAGCCAAACCTCCGGGTGTGGAGACCTGGATAAACGACATGGCAGGGTTTATAAAGTTAGAACGGATTAAGTTCGTACTAAGGGGTTCGGCTCAAGGGTTCACCAGGCGGTGGCAACCGTTCGTCGACTACCTCACAGAAAGATAGAGGGAATGGAAAAGAAGAAGACAGCAGCAGCAACCCAGGGGGGGGGGAGGAATCGGACGGACTCTCAGGGATGTCACTGTATATGTATAGGCACTTGTTTTAGGTAATGTATATTGGACTGTTGGATTGTATCTTTGGAGAGTATTTATTTTTGACCAGGCAGTTGCCATTTAGTTTGATTTTTGTTTCTGTTCATATATTATTTATTTATTTGTTTAAAACTGGCCACTGTTATTTATATTGCTTTATTGTTGTGTAAAAGAAACACTACGTACTGTTATGTTTGGCCAAAAAATCTTGAATAAAATATATATTTTTAAAAAAATGTACAATTTTTAAACAGCTTTAGTTTTATGTTTGCCAATATCGTGGGCGGGATTTTCCACTCCCACGCCGAAGTGGCCGCGCCGTCGTGAACGCCGTCGAGGTTCACGACAGCGCGGAACGGCCCCGGTCCCGACCGATTCAGGCCCTGACAATGGGCCAGTATAGGGGCCGTGTCATCTACCCGCGCCATGCCTTGTCGCCCGCGTAAAAGCGGCGCCGCATAGGTGACGCGGCCGGCGCCGCATAACGGACGTCATCCGTGCATGCGTGGGTTGGCCGGCGCCAACCCGCGCCTGCGTGTTTGCCGTCCTGTCCAAATCCGCCCCGCAAGAAGATGGGGGACGAATCTTGCGGGGCCACGGAAGGAAGGAGGTCCTCCTTCAGAGAGGATGGCCCGACGATCCGTGGGCACCGATCGCGAGCCACCCCACATTGCAGGTGAAGCCCGGTGCAGGATCCCCCCTCGCTCCCCCACAGGCCGTCCCACCAGCGTTCACGCACCGCCCACGACTGCAGCGACCAGGTGTGGACGGCGCCGGGGGGAACCCGCCGTTTTGGCCTGGCTGCTCGGCCCATCCGGGCCTCAGAATAGCGGGGGTGCCGGAGAATCACCATTTTGGGCGTCTCCGGCGATTCTCCGGCCTGCGAAACTCGACCGGGCCGTTCCCGCCGCTTGGAGAATCGCGGGAGGGCGTCCCCGGAAATTTTGGCGGCCCAGGCGATTCTCCCAACCGGCGTGGGAGTGGAGAATCGCGCCCCATGTATCTTCCAAAATAAAACAAATATTATAAAGGGCGAAAAACAATTTGCATCCAATGAAATAAACACCTGAAAAAGCAATACATCCTTTGTTGAAAGATCAAAGGATGCTCGTTAAAATAACATTCAGCTTCTTACCTCTAATGCAGCAATTGGGCAGCTGGAGGCCAGATACAGATCCTGCGCCAGATTGAAATCATTTGTAAACATTGCAAGGTGTCCAGCTAGTAGGTTGTGGTCTTCTATTCCCTGAAATATTATGACACTGCACTGAAATATTATTACATTTTTAGAGAGCGATGGAGCAGCGTTAAATGAAGGAATGTAACAGTCCTAATTCTTTAAATGTGCTTGCTAATGGCTCACCTCTGTTAGCATTGAAAGAACTAGGTTGATATTTTAATAGTACCCCTTTGGTACATAGGGTTGAGAAGAAAGTTTACTATATTTTTTGCTGTATTGCTGCAAATTACGGGCAGTAGGAACGGAGCTGCAAATTGCACAACCCGATTTCCTTTTAATCAACTGTTCAATAGTATGTGTTGATAGCACGGATCATTGGCAATTACCAATGACCTGTGACACTTGAATTAGGTGATCTGGGAATGTTGGGCATTTACTGCACTGCTGTCTCACAGAGCCAGGGACCCGGGTTCGATTCCGACCTCGGGTGACTGTCTGTGGAGTTTGCACATTCTCCCCGTGTCTGCGTGTGTTTCCTCCGGGTGCTCCGACTTCCTCCCACAGTCCAAAGATGTTCAGGTTCGGTGGATTGGCCATTCTAAATTGCTCCTTAGTGTCTAAAGGTTAGATGTGATTATGGGGATAGGGTGGGGGTTTGGGCTTAGGTAGGGTGTTCTTTCAGAGGGTCAATGCAGACCCGATGTGCCAAATAGCCACTTCTGCACTGTAGGGATTCTAAGTTTCTAAAGTGAGACTGTGATAGTTAAGCGGATATTTTTGTACTGAGAAAATGTATTCCGAGTGGTACACGCATTAACTACAAGTCTCATGTTCATTGGTGCTTGCGGTGTTTCTGGAGAAATCTTGGATGATGGTTTTAACACAAATGCTGGAAGTCAGTTAACATTCATTTCAAAATAATTGGATTACAATTTCATGGAACTATAACATAATCATTGCATCCAATATGAATATATAATTAACCATGGTAGAAAATACTCTTCACTAACTACAGAAAATGCTAGAAAAACTCAGCTGGTCTGGCAACATCTGTGGCCTGAAGAAGGAGCAGTGCTCCGAAAGCTTGTGATTTCAAATAAACCTGTTGGACTTTGACCTGTTGTTGGGAGACTTCTTACTGTGCTCACCCCAGTACTGCGTTGGTATCTCCACATCTGTGGAGAGAAACACAGAGTTAAAGCTTCAAGTCTGTATGACTTCTTTCAGTCATACGGACTCGAAATGTTAACTCTTGTTTCTCTCTCCACAGATGGCCAGACCTACTGAGTTTTCAAGTTTTCTGTTTATATTTCAGATTTCCAGCATCCGCAGTATTTTGCTTACAGCTGTCTCGAACTGTTCTTTGATATTTAATGCGGTGCTGGTGAGTATCACATATAGAACCATATCACAAAGCATTGCATCAATTACAGGCTAGAATTTTGCCACATTTACTTCAAGCAATTTGTTCCCAACTTAAAAATCAAATGTTCTTATTTTTACTTTGCCATTATAAATTCTTATTTCAAAAGTTATTATGGAAACAACATCTGTAAAATTGTCACACTGCACTTGCACCTTTCTGCCAATGGGTTTCTGTTTTTTATCCTTTTCAGGTGGGAAGTGATATGGTTTCGTCACAGAAAAATACAGTGCAGAAAAGGCCGTTCGGCCCATCGAGTCTGCACCGACATATGAAAGGCACCTGATCTGCCAATCCTAATCCCATTTGCCAGCATTTGGCCCATAGCCCCGAATGTTAAGACATGCCAAGTGCTCATACAGGTACGTTTTAAAGGATGTGAGGCAACCCGCCTCTACCACCCTCCCTGGCAGTGCGTTCCAGACCATCACCAACCTCTGGATAAAAACATTTTCCCTCAAATCCCCCATGAAACTCCCACCCCTCACCTTGAACCTGTGACCCTTGTAATCGACCCTTCAATTAAGGGGAACAGCTGATCCCTATCCACGCCCCTCATAATCTTGTACACATCGATCAGGTCGCCACTCAGTCTTCTCTGCTCCAGCAAAAACAACCCAAGCCTATCCAACCTCTCTTAATAACTTAAATGTTCCATCCCAGGCAGCATCCTGGCAAAACGCCTCTGCACCCGCTCCAGTGTAATCACAACCTTCCTATAATGTGGTGAGCAGAACTGCACACACTCCAGCTGTGGCCTCACCAATGTTCTATATAACTCCAACATGACGACCTTGCTTTTGTAATCTATGCCATGATTGATAAAGGCAAGTGTACCATATGCCTTTTTCACCACACTATTAACCAGCCCTTCTGCCTTCAGAGATCTATTTACGAACACGCCACGGTATCTTTGTTCCTCAGGACTTCCCAGTGAGGTGCCATTCATTGAATATTTCCTTGTCAAATTATTCCTTCCAAAGCACCTCAAACTTTTCAGGATTAAATTCCATCTGCCACTTTTGTGCCCATTTGACCATCCCGTCTATATGTTCCTGTAACCCAAGACTCTCAGCCTCTCCATTAACCACCCATCCTATCTTTGTGTCATACGCAACCTTACTAATCCTACCCACCATATAGTCATCTAAGTAATTTATATAAATGACGAATAATAGGGGACACAGCACAGATCCCTGTGGTGCACCACTGGACACTGGTTCCCAGTAACTAACGCAGCTGTCTGTCATCACCCTACATCTCAGCCAGCTTTGAATCCACCTTATCAAGTGCCCCTGTATCCCATGTGCATTTGCCTTCTTTATAAGTCTCCCATGTGGGACCTTGTCAAGTGCTTTGCTGAAATTCATGTAAACTACATCAACCCTTATCTACACACTTAGTCATGTGCTCAAAAAATTCAATCAAATTTGTTAGGCATGACCTCCCTCTTTGACCTGATGGGGAAAGAAGCCATCAATGACTGTAGGCTTCATTTGAAAGGGAAAATGTGCCCTCAGTGACTACCTCTCTCCCACATCCCTACATTTTCCTACCAGCTGCTCACTCCCCTCATGATAATTGGCGGAATTCTCCGACCCCGGAGTTAGAAGTTGGTAGCGGCCCCTCCGGCGATTCTCCGGGCCCCGATGGGCCAAGTGGCCGTCGGTTTCTGGCCAGTCCTGCCGGCGTGGATTGGGCATGGTCCCACACGGCAGGACCTGGCTGGTAGGCCGGCTGATGCGGTCCTCGGGGGTGCGCGGGGCGTTCCGGCCCCCGTGGGGCCCCGCACGGTGGCCTGGCCCACGATCGGGGCCCACCAATCTGCGGGCGGGCCTGTGCCGTGGGGGCACTCCCTCCTTCCACGCCCGCCCCTGTAGGGCTCCGCCATGGCCGGCGTGGAGAAGACACCCCCTTGAGCATGTGCCAGAATACGCCGGTCGGTCTGCGCATATGTTAAACCACGCCGGCGGTTCTGCGCATGCGCTAACTCGCGCAGTCCCTCCGGAGAATTCCGCAACTTCCGGTTGGCCCGATGCCGGAGTGGTTCACGCTGTTCTTGGCGCCGGCGTCAGGCCAATTTGCCGATTGCGGTGAATCCCGCCCCTTATTCTTTACCTTTGTACTACCTTCCTATTTCTCCAGTGTTACTTACCTTTCTTTAACCTTCCATTCATGGTAACCTAAGTCCCTCTAATTTCTCCCAAGATTAGCTGGTGAGAAGCTTGAAGCCATCTCATACACAAACAGCTCCCTCCTTTCCTATATGTTTTCCTCAAAAGGTTGCTTGCTTTCAAACTAAAACTTATAAAAGTCAAATTAGAAAAAATAATGGAATTATCTGACATTCTCAGCATGTGTGACTGTCTCTCAATTCACCCATTTTCTCGATATCCATCTCACTACCGTCCAATTTGTATGCTTCCCTCCAAGAAGCATTGCTTGCCTTCAAAATGTAACATTAAAAAATCTAATTAGAATAAGGATTAAAACTGCCTTTCCCTCTGTTTCAAGTTACAATCCATCTCATAGGTAAGCAATTGACAGTGAATGGCAGAACAGGCTCAAAGGGCCAGATGGCCTACTCCTGCTCCTAGTTCTTATGTTCTTATTTAATAGTCACAGCTCTGGTCAAATATATCAACTTCAAACCCAAGATTTTGGGAGGCCTTTAAATAAAACTTTTAATGAAGACATTAGAAGAAATAAAATATAATTCAAAGGATAAATGTAATCATGATGTTTATATTCTTATTTTATACATAAGCAATTGATAAAGATATTTTCAGTCACCCTAATCAAGACCAACCTTGACCTGCTCCAGTGAAATTACCATTCCGACATTTCCAATCATACGATACACACGGATTGCAAACTCCACTTCCATGTGATGGAGGCAAGCACGAGCGAACTCAGTCCATGCTGAAGGATCAATAAGTATTTTGCACACATCCCATGCTTCACTAAACCTGCAAGAGGCACAAGAAAAATTAATAGCAATATGAATTCAAAATAGTTTGGATGATAAGCATATATGCATTATATGGTGTAGTACCAAGCCACAGAGACGAGCTTTGTGATGGGTACAGCCAAGAGAGCAATGGGAGGCTACAGTTAGATTGAGTGTCTTTGGATTAAGGATAGCCTTAAAAAGTCAGAATTGGGATGTTGAGTTGCCTGTAAACATTCTTGAAGAAAAGTTCCAAGAATTGTGTCAACACATTTATGATAACCTGTGACACCTGTGGGTAATATTGCAATGACGATTCCCCATTTATAACACTCATATTTGTCACATTTTCCTTCCTAACGATACTGTGGGTGTTTCTGCAACATATGGACTGCAGCGGTTCAAGAAGTGGCCTATTCAGCAATGCCCACAGCCTATGCTTTTTTAAAGCATAATAGCATATAGCCTCACGGCGCCAAGGATCCGGGTTCAATCCTGGCCCCGGGTCACTGTCCAATGCAGTTTGTACAAACTCCCCGTGTCTGCGTGGGTTTCACCCCCACAACCCAAAGGAGTGCAGGGTAGGTGGATTGGCCATGCTAAGTTGTTCCCTTAATTGCAAAAAAAAAAGAATAGGGCACTCTAAACTTATAAAAAATAAAATAAAAGCATATGGCCACAAATTCAATTCCCAAACGGTTGCAACACAGGCTTCCCTGAGGTAGGCCATTTACACTGCCTCTGGGTTTGTAGCATGGCATAGAGATAGCTGTGAAGAGGAAAAGGTCCCTGCCATTCCCTCTGTTAAGTTGAAGCTGGACTGTTCCATGCTCCTTAACAGTAATAGGAGGCTGTCTGGAAGCCAGTGCATTCAGCATTGCAGTGTGCAAGCACAGAAATGCTCTCCTGTATGCTGGTCCATTATCGAGGTACTCATCTGCTACCTTGTCCTCCAGTAAGCTGGCACATGACCCATCCTTTACCCCTGACTTGCTTGTAGCTCATTTATGCCTGGTGCTGATCCCAATTCTATGCTAGCGTCCAAACTAAGTGCAGTGACAGTGTCTGAATTGGTGGTTGCAAATGTCAGCTCACATGGTGGGTCCTCTTCGTCAATGCTGTGCTGTTGTCCTCTCTCTTCCCTTTGGACTGCAATGGCTATGTAATCAGCAGTTTTTGGGTGTCTGAAAACAGGAACTCAGAAGGGGAAGGGTGTCGTAATGCAAGCGGTTTGGAATGGGATGCAATAGGTCCATGGTCACACCATGACCTTGCCAGATAGCAAGCTGGGGATGTGCTGGGAGTCGAGAAGTGGCATAAGGCAGGAACATGCAGCTTTGCATGCTACATCATGCAGCTGGCCGCATGATGCACAGGACCATCTTCTGTGTAGGGTTTAGGCAATGCAGGCACTTTTGTCACCTTCCAGATTGCGTCTGATCTGTTCCCTTCTATTGTATGCCACTTAGTCTTGCAAGAGAGAAAAAAGAATGGCAGTGATGTCTAATACACTGATATGCCTGCAATAACTAAATATCTGGAAATATATGGAAACAGTGAGGTAATGTGGAGGTGGTATTGTTACGAATGTACGGGTGAGGTGGAGTATCTCGATGCAATGTATGAGTGTCATGGACTGCTTCTAGCTGTGTGATGGGGTGTAGTGTATTGAGCAATGTGAGAAATTGGTGTTGTGGTGGGTAAGAGGTGTTGTGGTGGATAATGCATTTGAAGATGCATTAACTACCTGCATGAGGTCATTAGGTTTCTTGTGCATTGATTGATGTCAGGTCCTTGAGCCTAGCTCCTGGGAATTGACCATTCTGGCCATCAACTCCCACTCGCTTCTCAGGGTGGTTCTTGAGGGTCTCCTCGCCCCTTCACTTGGCCATGGTGTCTTTTCTTTTGCCCACCTTCGCCACTAATGGCTCCAAGGTTGCATTCTGGAGGGTGGATACCCAGGTGTTCTGTTTGCTAAAATGTCCTTTTCTCCATCTTCCTTAAGAGACAGTCTTCCTTGAAGAAAAAGCAGGCTGCTTATACTATGTGAATGGCAAACAATGCTGCTGCCATCTCCTGCCATATGTACAGCGCACCTAGCAACAGAGGAGACCAGTGCTGATAATGGTGCTGAAATCATGCCGGTGAGGTGCGTTGGCCAATTTTGTGTCTTGACTACCTCGATCTGAAAAGACACTGGCAGGCCACAAACTGTGACCCCGTCTATAAATTGGAGTAAATGAATTTCACGCGCTCTGCCTTTGTGCAATTTCTGTCGATTGACACTGTGAAACTCTTCCCAGCTCTGAATGTCTACCTTATTGGATTTCAAATGAGCAAGGGAGGAACCAGTTAATTGTTAAAAGCAAATTACTACAGATGCTGGAATCTAAAACACAAACAGAAAATACTGGACAATCTCAGCAGTCTGACAGAATCTGTGGAGAGAGAAGAGGGCAAAGTTATGAGTCTGGATGACTCTTTGTCAAAGGTAGAGAGAACTGGAAATAGGGTCAGAGTTATACTGTTGGGGGGGGGGGGGGGGTCGCTGGAGCTGGATAGAGGGCAAGCGAGAGGTGGAGATTGATAAAGATGTTGTGGACAAAAAGACAAAGGGAACTTTATAAAAAGTGCAATCCAAGAGGTCAAACTACAAGAAGAAAAGCCATGACTTACTTTTAAGACTGCAAAGAGAAAGAAAGTCTTTCAGTTACTGCTAAATTGCCCCTTCGTGCACAAAGATATGCAGGTTAGGTGAAGCTACAAAATTGCGTGGATAGACGGGGGAATGGGTCCAGGTAGGGTGTCCTTTCGGAGGGTTAGTGCTGATTCGATGGGCAGAATGGCCTCCTTCTGCATTGTACGAATTCTATGTAATTGAATAAGAAGGGTGCTGGTAGTGGTACATTAAGAGATCAAACTCAACTCACCTCTTAGTGGTACCTCGAGCCCGCCCTCACCCCACCTCTTAAGGGCAGGGTACCCCTGGATCCGATCCCTGGCATGGACAACCTGGGCACCCTGGTATTACCAGGGTGGTGCTGCCAGGTTGCCCAGGTGGCAGTGCCAAACTCCCACCCTGCCCAGAATCCGGCCACCTGGGGGCCACCAATGGCCTGGATGACCCCTTCAGGTGCCGTTACGCCTGGTCCACATTTGTGTGGTCCAGTGCTAAATGGCGTAATGGCGAGGTCTCCCAGGTGCAGGCGTTCGATCCCCAACCTCGGGAGAATCAGGCGCTGACATATTTAAATGAGCCTAAATAAGTGATCAACGAGGTGAAGGCTAAAACATCTGCCCCCTGCTCCCACCTGCAGGACCAGCAAGTCTGACACCCCGAATATGGCCCCCAGGAGACTGGGCTCTAAATCCACATGCAAGATCGCCGACATGGTGCTGAAGAACAACCTCCAAAATGTCTTCAACTTCGGGCAGGACCAGAACATGTGTACGTGATTGGCTAGGCCCCTCGCACACCGCTCACAAATATCCTCCACCCCCTCATACAACCGGCCCTCCTCGGCATCATCAGATTCGTCCTATGCACTGCATTTAGCTGCATCAACCCCAGCTTCGTGCAGGAGGTTAAGGCGTTCACCCTCCGCAACATTTCACACCACAACCCCTCCTCCAGCGCCATCCCCAACTCCTCCTCTCACTTGGCCTTAACCACATCCAGAGATGTCATATCCCACCCAAAATCCTCCCATAGATTGCCAAGTTGACTCCCCTCTCCAGTCCCATCACCAACAGCCCCCCTCCAACAAAGAGGAGAGCGATGCCACCAGAAAAGCCGGAAAAACCTTTTTTGCGAAATCCCACACCTGCATGTACCTGAAAGCCCCCCGTATGGGATCACAAACCTTTCCTCCAGCTCCTCCAACCCGTAAATTGGCCTTCTGTAAACACGTCCTTCATTTCCTCACTTCATTTCATCACCCCTCGCTCCTTCAATCCCCGAAACCTAGCATTCATCCTCGCTGGCTCAAATCATGGTTAACTCGGATCGGCATCAACTTCAATCCCTCCCCCAACCTAAAGTGCTGCTGAAATTGCTGCTATATTTTCAGTGTGGCCACCAGCACTGGACTCCCCGAGTACTTCCCTGGGACAAACGGGAGTGGCGTCATTGCCAATGCCCACAACCCTGACCCTTTACAAGAGCCTGCCTCCATCCTCACCCACAAAGCCTCCATCTCCCTACTCCAGTCCCACATCTTCTCAGCATTCGCTGCCCTAAAATAGTATAACAGGTTCGGAAGGGCCAGGTCCCTCGACTGTCGTCCTCTCTGAAGTACTGACCTCCTAATCCTTGCCACTTTACCTGCCCACACAAATGATGAGACCAATCTATCCACAACCAAGATTTGTACAGGTTTATCATTATGAGCTTGCTTTTGTATTCATGTCCTTATTTATAAAACCCAGGATCCCAAATGCTTTATTTACGATTTTCTTAAACCTGCCTTGCCTCCTTGAATGATTTGTGCACACATATCCCCCAGGTCCCTCTATTCTGCACTCCCTTTCGAGCTGCACCCTTTATTTTGTATTGTCTTTCTTAGTTATTCCCACCAAAATTGAATGACTTCACATTTTTCTGCATTAAAACTTATCTGCCAATTGTCTGCCCATTCCACCAGCCCATCCAAGTCATTTTGAAGTTTAGCGCTATCGTCTTCACCATTCATAATACTCCTAAGTTTTCCAAGCTTAACAGAATAGTGTGGATTTTCACACATTGACATGAGACTGCATCTGTAACTTGTGAGAAAATGGAACACAATGCAGTCATTGATGTTTTCATTCTCCTCCTATTCAGAATAATTGGGTATTACAGCCATCATATTTGTGCTTGTGAAAGTGAACTCAATTCCAGAGACACTTAACAGCATGGAAATTCCTTAATCAAAGACTTAAAAGTAGCATTTGAAAATTCAGATAACTTCTCATGAAATCAATTTGCTGGTATCAACACAACTCGCATGTTTTCATTATTCCTTAAAAAGCTAACTCACCTTTTCAGAATTAAACACTGGGACAACATTGGCTGAAGATCATTGGGTCCAAGATCCTTTAAACCAGCAAGGAAAGAGTGTGTGCTTAAAAGGATACTGCTGATTTTCCCACTCTGCGTCTGACATGTTAGCTCTCCATTATACAACAACAGTGGCTTGTGAGAAAATGGAAGTTTAGTACCACCTGCCAGTATGACTTTGGAACCTGTGAATTAAGCAAAGTGAAAAGAAATGGATTGCTGCACCAAATGAAGATTAATGCAGGAATGTATGTTCGGACCAAAATGTTTTAAAAATAGATTTTTAAAAATGGAAATATACTTTAAATGACAAACTACTCAATGCAAATGAATTCTGGTAATAATGGTCAGTGGATGGACAGATTTTTTTTAAAAAATCAACAAATTAGATGGTATTTTGGAGTTTTTTGGAATTCTGTACTCCAGAATTCAGTTGTTAAGTATATTAGAGTTCAATAGATTTTTGGACACTATGGGAATCAACCATATGTGAATAGTGCAAGGAGGTGTACCTGAGATACAAAATCAATCATAATCTTGTTGATTGCTGGAACAAGCTTAAAGGGCTAAATGGTCTACTTGTAGTCCTATTCATAGAATCATAGAATAGAATCACTACAGTGTAGAAGGAGGACATTCGGCCCATCATATCTGCACCAATCCTCTGAAAGAGCTCCCTACCTAGGCCCAATGCCCCACCCTATCCGTGTAACTGCACTTAGGGCAATTTAGCATATCCAATCCATCTACCTAACTTGCACATCTTTGGACTGTTGGAGGAAACCAGAGCACCCGGACAAAACCCCCACACACACACAGGGAGAATGTGCAAACTCCACATGGACAGTCACCCGAGGTCGAAATCGAACCTGGGTCTCTGGCGTTGTGAGGCAGCAGTGCTAACCATTGTGCCATCCTTTTATATTCCTTATGTTAATATGGAAAAATCACTGTTTTCATTATACTTTCCTTACTGAGATTCCTATATACTTTTTATTCCTGACAATAAGGATAACAGAAGCACAGCATCGTAACTTCATCATACTTCATTCATACAGCACCAACAATGCTACCTTGAATTGTGTCCTTGTGAAAAACGTAGGTGTACACTTTGTCATCATCATAAGCAATAAAGACTCCTTTATCCATTGTAAAGTGTTCCCAGAGAATACTTCTAACAGTAGTGGGAAAGTTTGGGACCTCGTGTACAGTATCATTCACCTTCAAGGTTAATGAGAATTTAAAAAAATTCAAATCAAGAACACACACCATACAAACACTTTCCCCTAAATTTACAATAACCTGACTGTAAATACAACTGAGAGTCCACTCAGAATACCACAAAAGAAGTTTCAACTTCCCCAGTTTAGATGACAGGGTCATCACTTTAACATGGGGAATAAACAAATAAAGAATATTTTATTTTTACTTGATAGATTACTATTGTCATTACTCTTCCATTTAGAGATTTATCTTTGTTTTACTTCATGGAAATGAGAACTTAAGCACAGTATGATAATGTCATGCTGACACTGAAAACAGTGTTACTTACTGGACAGTAGACAAACCCATCACTCTTGTCATCAATGAATACCATTCTGGTCCCGCTGGGATCTGGGAAAACTTTACGGATATTCACTGAATGGCGATACTCATTCACATACTGCCAGTCCTCAATATAGAAACATTGGATGATGCCAGTCTGAACAAGAAAGCCATGGAAATATTGTCAATACTCTCAATGCAAGTTCTCTGGAAATTTTACATTGGTATGTTGAGAAGGTAGGGTACCAAACATCCATGGACCTACATTACTGGCAGAAATGTAGCAGAGTGGATGCTAGCAAGGACCATTCCTGACTCCATTGGAGTACCCATGCACAAGCTCACTTATACTGCATATAAATAATGATCATGAACATCAAAATGTGTGCATCTGGAGACATTTTCCAGAGGAGGGGTGAGGGTAAAGGAGAGTGTGAGAAAAGCAGTGCCCGCAACTTGACTAACAGCACCACCAGCAGAAAATTTAAAAAAATATATTTTTAAGGGAGCTGATATTACAAATGAAATTGAAATTTTAACTGGGGATCTTGGGTGCCATGGAGCCATGCTTATCGAGGCTCCTATGCCCCATTTCCATCCTACGAATGGGGCTGAGGTTAAAAGTATTTGACCTCTAGGTATTTACTGCTAACTATCCAATGCAAGTGTCGGTTTAACTTATAACATTTTACTTTTAGTTTCATATCAGATCTTAAACACTGGATTTTGAGAGGCATCAGATGCACTGCACCTTCTGTACACAAAACATTTTTTTCAAGAAGTTTGGGGACTTCAGATCAGGTGCTCAGCCGGGATACCCAGGTAGGCTTCAGTTCTGCCCCTCCACACTCATGTAGACAAGGTCATTTTTGACATTGAGGAGGATTGATCAGAAGGGGAAACAGTAGCGGCTTGGTGAGGACTAGGGCACCAAAGAGGGATATGAGGGGACTGCAAAAATATTGCCACAAATGGAGAACCAAAGGTGAGCCAGTTGAGATTTAGAAAATGCCAGACTGTCCCCACACTATCTCCTCTTTAAGAGGCTGGGGGAGTTTTTATTTTATTTTAACATGGAATGGGCACAGAAGGTGATATTACAAAAAGATACTATGATCGCTATTCTTGAGCTGTTCCTCCACTGTGTGTGCCCTGCTCAGTGGATAGCATTCTCACCTCTGAGTCAACAGGTTCAACTTCCAATCCAGAGACTGGAGTACAAAAATTTAGTCTGATACTCCAGTGCAGTGCTGAGGTAATGCTGCACTGACAGAGGTGTTGTCTTTCGGATCAGACATTAAATCAAGGTCCTGTCTGATGGGTCTCTAGGATAGGTGTAAAAGATCCTATGATACTATTTCAAAGAAGAGCAAGGGGCTTTTCACAGTAACTTCATTGCAGTGTTAATGTAAGCCTACTTGTGACAGTAAGGATAAAGATTATTATGACATTTATCCCTCAATCAACATCACAAAAACAAAATTGTCTGACCTTATCACATTGCTGTTGTGGGAGCTTGCTGTGCGCAAAGTGGCTTCTCTGTTTCCTGCATTATAGCAATGGTTACAATTCAAAATGTACTTAATTGCCTGTAAAGCACTTTAGGTTGTCCTGAGGTCATGAAAGCCAGCATCTAAAAAATGTTACCTACAGTTACATTTTTGTGAGGTTCGCCACGTGACTCACTTTAATCCCTAGGACCAGATCCAGCAACACCTTCTTCTTAGTTGGGCAAGAAACATACCAATCAAGTTCTTCTGAAAATATTTCAGAAATTCCTCCCCTTCTCTGCCCTGAACACAATCTACTGTCCCATTCAATATTTAGGTAGTTAGTCTTCCATTTTCACTACTCGATAGTTCATTCACCTCGGAGTAATTTCCCTGTGAATTTGCTCCTCTATTTCTTTCCCACAGTTTGGTGGCCTCTAACATACACAAAGTAACGGAACAGCTCTTCTACTGTTTCTTAATATGGCACTTACATCTGTTCCATAGACCAAGAAGTCAGCAGTAAGTGCGTGGCATGTGACTCGGCATTTGTCATCACGTCCTGGAAAAAGACGAGTTTCTCTTTCCTCCTGGGCTTCAACACCTTCCATTTCAATCTGCAATCAAATCAGAAGGGGTAATAATACTCTTCCCAATAAAACCAACTGACTCACTTGCTATAAAAATGCTACATTTCAGTGTCAATGAATTGAAAACACCGTCAAACAACACTGACATGAACATTCAGGCAGAACATAAGATCTATGTCAAATTCACAAATTTATTTGACATTGATAGTAGTTTACAACACATAAGCGTATAGAGCGAGTAAAGTCATTCTGGTCATCAAGTTCACTCCACCCAGGGTCCATGCGTGATTATTCTAACATTGGCTTTTCTCTC
The DNA here is from genome assembly GCF_047496885.1 of Scyliorhinus torazame. Taxonomy (NCBI): domain Eukaryota; kingdom Metazoa; phylum Chordata; class Chondrichthyes; order Carcharhiniformes; family Scyliorhinidae; genus Scyliorhinus; species Scyliorhinus torazame. The sequence continues at coordinate 186,092,901 of NC_092709.1, read as the reverse complement.
CTACTTGATCTAACCCTTATTTCGCTTCTTCAACAAATATTGATCCAGCTCCATATTAAAAGATGTCAATATAACAGAAATACTTAAATTCTGAAATACACCAATTCATTTCTAACAGAAGCTGAATGTGCTAATGGCTCATATCCTGCGGTAAAGAGACAATTTTGTTGCTGAGTCCACCTGGCACAAGTCAAAATGAAATCCATCTGACCTAGGAAGTCACTATTTGCAGATGCAAGTCGTTACCCAAGACTTTGGAAATGGAACAGCAATCCATTCTAGGGCTGGAAAATCAGCAACTACAAGAAGGGCATTTGGTTCTGGCCAGTACATGAAGTGTAACCAAAGCCCTCTGGCAAAATCATCATCTTCCTGAATCTTTGTTTCAGTCCAACAAACAACAGTTCTTCTGGACACTTCTCCAAATGATATCCAATCACTGAGACAGTAAAATGAGTGCAGTACTCATACCTCATTTGGACGGGAAATGTTTGTGCTTGCTTCAGACATAGACAATATAATGGGAATAGAGACCTTGCATCGCAGATCTGGAGTGTTTCAAAGCTAAAGCCCTTTAAATGTATTGATCATGAATGCAACAGTTTTACTAAAAGAGAGCTATCAGGAGCTATTTTAAAAATGGCAAGTTGGTAATAATAACATTTCACGTTCTTTATTTTCTGTGGGCAAATTAGACATTTTCCAAGTTAGTAGTTATAAATTGATTTCCCTTGTTTGCCTGCGGTAGTTTTGATTGGGAGGTTCTGAAATTTTTCTCTTTTAATGTTAATGAAAATTCAAGTGCGTCAAATTCCAAGCATGCATTTGACAATTTCTTACGGACAGAAAATAACAAAGACAGTTTGTGTTGCCAGATATACTGGTGGTTCACACGAGTGAGTAAATCACCAAGAATAAGGGGCTGGATTCTCCAGACCCCGAGGCCGAAATCGTGTTTGGCGACAAGGCAGAGAATCCAGTTTTGCGCATGAAATTGGGGCGGGCCGATCGGAGGGCAGGAGGGGGCCTCATTCGGGACTAGGCTTTTTTTGTGCGGGCGGTCCGGGTCGGGCGAGCGGCCGATCAGGGGCACTATTTCCGCGGTCTGAGTCCGCATGGAGCACGGCGTGGCTGCTGGAGGCCGCCGCTGTCCGCATGCGTGGCCTCTGACCCGGAAGTGCGGGGGGCATATCGGCAGCTGGAGCTGCGAGCTTCACGACAGCTGCCTGCCAGCACACTGCAAGGCTGTGAATTTGTGGCCTTTTGACGCCACTTTTCCTGGTGTAAAAGACCACAGTTTTCACGACAGTGTGGGAACATAGTCCCGAAAACGGAGAATCCGGCCCAAGGAATATATGTCTAAAATAGAAAATATATTATATTTTCAGCACGGTAGCACAAGTGGATAGCACTGTGGCTTCACAGCGCCAGGGTCCCAGGTTCGATTCCCCGCTGGGTCACTGTCTGTGCAGAGTCTGCACGTTCTCCCCGTGTCTGCGTGGGTTTCCTCCAGGTGCTCCGGTTTCCTCCTACAGTCCAAAGACGTGCGGGTTAGGTGGATTGGCCATTCTAAATTGCCCTTCGTGACCAAAAAAAAAAAAAAAATGTTAGGAGGGGTTATTGGGTAACGGGGATAGGGTGGAAGTGAGGGCTTAAGTGGGTCGGTGCAGACTCGATGGGCCGAATGGCCTCCTTCTGCACTGTATGTTCTATATAACATGTAGTATAATCAACACTGACCATGAAATTCAATTGGCACAAGTTCAGAAGTGTTATCTTCCTGCAGAATCCTCTCATAAATACCCAAGATACTCCCCTCCTCCATACCCATCACCGACAGCACTCTCTCTAACAGCAAAGAGGGAGGCATTACCGGGAACACCGGAAAGATCTTCCTCCTAAAACCCCGCACTTGCATATACCGGAAAGCTTTGATCCATGGGATCCCATTCGTCTCCGTCAACTCCTCCAAACTCGCAAATCCCCCCTCCAGAAACAAATCCCTCATTCCTACCTTGTTCTCCCAGCACAGGAACATAGCATCTAATCTAGCCGGTTCAAACAGGTGATTTGCACAGATTGGCGCCACCTTTGACCCGAATTTAAAATGCTGCCGAAATTGCCTCCAAATCTTCAGAGTCACTACCACCACCGGATTGCCCAAGTATTCCCCTGGGGAGAACAGGAGTGGCGTGTTCAGCAGCACTTGCATCCTCGACTCCTTACATGAACCCGCCTCAATCATCACCCGAATTTTCTCTTGATTCCTGTACCATCCCACCACCTTTATGGCATTCGCCGCCCAGTAGTAATAAATCAAATTCGGCAGGGCCAAACTGCGCCCCACCACTCTGGAGCACCGATTTCCGAATTCTGGCGGCCTTGTCCACCCAAATAAAGAATGTGATCAACCACTTCACCCCCTGAAAAAACGCTTTTGGCAAAATCACCGGATGATATTGGAATAAAAATAGACGGCGTGGTAAAATATTCATCTTTATCAATTGAACCTGGCCGGCGAATGACAGAGGGAGGCTATCCCACCTCTGTAAGTCCGCCTTGACCCTACCCACCAGGTTCGTGAAGTTCAATTTACAGAGCCAGGTCCAATCTCGAGCCACCTGCACCCCCAAAGTGGAGGTCGCCATACAAAACGGCAACTCCCCCCAAATCCATACCCTTCCCCGGCAGAGAAACCGATAAGCACTCGCTCTTCTCCAGGTTCAGTGTGTATCCCAAGAAAGCTCCAAATCAGGTCAACAGCCCCATTAGATCTCCTACCGTGGGGACCAGGTCTGAGATATACATAAAGGTCATCGGCATATAAGGAAAACCTATGCTCCACCGCCCTCCACCCCCCCCTTTCATTATCCCGTCCACCTATCTGACTGCCTCAGCACAAATGCCAAAGGCTCTGTCGCCAACTCAAACAGGAAGTAACCCAATTTCCGATCATTCGTAGGGACACTTGCTTTGGGCTCCCTATAAAACTTAACCCATGAAACAAACTTGGGGCTTTATCCCAATCTGTTCCAACACCGCAAACAAGTAACTCCACTTCACCCTACCAAAGGCCTTCCCCATATCCAGTGCCACAATAATCTCCTGCTCCTCCCTTCCCGATGGGGAGAGCATCCCGGTTAACAAACACCACACATTCGAGGACAACTGCCTACCCTTAACAAACCCTGTTTGGTCATCCCCACCCACCTGCAGAAGACACTCCTCAAAGCTGAGTGCCAGCACCTCAGCAAGAATCTTGGCATCCACATCCAGTAGAGATATCGGCCGGTATGACATGCACTCTACTGGGTCCTTATCTTACTTCAATGGAAGCGGTATGGAAGCCTGCCTCATCGCCTCCGGAGCACCCTACATGACACCGCATCCTCAAAATCTCCACCAACAGCAGTACCAGTCGGTCTGCAAACTTCCTGTAAATTTCCACCGGGAACTATCTGTCCTGGTGCCTTGCCTGGCTGCATTTTCCCTATGGCCGTCCGAACCGCCTCATTTCCCAGTGGCTCCTCCAACCGTTACCTATCCTTCTCCTCCACCACAGGGCACTCCAATCCCTCCAAATGCTCCACCATATCGGACTCATCCCCAGCGGTTCTGACCGGTACAGCTTTTGATAAAACTCCTCAAATGCCCTATTCACCTTCTCCGGCGCAGTCACCAACCCTGCACTCACCTCTCGTATCCGAACGATCTCCCGGGAGGCCACCTGCCGCCTAGGCTGGCCAGCCAACAAATAGCCTCCCCTCCAAAGTATCCGTAACTGACAGGAATTAGCTCCCCGATCTGTCACCACCTTCTCCATCTGAAAACCTGAGTCACCAGCACGGAGCCCATTGCCTCCATCTTGGGACAGGGGTGCGAACGGAGCTAGACCTGGAGGCTCTTCCTGGGGGACCACTGAAGTCATGACCAGGGTCCGCGTTCTTGCTGTGACTGTGCCACCATCCTCTGGGTCTGTGCCACATCAGCCAGTGACTGCACAATCTCCCTCTGGGACTGGGCCACCTCCCTCTGCGTCTGTGCCACGTCGCCCAGCGCCCGGGCAATGCCGCTGACACGTTCAGCCATGGTCCACACTGTGACTGGGCCACGTTCAGGAGTGCCGCTGCAATGTGCAGGTGGCTCTGGCACATGGTTGCCTGTGAGATGGCAGCCCTGTCCTGGCCCTCGGCCACTGCCTGCACAGACTGGCCCCGGCCTTGGACATGCTGATCCATAGCGGAAACCCTCGCCCCCAAGGCCTACACCGCGGACACCGCCCATGCGGTGTTGGCCTGGGTGGCACACATGGCCGACACCACCTCCTGCTCCTGCACGTGGTTGGACTCCTCCACCTGCACCTGCTCGCCGACAACCCCATATGTAATCCCTGGCTCTGCAACTGCATTCCACGATCGATAGGACTGTCCGTCCCAGAAGCCCAAAACCCATTTGGATGCTAACTAATCCCTGGGGTCAGCCTGCCCTCCGACCGTTCGCCCCCTCGGGGGTTCCTACCTCCACCTGCTGCAACGGAGCATGTGTGTGGTGCGCACCAGATAGTGTCCCAGTAGAGGGTGGCCCTCCTCTCCTCCACGGTGTCTAACAGGGTGTCACGCTCGGCATCCCTAAAACGGGGTTACACTCTCCTCGCTGCCATCTTGTCGGCTGGGGTACTGTGTGTGGGGAACAAAGTGTGCACATGTGGCTACAGCTTGTTGGCCTCCTGAATGTCAATCGCGAATCCTACGAATCCCACACTGTTTTCATTGGAATCACTTGTGTTCCACCTGGCACCGGTGCTAGCCCCTTAGCTGTCGTTGTATTGGTCCAGGTGCGGCACCAGTTTTGCTGTCGTAGAACTCTGTGAATCCTGCCCCATTGTGAACTCTTAGTTTCAGGAACGGAGAATTTCGCCGCCAGTGACCATCTCAGCTCAGTCCCAATCCTTTTGCCTTCACGAACGCCTCTGCCTCCTCCGCTGTCTCAAACTAATAGTCCCTGGGGTTATGCGTGATCCTCAGCCTCATTGGGTAGGCCACTCCGAAGCACACTCCACTTGAAAAGCGCTGCCTTCGCCCTGTTAAAAGGCCGCATGCCTTCTTGCCAGCTCCACCGTGACATCCTGGTATATATGAATACCACTGCCTTCCCACCTCACCTCTCAATTCTGCTTGGCCCATCTTAATACCTGCTCCTTCATCTGGTAGCTATGAAAGCAAACAATCACAGCTCTTTAGCCATAGAATTTACAGTGCAGAAGGAGGCCATTCGGCCCATCGAGTCTGCACCGGCTCTTGGAAAGAGCACCCTACTCAAGGTCAACACCTCCACCCCATCCCCATAACCCAGTAACCCCACCCAACACTATGGGCAATTTTGGACACTAAGGGCAATTTATCATGGCCAATCCACCTAACCTGCACATCTTTGGACTGTGGGAGGAAACCGGAGCACCCGGAGGAAACCCACGCACACACGGGGAGGATGTGCAGACTCCACACAGACAGTGACCCAAGCCGGAATCGAACCTGGGACCCTGGAGCTGTGAATCAATTGTGCTATCCACAATGCTACCGTGCTGTGCAGTCTTGGCGGCTCGTTCGCCTGTGTCTTCGGCCGGAGCTACAGATGGGCCCTATCCAACTCAAAGGGGAGGCCTCCTCTTCCACCTCAGACAGCTACACAAACATCTTTGCAAAATACTCCGCCGGTTTCGGGCCCTCCACACCTTCAGGCAGCCCCATGATTCTGAAGTTCTGCCATCGCAACCTGATCTCAAGGTCCTCAACTTGGCCCTCAGACCCTTATTTTTCTCCTCCACCCTCAGCAACTACGCTTCCAGTGAGGTGGGCTGGTCACTGTGTCGCTACAATTCTTCCTGCACACCCTTCAGCACCTCACCATGCTCCCCCGCACTGTCTCCAACGACTTACCAAAAGCCTCCTTTATCGGGGCCAGCGACTCTTCCACGGACTTCTTCAGGGTGTCCATCATCTCCCTCCCTTGCCACACAAAATGTTTGGCAAATTGCTGCTCAAACTCCACCGCCATCACCTCCATTAGCGTATCCATTCTAATGGGTGCAGCCCCACCCAACAAGTTTGCTCCCGCCACTTTTTCTCGAGCCACACTCCGCACTGTTGTCAACTCTGCTGGCAAACCTGCACTCGCACCCTTTCTCCTAGTCTTTCTTTGGGATTTCAACATCCTCCAGTGCCCACAAGTAGGATTAGTTTGCCCACAAAATCCCCTCATTAGCTGGGTAAAAAGGGCCAAAAACCGAGGACACTAGCGGGAGCCACTTAATGTGCGACCCCCACTTATATGTCGCCACTGGAAGTCCCCAGAAATCTTCCTCAGTTATTTTAGGTCTACATTTTTTCTCCATTATATTCAATTCTCCAAGTAATTTCATCTGCATTCCTCTCTCCCTTAATAAGCCCAAGTGCAACTTCAATACATTGCTTGATTGCGTGAGCACATAGTGATGAAAGTCACAAAAGTGACAACGGTCATTCTTAATTTCCTTATTCTTACTTTCATGTCACGGCACACTGAACACAGAATTTAGATACTGAAATGTTCAGAACAGTAGATTCCACTTTGAAATAAATGGATCTTAATGAGAAAATATAGAGTTTAGAATTCATTTGGTGTAAATTATATGTATAATTAACTCTTTTACTGATATATTTACAGAAATCTCAACACAGAAGGAGACTATTATGCTCTAGTGCTGGCTCTTTAACTGGAAAACCTACACTAATTCCATTTCACTACACTGTCCTCATGCCCTTTGGAGCCCTTCTTTTCAAATATATAACTAATTCCATTTAACATAATTTCTGCCACAATAACTACCTTTGGTGAAGAATTCAGTAACCTGTTAAAAACTGATCAAGTTAAACCCTGAGTTTGTGCTTCATAGTAATGATACACCACTGGAGCTAATTTTCCACTATTAACCCTCTTGAAGCCTTTCCAAATTTTGAAGACCTCGATTTGTTTCCCCAATAATGTTTTGTGTTCAAGTGGGGAAACCCAACACATTGGAGAACCATGAATGTAAGGAAAATGCCATGTGATCCACCACTGCAAATCAGAGATATATTGGTGTAATACACAAGGTCATAGCATCAATTGGCTAGGAAGTTTCACAGGAAAGAATGGAAGGTCACTGTCTTAAAATGATTTGGAAACTGAAGCACAACACAACAGCAATTTTATGAACTTAGTTGTGATATGAAATAATGAAATATGAAATGTACAGGGTTGCAAATTATATGCCAATGTTTGAATATATATTCCATAGATTTTTTAATTCAATAAAATATTTTCTAGTTTAATTTTAAAAGGCTACATATAGTGAGCCTCTTTAATGGTTCCATTAGTTATGGTTAATGTTTGCATAACATTTCTTTGTTATTTAAAAAATAAATATATTTAACAATTGCATTAAAATGGTGCATAAAAGGATTTTAATGCAGCCATGTTAACCTGAGACACCAAGAGGAAACTGGAGTCCAAGAAAATTGGCCTTGAAATTACACGAGGAAAGAACAATGCGCTTAATGCACTCATGTGATTTTATTTATTTGCTACTTTAGTGGAGGCATTAATTAATTTAAAACAAATGGATTAATAACTGGTCTAAAATAGCAGATAAAAATATTTCAGACAAATTAACTAAGTGTTTGTGTGCTACCATTCCACTGTCCAATATTACGAGTAATCCCTGTTATTTAAATATAAACATATGATATATGCATAAATATATATGTATGTATTATAAATGTATATCTTTTTCTTGTTTTAATTAAACTATTTGATAACTAGACCAGATAAATGTCACCGTTAAACAAAATACTTATTGACCTGCCTATACCAATGAACTGCACTTTCTGAAAAACCTGTTGAATAACTGGGATCATAAAATTGATGTTGGAACTAATCTTACAATTGAGAAAACAGAAGGGGAGGCAGAGAGCACACAGTCTCACTCTATGTGGATGATCTGCTCCTCTACACCTCGGACCTGCAAAACGGCATGAAAGAAATCATGAATCTCCTGGAAGAATTTGGGGCTATCTCGGGCTACAAACTCAACCTGGGCAAAAGTGAGGTTTTCCTGGTGAACCGGAACGGGTGAGGGGCAGAGCTGGAAGGTCTCCCATTTAAAATCGCCCAAAACAAATTCCGCTATCTAGGGATCCAAATAGCCCACAATTGGACACGGATCCACAAGTGGAATCTGACCAGTCTGGCTGAGGAAGTTAAAAAGGACCGTCAGAGATGGCATGCACTCCCGCTTTCCGTGGCGGGATGGTGCAGACGATCAAGATGACGTACTGCCAAGATTCCTCTTACTGTTTAGATCAATACCGTTTTTCATCCCCAAGGCCTTTTCCAAAAAAAATAGACAAAATGATTATGGTGTTTGTGTGGTAATGGGGGGAAATCCAAGACAACATTGCCGAGAAGCAGCAGACAGGAATGAGGGGGGGGGAAAACAGGGGGGAAAGACGTAAGGAAACGCCAGGAGAGAACCCAGAGAGAGACCGACACGGGGACCAGAGGACCCCTCATGAAGTTATAAGAGCAAAACAAACGACACAACAAACCATCTACGGTGAAGCCTAAGATAGGACCCGGCGACAGTAGAAAAGGGGGAGGGGAAGCATGGGGATGGGAACAAAGGGGGGGCTGAAAAGGAATAACGTGTAAATTGCAAATAATAACCGTTTCATCCATCTCTTGAACAGTGTAAAAATGTAAACTTTAATAAAAATATTTAAAAATAAAAATAAGACACACTGAGTCAAAAAAAAACATTTACTAGTGATTGGAAAGAAAATGCTAAATTTGAACCAGATAGCATACTTACCATATGTAGCTGAACTCTTCCCTCAAACAGCACTGCTGCATAGTCAGAATTCAAACACATACTAGTTACTGTGCCCAAGTACTCCATGTCTTTTAGCTTCTCCACTCCTTAAAAAGTAAAAAAAGCAGCAAACCAATCAGCACATTTTGGGATAAAATTAACATTCTATACCATGGCCACTTGCGGACTTTATCAAAAGCCATCTGAAAATCCAAATACATTCTCCCCTTCTGTTGGTAACATCCTCAAAGTCCAACAGGTTCGTCAAACAGATTTCCCATTCATAAATCCATGTTATAACTGATTCCAACATTTTCCCTACTATTGATGTTAGGCTAATATCTATATCTGTCACAGTTTGACCTCTGATGTTAGTTTCTCTGCTGTTTGGCCTTTCACACCTTTTGTTCACTCTTTCCTTGGTTTCTGTAGCTATGGCTCATCTTTCAAGAACAAAGAACAATACAGCACAGGAACAGGCCCTTCGGCCCTCCAAGCCTGTACCGGTCATGATATTAACCTTGGCCAAAACCCTCAGCATGTTCTAGTGCCGTATACCCATCCTATCTACGTGTTTGTCAAGATGCATTTTGAACTCCGTTAATGTATGTGCTTCCTCAACCTCCCCTGGCAACGCGTTCCAGACACTCACCACCCTCTGCGTAAAAAAATCTGCCTCACACATTTCCTCTAAACTTTGCCCCACGGGCCTTAAACCTCTGCCTCCTGGTTACTGGCAGGTAGGGCAACACGGTAGCATAGTGGTTATCACAATTGCTTCACAGCTCCAGGGTCCCAGGTTCGATTCCCAGCTTGGGTCACAGTCTGTGCGTAGTCTGCACGTTCTCCCCGTATGTGCATGGGTTTCCTCCGGGTGCTCCAGCTTCCTCCCACAGTCAAAAGATGTGCAGGTTAGGTGGATTGGCCGTGCTAAATTGCCCTTCGGGTCCAAAATTGCCCTCAATGTTGGATGGGGTTACTGGGTTATGGGGATAGGGTGGAGGTGTGGCCTTGGGTAGGGTGCTCTTTCCAAGAGCCAGTGCAGACTCGATGGGCTGAATGGCCTCATTCTGCACTGTAAATACTATGATTCTATGACTGACCCCTCCACCTTGGGAGAGTGCCTGCCCATCCACTCTATCCATGCCCCTCATAATCTTGTAGACCTCTTATCAGGTCACCCTTCAACCTCCGTCTTTCTAATGAAAACAGTCCGAATCTATTCAGCCTCTCCACATAGCTAACACCCTCCAGACTAGGCAACAGCCTGGTAAACCTCCTCTGCACCCTCTTTGATTCTCTCACTGCACTGTATAAATATTTCCCACTTTCTATATCTTTTAGCTCTGACAAAGGGTCATCTGGACTTGAAACGTTAGCTCTTTTCTCTCCTTACAGATGCTGCCAGACCTGCTGAGATTTTCCAGCATTTTCCCTTTGGGTTCAGATTTCAGCATCCGCAGTAATTTGCTTTTATACCGTTTAATGTATTTTCCCAATCCATCTCAGCCAATCTGCAGTTCATATCTTCATAATTTCCTTTCTTCAAATTTAACACACTGGCTTCAGATTGAACTATCTCACTTTCAAACATAATGTAAAATCCTATTATGATCACTTAGCCCTAAACATTCATTTACAACAAGGTTGGTGATTAGTCTTTTCTTGTTACATAATGTGTAAAGTGGCCTATTCTCTAATCGATTCCTCAAGATACTGCTCTAGAAAACTATCCTCAAGGTATGCCATCCACCACCTTAAACATTCTCTCTCTCTCACCAAATCACCAACTCTCAGTACCATTTCCAAGCTCCTTGCCCTATCCATGGGGGAGATTGTGGCACTGTGGATTGGACCTACCTTCAGGCTGAGAATTCAAAAAGATGAAGATAGATTAACGTAGGAATTTTAGAAACAGAACAGGCCATTCAACCTACTCTAGTCGACCAGGTCACAGCTGACCTACAACTCTACTCCATCCTCCCATCATTGCTCCATATACCTTGTTATCCTTATCAACTCAACATCCACACTTTTGTGGGGCAAGAGCTGCAAATTTCTGACCGTTTACGTGAAAAGAAACTGCTCCCCCTTCACATAAAATAAAGCAGGTGGCCAGCTCACTGGCTTCCTGCCAACACCCAGCCTGTCCCCCTTATGACAGGGGACCGGTAAGTTGTCAGGTGGTCTGCTTGTCCTTAGGCCCTGAAGTTGCCAATTAATTTCCATTTAGGACCTCATTCTGTCTCCACTGCTACCGGTGATGGGGAAGGCGGAGAGAAGGTGGTCAGCCCGCAACTTTGACAGCTTGGGCTAAAACAAGGGAAGGCAGGGTGGGTGCCTTCTTTGGAGGATCCCTGTGTCTATTGGGGGCACCCCTTCTCCAAGATGGCACCCCACTTTATTTCCACCTGATGTCAGGTGCCCAAAGTTGAACATGGTACCCCCAATGACGTCTGACCAAGGCTCTATACAACTAAAGCACCACTTCCTCCACTTTTTATTCCAGCCCCCTTGAGATAAAAAACAATATTCCATCAAACTTTTGATTGCTTTTGCAGCTGGCTCCCAATGCACTTACACTCCTGAATCTCTTTGTTCTTCTACATTCCTTTGTTTCTCAAAATTTAGAAAATTCTCTGATTTACTTTTCCTGAGTTCAAATGTGGATTGCCTCACACCTGCCAACATCGGACTCCATTTACCCAGGTTTTCCTTGCTCACTTAGTCTATCTATGTGTCTTTTAAAATTTGTGCTCCCACTGCACTATTTATTCTCATTCCCAACTTGAAAGAAATAATAACTAGAACAAGATTGGAGTTGTTAGTATGTTAAAGCACAGCATTTTATGAATAGAATTTGTGAGCTAAAAATACTAATTGCTATAGATAGTATGAAATGATGCAAACATTGAGGCACGGTGGCCCAGTGGTTAGCATTGCTGCCTCACCGTGCCGAGGACCCGGGTTTGATCCCAGCCCTGGGTCATTGTCCGTGTGGAGTTTGCACATTTTCCCCGTGTCTGCGTGGGTTTCGCCCCCACAACCCAAAGATGTGCAGGGTAGGTGAATTGGCCACACTAAATTGCCCCTTAATTGGGAAAAAAAATTTTAAAAGAAAAAAAAAAATTATGCAAACAAATGTGGCATAGGCAAGGGCAGTATCAATAGCTGAATCTTCATGGCTAAGAAGTATTTGGGAAAAACAAAGATTGAATAGTGTTACTTAGTTTCTAAACAGCTACAGTGCTAGGGCTGTTTTTCATAAATGTCTTTATGAATGTAGAAAGGAGCTCCTCCTCACTAGACTACTGCTTTTTTCTTAGAGAAAGTAATTCTATGCTATTGGGCGTGATCTTCCAGCCTCGTTATATTTGCGCTCAAGTGAAACGAGACTGATGAATAGGTGCCAAAAACGGGAACCGCACCAGGCACCAATTTGCGATGCAACCGGCCCGCTCCCCTAGGCGAAATCGGAATATCGCCATTGCGAGAAACCAATTATCACCACGTAAACCCCATTTCCATATAATTAAAGAGAGCCACCCGTCATCCAATAGCATGGTAGCATAAGTGGATAGCACTGTGGCTTCACAGCGCCAGGGTCCCAGGTTCGATTCCCCGCTGGGTCACTGTCTGCGCGGAGTCTGCACGTTCTCCTTGTGGTCTTCGTGGGTTTCCTCCGGGTGCTCAGGTTTCCTTCCACAGTCCAAAGACATGCAGGTTAGGTGGATTGGCCATGATAAATTGCCCTTAGTGACCAAAAAGGTTAGGGGTTATTGGATTACGGGGATAGGGTGGAAGTGAGGGCTTACATGGGTCGGTGCAGACTCGATGGGCCGAATGGCCTCCTTCTGCACTGTATGTTCTATGTTCATGTTCTATGTTCAATAGCCTCCTGTCATTCATTGGCCTCTCCAGCAAGTGGTCACATCACGCTGGCGCTGATTAGTACTCCTTTTTAAAAACATGAAGCTGACAAAAGGGCTTTTGTGGAGTGCTGCGGAGGTGAGTAGCCAACTTTACTCACAGGCATAAACCCCGGGGTGCTCGGCTTGCTGCCCATGTGCTCGGTGGAGGATGGGGGACCCTTTGCAGGGGTGGGCTGCCATGGGAGGGTGGGGGGTGACACTGGGAGGGCAACCGTTCGTTGCACCACCATGCCAACCCCTGGATCTTGCGTACCCGTTCTGGGGGCAGCCCTTGTCCCTGCCCGTCTGTCCCCACCAACTGCCGAAGCCTTTGGCTGCACGGCTGAAGGCTAGCCTCCAGGGAATTGGCATTCGTGGTTAAGTGAGAACTTCACACAACTCAAGTGTATTCCCATGGTTGGGCAGGCCACGAGGCATGCGGGAGTCATTGCCTAGCATCCCAATCAGACTGCGATGCCTGGACAGTGTGCCAGAACACTGCAGGAGGAAACACCACACACTCAGCAGCCAACATCCGAACACCCAGGGGATGGAACACAGCTCCAGGGGACATGTCCATGGCCGGAGGATGGGTAAGTGCCACGGGGAGGGGACCAGCGCCCGGTCCGGTTGATGTTGTGAGCGGGTGTCCTGGGTACAGGGTCTGGGACCCGGTGAGGGGGGCCTGCTGCGGCCTGGAGTACCTGGGCAGGGCGTTCCGGGTAGAGTGGCGGGGGGAATTAGTGGGGGAATGGAGGGTCCCAGGGTGGGAGCCACCGCTGTTTGTCGGTCTAATACCCTCTCCCAATGCCTTACAGATATTGAACACTATGGCAGGGATGTTGGACGCAGAGGTTGCCCTCGTGGTGCTGGTGCTACGCGATGCGGCCAGGTGCTGGAGGAGGCGGCAGCAACAGTGGCCCATGTGCCGGACCCCGCCCCACACCCTGAGGACCCGGCCGCCCATCAGGTTAGGGAGGGACCCATAGGGGGAATCCCTCAATGGCCCAGGGTGTACAGGCGCCGCTGGTCGTTTGAACAGATGACAGACAGCATGTGAAGCAGGAGGCTCCATCTCAACAAAGAGACTGTGTGACACCTGTGCCATATCCTCATGGACTTGGCACCACGTGGAGAAGGAGGACACCCGTTCCCGGTGGTTGTCAAGGTCACTGCAGTCCTGAAATTTTTGTCAACAATTTCATTCCAGGGCTCAAGTGAGGACCTGTGTGGTATCGCACAGGCCACAGCCCACAGGTGAATCCGGCAAGTCACGAATGCCCTATATGCCCGAGCAGAAGACTGTATCGTTTTTGACATGGGTTGAAGGGGTGGTCGGAGGGAGTATTGAAGGGGGAGGTGGGTGGAGAGAGGATTGAAGGGAGAAGGGGGTGGAGGGAGGGTTGAAGGGGTGGGTGGAGAGAGTGCTCAAGAGGAGGGGGATGGGGGGTAAGATTGGGAGTCGCCTGGGGGATGCTCCCTTGGGGGGGGGTTGGGGGATGGGGGTTAGTGTCTACTCACTCATGTTTCCCAGTGTAGATCGATGACCTTCTTACGACACTGGAGGCCAGTCCTGCTGGTCACACTACCTGAGTGACTGCTGCCGCCACCTCATCCCAGGCAGCACTGGCTGCCTTGTGGCTCACTCTCCGGGACCCTTGGGGTAACAGGACATTCCTCCTGGCCTCCACCGCGTCCAGGAGCCTCCCCCGGTCAGCATCCCCAAATCTTCGGGCTGGTCTCCTCGGCGCCATTGTTGTGAGCTGGCTGGGGTTGGCTGAGCAAGTCCAGTGCTGCTCGACCTTGTTAGCGGGAGCTGGCGAGTGCAGACCCGTTAAATCAGCTGGCAAGCCGGCATTCGGGGCGAGAAGCCCATGAAGCAATTAACGTTGAATAGCGTTGCATAACTCGTTCGGCTGAACGGTGGGAAACGCGCAAAAATTCCCGCTCGCTAACAAACTGAGAATTTCTTTCGGAGAATTGCACCTGTTGTGGAAATTGTGGGGGCGATTTTGCACCCACATCCATCGCCAGCGGGAACGGCGATGCAGGTGCAAAATGGCGCGAGAAACGAGATTCTTGGCGGCAAGATCTCATTTTCCGATTTTTCCCACCCTTCCCTGGTAATGTAATGAGGTTTATGCCCACAAAGGGTGAGAACCTCGTTTTAATGCTTTTACAAACATTTGAATGTAATTAGTGAGCTCCCCGCCACATGAACCCCCTCACTGATTATTCAAACCTTTCCAGTGTGACGTATACAACAGCTATTTAAAAATGTGAATCAGGCGACGGTATCCCGTTGGAAGCACAAAGGAAAATATAGCCCCCAGGGGGAGACGGACCTCATTAGCACAGGTTGGCGCTGCAAGCCTGGCAGTGCCAACCTGTCGTGGCTAACCTTCTGGGGAGCCCCATTGGGGACAAGGTTTGCAGTATATTTGTTGAGGGTGGCACGGTGGCGCAGTGGTTAGCACTGCTGCCTCACGCCGCTGAAGACCCGGGTTCGTTCCCGACCCCGGGTCACTATCTGTGTGGAGTTTGCACATTCTGCCTGTTTCTGCGTGGGTTTCACCACCACAACCCAAAGATGTGCAGGGTAGATGAATTGGCTATGCTAAATTGCCCCTTAATTGGAAAATAAATTGGGTACTGTACATTTTATAAAAAAATATTTGTTGGGGAGGGGGCTTCTTTCTGTGCTGATCAGGTACCCTTTAAAGATAGCGCTCCGATCTCTGTGGAGTCAGCCTTGCCGGCTCTATCAGGTCCTGCCCCAGTGATGGAGTAAACCATGACCACTTTAATAGGGGCTCAAAATCTGGACTGACAACTTGGCTGTGTAGCTGGAGAACAACAGGCTGATTTTCAGTCAGAGCTGACACTGAAAATATCCGGAAAAATTCTGCCTTGTGTGTCAAATATTTTAGTTCTCTTCTAAACTTATCATAAACACTATTAAAGTTGATTTGAGATATTCCTCTTATTTGGGTCTGCATCAACTTATCTAAAATCATGTAAAAAATATTGCCTAAATTATTCAGAGCAGGGTTATGTATCTGGGAACACATTCTTGCTGATTCTGCATCGAGTGATGTGTAGTGATGTCAGCAGAGTGTTTGTGCGGGCTTTGGGCAGATCACCATCTTAATTGTATGAGCAACATCCTTAATAAATCTTTCATCGTGTTGAACAAGAATCAAGAATGTGGGCACCTCCGTACCTTTTCTCTTTGCGGCAACCAAGACATATAGCAAGAGTGATGAGACAAAAGTAGGAAAAATTAAAAACTCTTGAATATCTTGTAGCCACCTGGGTTGGTCACTTCCCGACTTAAAATGGAGATCCGCAAAGAATACAGGGAAATTCAGTCAAGCCAGGAAAAACTAGTAGGTGCAAAGTTTCCTGTGTATTAGAACTTGCAGAAACCCAGACAGCACTGAAACCAACAGCCATCTGCATATTAATGAGCGATCACCGGGAACAATTGAAACATTTAAGGTGATTAAGGCCAAGCCAGACTCCTCGGCGCCAGCAGGAGCCAAGACAAAGGAAGGCTAACGGACACTTAGGGACCGCCCAGCGATCAGGGAACTGCTCCAGTATTGGAGAAATCGATCCAAGTGATTGGACCGTAGTCCAATCACTTGGAACCAGATACGGGGTCCGCCCCGAACAGCGCGAAGCCCCTGGGGACTATAAAGTAGAGTCCCCAAGTTCAATTTGTCCTTCTTGGCAGGGTCATTCAGCAGCTCAAAACAACCCTTGACAGTGACCTGCCTAGCTGCCGCATCAACCAAGTAAGTCTCCAGTCAACGCACGCTACGAGATAGGCGCTCCTAGCTACCAGTCCATACCAGCTTTTGAATCCTGCAGACTCAGAATCGAACGAAAGGCCATTTGTTCCCATGAACTGGTGGGCCAGTTCGAAGCTAAGTATAGGCCTTTTAGTGTTAGAGATAGTCTAGTAAGTACAGTTTTATGCATGAGTAGTGATTGACTGTGTATAATAAATTTGTTTTGATTTGAATCATACTAATTGGTGTGTTGAGTTATTGATCAGCACTTGAACTTGAACCTCGTGGCGGTATCATAAAGATACCTGGCGACGCTAGAGCAAAGGTTATCGAAACAGAGCAAATTAAGTAAAGACACAACGAGCAACGAATTAAGAGCCAACCAAAGTTAGCAACAATCTGATAGGAAGCCTTAGCAAGGTTGTATACATTAGAATTGTTCATAATCAAATTTAAAATGCTAGTCAAATTGGTCATTATAATTTGAGATGTTCTCACTCATATTTAAGATTTTCTTCATTACTGTTAAATGCAGTTAACTAAATCCTTTGAAACATTTCATTAATTGTTGATATATATGCAAAGCATTCATCTGAACCTACGATTTTCCCCAAGAGCATAAAACCAAGCTCGATTATTCATTCCAACAGCCACATGATATGGGCCAACGGCGATAAAATTAGGTTCGACCTCAACAGATACTGTGATTTGTGGTTCCTGTAGAGAAATAAATACAAAATACAGGTTGGTGTTAGTTTAATAGACTTGCCAAGAACTACATTTTCTCTAACGAAACTAGACTTAGTTTATTATCTACCAAGGACAGAATGTGGCAATATTTCCTTTGTTTTTGACTCTTTAGTATGACAAGTAATTCACAATAAGGAATAACAAATGTTCATTCAATGGTAGATGTCATTTATGGAACTCTCCATGTGTACTAAGTGACAAAAATTCTTTCTTCTTTGCATCTAATGCTGTGGGATATTTTTGGCAAAGAACCCCAAGCAGGCAATACGAATGAGTCACTGTCGATAATGGTCACAATTAGACTCAGAAACCCATAAATACATCACTGTAAAATTGGGTAGTGGTTGCTCTCCAGAGAGCACAATGATCTTACCAATTCTTTCAACATCAACATTTGTGTGCTAACCATTAACAGTAGTAAAAATCTAATTATCTGCAGGTCAATTGATTAAGTTTATATTTTACGTAGCAATTTCTGAGCTAGTTAACATAGACATAGAACATACAGTGCAGAAGGAGGCCATTCGGTCCATCGAGTCTGCACCGACCCACTTAAACCCTCACTTCCACTCTATCCCCATAACCATATAACCCCTCCTAACCTTTTTGGTCACTAAGGGCAAGTTACCACGGCAATTCACAACTAACCTGCACGTCTTTGGACTGTGGGAAGAAACCGGAGCACCCGGAGGAAACCCACGCAGACACGGGGAGAACGTGCAAACTCCGCACAGACAGTTCTGACAAGTATTTTTGCCTTGCAGATACTGACAGACTTTTTGTATATATCTAACAACCTTGATTATTTTTGTATCATGGGCATCTTGTTTGTTAAACTATTTTGCAAAGTCTTTTGATGGCTCAAAGAATTATTACTGGCTATAGGCAGAATAGAGCAGATAATTATTTTAAAAATACACTAGACCATAAGTGCTGACTAATTGGCTTGATATATTACACTGCATGCAAACAGCTATTAAAAAGACTGACTTGAAGCAGTCATGAAATTGTACACAAGATGCATAACATTCCCTTTCCAACTCAATTCCTTTTTCACCAAATTTGATAGGTGTCTTATTTGGAACTGATAGAATGGGATTAGACTAGAGATTGGGGGGGGGGGGGGGGGGGGGGGGGAGAGAGAGAGAGTCAGGGAACCAAGAGGTGAAGTAATCAGTGGGAAGCGTAGCTGCTTAGGAATACAAAAAAGCACGAAAAGACAAAACTCAGGAGGGGTTACGATAGTCCCAATCCCACAAAATATGATACAGTGTATGGAAAGGCTCAGTAAACCAAGGTCCACCACACTAAGAAAACAAAAAGGGACGGTCAATAGAGAATTAAAGGTGCTATATTTAAATGCACGCAGTGTATGGAACAAGGTAGATGAGCTTGTGGCCCAGATTGTGACTGGCAGGTATGATGTGGTAGGCATCACAGAGACGTGGTTGCAGGGGGTTCAGGACTGGCATTTAAACATCCAGGGATTCACAACCTATCGAAAAGACAAAGAGGTGGGCAGAGGGGGCGGGGTTGCCTTGTTAATTAGGAATGAAATTAAATCAACAGCACTAAACGACATAGGGTCAGATGATGTGGAATCTGTGTGGGTAGAGTTGAGGAACCACAAAGGCAAAAAAACCATAATGGGAGTTATGTACAGGCCTCCTAACAGTGGTCAGGGCCGGGGGCACAAAATGCACCACAAAATAGAAAGTGCATGTCAGAAAGGCAAGGTCAGAGTGATCATGGGGGACTTCAATATGCAGATGGACTGGGTAAATAATGCTGCCAGTGGACCCAAGGAAAGGGAATTCATTGAATGTTTACAGGAGGGCTTTTTGGAACAGCTTGTGATGGAGCCCACGAGGGAACAGGCCATTCTGGACTTAGTGTTATGTAATGAGCCAGACTTAATTAAAGATCTTAAAGTAAGGGAACACTTAGGAGGCAGTGATCATAATATGGTAGAATTCAATCTCCAATTTGAAAGAAAGAAGGTAGAATCAGATGTAAAGGTGTTACAGCTAAATAAAGGTAACTACAGGGGCATGAGGGAGGAACTGACAAAAAATGACTGGGAGCAGAGCCTAGTGGGAAAGACAGTAGAACAGCAATGGCAGGAGTTTCTGGGAGTAATTGAGGACACAGTACAGAGGTTCATCCCAAAGAAAAGAAAGGTTATCAGAGGGGGGATTAGGCAGCCATGGCTGACAAAGGAAGTTAGGGAATGCATCAAAGCAAAAGAGAAAGCCTATAATGTGGCAAAGAGTAGTGGGAAGTCAGAAGATTGGGAAGGCTACAAAAACAAACAGAGGATAACAAAGAGAGAAATAAGGAAAGAGAGGATCAAATATGAAGGTAGGCTAGCCAGTAACATTAGGAATGATAGTAAAAGTTTCTTTAAATACATGAAAAACAAACGGGAGGCAAAAGTTGACATTGGGCCGCTCTAAAATGATGCTGGTAATCTAGTGATGGGAGACAAGGAAATAGCTGAGCAACTAAATAAGTACTTTGCGTCAGTCTTCACAGTAGAAGACATGAGTAATATCCCAACAATTCAGGAGAGACAGGGGGCAGAGTTGAATATGGTAGCCATCACAAAGGAGAAAGTGCTAGAGAAACTAAGAGGTCTAAAAATTGATAAATCTCCAGGCCCAGATGGGCTACATCCTCGAGTTCTAAAGGA
Source organism: Scyliorhinus torazame (assembly GCF_047496885.1). Lineage (NCBI taxonomy): Eukaryota > Metazoa > Chordata > Chondrichthyes > Carcharhiniformes > Scyliorhinidae > Scyliorhinus > Scyliorhinus torazame. Next base: position 186,072,864 of record NC_092709.1, on the reverse strand, counting down.
GATAGCTGAAGAAATAGTGTTAGTTATGATCTTTTAAAAGTCACTGGAGTCAGGGAAAGTCCCAGAGGATTGGAAAATCGCTGTTGTAACCCCCCTGTTCAAGAAGGGAACAAGGAAAAAGATGGAAAATTATAGGCCAATTAGCCTAACCTCGGTTGTTGGCAAGATTCTAGAATCCATTGTTAAGGATGAGATTTCTAAATTCTTGGAAGTGCAGGATCGGATTAGGACAAGTCGGCATGGATTTAGTAAGGGGAGGTCGTGCCTGACAAGCCTGTTAGAGTTCTTTGAAGAGGTAACAAATAGGTTAGACCAAGGAGAGCCAATGGATGTTATCTATCTTGACTTCCAAAAGGCCTTTGATAAGGTGCCTCACGGGAGACTGCTGAGTAAAATAAGGGCCCATGGTATTCGAGGCAAGGTACTAACATGGATTGACGATTGGCTGTCAGGCAGAAGGCAGAGAGTTGGGATAAAAGGTTCTTTTTCGGAATGGCAACCGGTGACGAGTGGTGTCCCGCAGGGTTCAGTGTTGGGGCCACAGCTGTTCTCTTTATATATTAACGATCTAGATGACGGGACTGGGGGCATTCTGGCTAAGTTTGCCGATGATACAAAGATAGGTGGAGGGGCAGGTAGTATGAGGAGGTGGGGAGGCTGCAGAAAGATTTAGACAGTTTAGGAGAGTGGTCCAAGAAATGGCTGATGAAATTCAACGTGGGCAAGTGCGAGGTCTTGCACTTTGGAAAAAAGAATAGAGGCATGGACTATTTTCTAAACGGTGACAAAATTCATAATGCTGAAGTGCAAAGGGACTTGAGAGTCCTAGTCCAGGATTCTCTAAAGGTAAACTTGCAGGTTGAGTCCGTAATTAAGAAAGCAAATGCAATGTTGTCATTTATCTCAAGAGGCTTGGAATATAAAAGCAGGGATGTACTTCTGAAGCTTTATAAAGCATTAGTTAGGCCCCATTTAGAATACTGTGAGCAATTTCGGGCCCCACACCTCAGGAAGGACATACTGGCACTGGAGCGGGTCCAGCGGAGATTCACACGGATGATCCCGGGAATGGTAGGCCTAACATACGATGAACGTCTGAGGATCCTGGGATTATATTCATTGGAGTTTAGGAGGTTGAGGGGAGATCTACTAGAAACTTACAAGATAATGAATGGCTTAGATAGGGTGGACGTAGGGAAGTTGTTTCCATTAGCAGGGGAGACTAGGACCCGGGGGCACAGCCTTAGAATAAAAGGGAGTCACTTTAGAACAGAGACGAGGAGAAATTTCTTCAGCCAGAGAGTGGTGGGTCTGTGGAATTCATTACCACAGAGGGCGGTGGAGGCCGGGACGTTGAGTGTCTTTAAGACAGAAGTTGATAAATTCTTGATTTCTCGAGGAATTAAGGCCTATGGAGAGAGAGCGGGTAAATGGAGTTGAAATCAGCCATGATTGAATGGTGGAGTAGACTCGATGGGCCGAATGGCCTTACTTCCGCTCCTATGTCTTGTGGTCTTATGGACCACAGGGAACAAACAGCACCAAATGGTATATGTTTATAAAGTGTAAATAATCAGTTTCATAACTCGGCAACTAAACTTTGAGGTAATTTTATAATTGCACACATACCCCCTCAATGTGATTGGTCACTGTGACTTCCAGCAGAGAGGTTAAGAAAGCTATGCGAGTTCCACATGTATTTCCGAGAACTGGAAGTTTTGTAAGGAAAACATGCAATGTTCCACGCTGTGTAGATACAGCAAGCAACTGTCCGTCATCTGTCCAAGATAGCCGATCCAGACCTGAAAGTTTGATATTAAAACATTAAGGATACTATACCTGAAACTTAAACAGTATATAAATACTAATCCAAAACAAACTTAGTTTTAATTAATTTCCTGAATTTAAATATAACCACTGACACCTATTCAATTCAGTAAAAATACCCTACACTCCTTACTTGGGTGTTACACTTTCTTTTATGTCTCTATTTATCACCTCAAAATGATTTTTTATGGTTTTGTGAAAGAAAATCATGTTAAACCACATATTCGAGTTTTTTGAAGGAGTAACATGCACTGTGGATAATGGGGAGCCTGTAGACGTACGATACTTGGATTTCCAGAAGGCATCTGATAAGGAGCCACATCAAAGATTATTGCAGAAAGTAAAAGCTCATGGTGTAGGAAGTAACATATTAGCCTGGATAGAAGATGGGCTGGCTGGCAGAAAATAGAGTGCGCAGAAACGGGTCTTTGCCCGATTGGCAGGATGGTTTTTTAAAAAATCATTAATGGGACGTGGGCATCGCTGGCTGTGCCAACATTTGTTGCCCACCCCTAATTGCCCTTGAGCAGGCAGTTAAGAGTCAACCACATTGCTGTGGGTCTGGAGTCACATGTAGGCCAGACCAGGTAAGGGCAGCATATTTCCTTCCCTAAAGGACATTAGTGAACCAGATGGGTTTTTATGACAATAATTTCACCATCTGCAGTGGCGGGATTTGAACCTGGGTCCCTCGAGCATTACTCTGGGTCTCTCGTTAACTAGTCCAGTGATAATACCACTATGCCACAGCCTCTTCCTGTGACGAATGGAATCCCACAGTGGTCTGCGCTGGAGTCTCAACTTTTCACAAAGTTACATCAATGACTTACATGAGAGGAGCGAAGGCATGGTAACTAAATTTTCAGATGACACAAAGATAGGTAGGAAAGTATGTTGTGAAGAAGATATAAGGAGTTTTCAAATGGATATAGATAGGTTGAGTGAGCAGGTAAAAATCCAGCAGGTGGAATAAAATGTAGGAAAAAGGGACGTTTTTCACTTTTGCGAGAAGAATAAAAAAAACTGAGGATCACCACACCTCAGACGAGGGGCAAGGTTGAGAAGGCAGAGCCTTCAGGAATAACCTCAGCTGGTACAGGAATTGAACCCATTTGTGATGCCTCATTATGCATCACAAAGCAACTGTCCAGCCAACTGAGCTAAACCTCTGAAGTGTCATTCTATGCAGATGACATGCACTTCTACTTCTCGGACCCCCAAATCACCATGGAAGGAACCATGAAGCTCCTAAAAGAGTTTGGAACCTTCTTGGGCTACAAACTCAACCTGAGCAAAGAGAAAGTTTCCCGGTGAACTCACAAGGGAGATGGGCAGAGCTGGAGAAATGCCGTTCAAGCAAGCCCAGAACAAATTCCGCTACCTGGGAATCCAAATTGCCCATGACTGGACATGGATCCACAAATGGAACCTGACAAGTCTGGTGGAGGAAGGAAAAAAGGTCCTGCAGAGGTGGAACACACTCCCACTCTCGCTGGCAGGGAGAGTGTAGATGACCAAGATGAACGTACTGCACAGGTTCCTCCTCCTGTTCAGCTTCCTACCGATCTACATCCCCAAGGTCTTCTTCAGCATGGTAGACAAACTGATCATGGTGTTTGTGTGTGTGTGTTGGGGGGGGGTTGAGGGGAAGAATCCAAGGATCCCAATAAGGGTCCTACAACGGAAAAGTACGGAAAGCCTGGTACTCCCAAACCTACAATTCTACCACTGGGCAGCCACAGTCGAGAGCGAGAGAGTGAGGGGATGGGTGAAGGACCCAGAGCGGAGTAGGTAGGACCCAGAGCGGAGTAGGTAAAGATGGCGGAATGTTCTTGCACGGGGATGTCCTCAGAGGGTCCTCCCAGCCCTAGTTACGATAGCGTTCCCATTCCCTCCAACCAAACACTCAAAATGCCCAGTGGTAGTAGTCACACTCCGGACACGTTACCAACTGAGGCAACAATTCAGCATCACCGAAATGTCCACCATTGCCCCCATCTGCAACAATGGACGGCACCTTTAAAAGATGGAGCCAGGACAGGGGGGGGCGCGCGTTGACACAGATGGTTGATTAGCGACATGGAGAGGTTTCAGTTCTCTAAAGGACATGAATTAAGGCATATATAACTTTAAAACTTCCTCCGTAGAGAAAGGACGATGTACCCAAGGAGCGGGGACACTCACTGGTAGAGGAATTGTTGGCTGCGGGTGACTTAGGGAACTGCGGGGACCTGTATGGGCGACTGCCGGGAGCAGGCATACTCCCCCCTAGACGACACAAAAGAAAAATGGGAGGAAGAACTAGGGATAGAAGTAGGGGATCGAAGCACTGACAAGGTAAACGCCACCTCCACATGTGCAAGGCTGAGCCTAATGCAACTAAAGGTGGTGCACAGAGCGCACCTAACCAGTACCCGAAAGAACAGGTTCTTCCCGGAGGTGGAGGACAAATGTGAATGGTGCCAGGGAAGTCCAGCCAATCACACCCACATGTTTTGGGCCTGCCCCAGACTTGTTCGGTTCTGGACAACCTTCTTTGAGGCGATGTCCAGGGTTGTGGGGGTGAGGATGGAGTCATGCCCAAAAGTGGCGGTCTTCAAGGTCTCAGACCAGCCAGAACTCTTCATGGGGAGGGGGGACTATGTAAATGTACAAACTTTGACTTTGTCAATGATGACAAAACAATATCCGATAAAATATGAAAAGACGGAGGGAATGTATGTAAAATTTCTAAATAAGACACGTCATACCATGTAAATATCAGGTGCACTATATGTTAAACTGTTACACTGTAAAAATTGGAAAACGCCGATAAAAATATATGAAAATCAATAAAAACTTTTTTTTTTTTTTTTAAAGAGTAGGTTTGACAGGCTGGGCTTCTTTCCACTAGAGTTTAGAAGAGTGAGGTGTGACCTGACTGAAGTAAAGAAGATCTTGAACAGTCTTGACACGGTGAATGTGGAAAGGATGTTGTGGACGAGTCCAGAACTAGGGAGCACTGTTTTAAAATTAGGAGCCGCCTTTAGGGCAGAGATGGGGGGAAATCTTTCCTCTTGGAGGATTGTGCAACTTTGGAACTCCCTGCCTCAGAACGCATCGGAAGCGGGGTAATTGAATTTTTTTAAGATGGAGCTAGATTTCGTCCCTTGCCTCTCAAGAATGTAAGGTTATCAAGGCAGATGGGAATGTAGAATTCAAAACACAAACAGATACCCATGATGTTGTTGAACGGTGGAACTTGACCGAGCAGCCAAATGGCCTACCTCTGCTCCTATTTTGTATGTTTGAATTTAGTACTTTTTTTTTTTTAAGGTTAAAGGATGAATTTCCACCTCCTCCCCACCTCAATTTCGGTATATATAAACTTGCCATAAATCATCTGCTGCATCAGCCAGCAGCAGGTCCATTCTGAGCCACCACTGCTCCTTGATCAGCTACAGGCCCATTCTTGGTTGTCACTTCTCTTCTGCTCAACTGTTTTGATACATGTTTCCTGCCTCCACTCCCTGGCATTTAGCTCCTTCAGTGACACCAACCCACCAACCTTGCCACCCACCCAGCCCTGATTACATTTGTTAATCAATATCTCATAGTCCAGGTAAGGACAGCTGTTCCAGTTTAGATAAACAACAGCCTGACACAGTCATATTCACAGAAACATATCCATGAAAGGTACTTTAATCTGGCAATTCTTACGTTTCTCACATAATAACATGTATTCACATAGCAGCTCCACAACCTCAGTTCATCCTAAAGAGTCCCAAATGTGAGCCAATGCTCATGTGTTATAATTGCTAAGTTTTCTATGCACAATTTTTAAAAAAGTAATTACCTTTAGTTTCATCATCCAAGTTTATAATAGCATACATCTCTTTCAGTTCAGACAGATCATGGATCTTAATGCTGTTCAAGAAAACATATTAGGATTATTACATCAGAAGAGACATTGTACTCAATAAAAAACAGGGGTTCTTCATTAGAATAATTTAGTAAAACAATAAGTTTGAAAACATTTTTACACAGCTGTGGTGTGTACCACTGAATATTTGAAGAAAAATTCAAGAAAATTATACTTGTTAATCTAACCCATGCATCTGGGTGGTTTCTGAATTGTTTTTAAATTGCATTGTTTTTGAACAGCCACTTTGCCCAGTGACATGAATCGTCACAAGATTCCTGCACCAGAGTTCAACACAGTATTGCAAGCCAAACTGTTCCAGGATAGAAGGGGCATTGCACACCAAGTGCATTAGAAGCATCTTCTCCTTTCCCATTAATCTCTTATTATTGCTGAAAAAAAAGAGACGTGCACACATTGCCCCTATTCAGCTAAACAAAATAAGTGACAGGCACTCACTTACTCATTTCTCAGGGCAATAATGTCTTCACCAATAAGGGTCAAACTGCCTTGTTTCAATTTCAAGCAATACATCGCAGTTAACTGTCAGATGCCCAGTGCATTCCCCATGCCAATGCATCTAGCAATCAGAGTCTACTTGCCAACAATCCAGCACTTTCCTCTCATACAGCATAAATTCCCCTTATAATCAATATTATTGTGAAGTGTCCTGATGAGTGTAAGATGGAAAGCTTCAACATGTCTTTTTTTTCAGCAATACTCAAGCAGCTATTTAAAGACATATTCTTACAGTTTTCACCCCTCAAGAAATCCAGATTACTTTTGGTAGAAATTTAGACTGAGGTCAGAGAATAATGCAGTTCCTGACTTTAAACACGTTCAAGAAACATTGGGGCTACTCCAAAGCAAAGAAAAACCACCAGAAAAAGGACACCAATTTCTGGTCAGGTACCAGTTAACAATGTTCTGTTTTCAGTGACAAATTATACTTTTATCTGGATGATGTTCACATATCTATTCTTAAAAAGTGGTAAATCTCAATACCGTAGTTTACTTTTTTCATTAACCAAGTTCTAATTTAAAGGGATATCTACTAGCACAGGAGGAAGAACTCAGAGCAGCCAAATTAGATTTTTGAAAACCAGACAGGGCTAGCATCAGTCTGCTTATTAAAATGAAAGACGTTGCTCTGGGAGGCATGAGGGCTGATAAGTGTTTGCCATTTCACAGAACATCACAGGAGGGTACACCTAAAATGGCAGTTCCACATGAGGTTCAAAATGTGCCATAAATATTTACTATGAGGTTGTGAATTAGATCTTTAAGCGAGGCATTTGGCAAGGAAAACAGTCCTTTAATCCTTCTATTTCCTTTACTGTCTCCATTTTTTTCAAAAAATATACTTTATTAATAAAATGTATAGAAGTACAATACAAACCAGTTCAAATTGGACACTGCAGAAAGTGCAATACTGTTAATTTTTTTCGATGAAGTGTGCAACACTCCAAAGTGTCTAAATACAATTGCATTTACACTTGATATTAATACACATTTGAGGTTAAACATACAGCCGGAGGGGTTTACACAGTTTCCAGCTCCTTCATATATTATCGATGCAGCCTCAACCTGTGTTTTCCCCCCATTAAAGCCTTACAAAGGCGGCACCAAACTTTCCAGTGTTCCTCAGCGCATAGTCCTAGACCTTGAAGTGTGCCAGTCTGCAAAACTTGGTCACCACAGGAAGACCAGCAGACTTTGGGTTGACCAAAGAGTTTCTTTCAACAAGTTGACGGTCTTCCAGCAGCAGTTAATGTTTACCTTGGTATACATCCCTGTAAACAGCACACACAGCACACAGTTCTGGGTTATGGAACAGCTTGGGATAAACTGTGACAAAATTCACTGCAGTTCTTTCCAGACCTGCTTTCAAAGACACAATCAAGAAGGAGTCGAGCGACAATCTCTTCTCCCCCACAAAGCCTGGAGGGCAATGTATGGAGCAAGTTAAATTTCGGGTGTGCAGGCAGAATTCCTCCTTACCACCAAGTAATTTTGAGTTTGCTCAGAGAACGATCCAATAGGACTCACCATCGCCTTTTCCCACAGGGCCTCAAGGGTGTTACGTGTGATACACTGCTTGATGCACTGATGGTACATTATGTTTTTCTGTATAAACCTTTCCAAGGAGCAAGTAGAACAGTACAGTGCAATTGAATGGAGCGCTCCATGCAACATAGTCAGATCCATCCTTCACAGCACCATGGACAGATAAGAATCTCAGCATGAAGTGACACTTGGTGTTAACGATCCACACACAGTCTGATGCAGTCTCACACAAAGGTGGCCATCAGGATCAGGGTGAAGTTGAGTATGTTTCTCTGCCCTTCTCTGGGGATTTGTACATCATGCCCCGATGGGCACTTTCCATTTTCTGATAAAACAGAATATGGCTTGGGTGACCGCCATGATGGACAAGGGTATAGACCAGACCTATGTAACATAGAGCAACATCAAGAGCGCCTTGCACCTGAAGACCAGGTTCTTACATGCAATAAGAGCTCATGGTGTTCAGGGTAAGATCCTGGCATGGATAGGGGATTGGCTGACTGGCAGAAGGCAAAGAGTGGGGATAAAGGGGTCTTTTTCAGGATGGCAGCCGGTGACTAGTGGTGTGCCTCAGGGGTCTGTGCTGGGAATACAACTTTTTACAATATACATTAATGATCTGGAAGAAGGTACTGAAGGCACTGTTGCGAAGTTTGCAGATGATACAAAGATCTGTAGACCGACAGGTAGTATTGAGGAAGCAAGGGGGCTGCAGAAGGACTTGGACAAGCTAGGAGAGTGGGCAATGAAGTGACAAATGAAATACAATGTGGAAAAGTGTGAGGTTATGCACTTTGGAAGGAGGAATTTAGGCATAGACTATTTTCTAAATGGGGAAATGCTTTGGAAAGCAGAAGTACAAAGGGACTTGGGAGTCCTTGTTCACGATTCTCTTAATGTGCAGGTTCAGTCGGCAGTTAAGAAGGCAAATGCAATGTTAGCATTCATGTCAAGAGGGTTAGAATACAAGACCAGGGATGTACTTCTGAGGCTGTATAAGATTCTGGTCAGACTCCATTTGGAGTATTGTGAGCAGTTTTGCTGGCCTTGGAAAGGGTCCAGAGGAGTTTCACAAGAGTGATCCCTGGAATGAAGAACTTGTCGTATGAGGAATGTTTGAGGACTCTGGGTCTGTACTCGTTGGAGTTCAGAAGGAGAGGGGATCTTATTGAAACATACAAGATACTGCGAGGCCTGGATAGAGTGGACGTGGAGAGGATGTTTCCACTTGTAGGAAAAACTAGAACCAGAGGACACCATATCAGATTAAAGGGACGATCCTTTAAAAAAGAGATGAGGAGGAATTTCTTTAGCCAGAGGGTGATGAATCTGTGGAACTCTTTGCCACAGAAGGCTATGGAGGCCAATTCACCGAGTGTCTTTAAGACAAGATAGACAGGTTCTTGATTAATAAGGGATCAGGGGTTATGGGGAGAAGGCAGGAGAATGGGGATGAGAAAATATCAGCCATGCTTGAATGGCGGAGCAGACTCGATGGGCCAAGTGGACTAATTCTGCTCCTATGTCTTATGGTCTTACGGAAGAGGGAGTATCCCTCCCAAATGCCCAGATTTTGTTTTATCCCCAACTATACACGTCTTCCGATTCCTGGTCAACCACCCTTGATGTGGGGTGGTGCCCCTCAAGCTACAAGCCCCTGGCGACAGACCAGCGATCATTTCCAGGAATTACCAGCTACAGAAACAGGCAAAAGTCTGCCTTGGTGCACCGCTAGGTGCAGGAAGAGAATTGGAATTGGAATGCACTCCTTCCAATTTTTGATATACACCCCAGCACTTCCATACCAAATTCACAGCACCTTCAGGTAGTCCAACCTGGCAGTGAGGGGGTGGGGGGGCAGGCAAAGAATTGGTCTGCCCTTTATCTTCTCCATTGCATTGAGTTTTGGGCCAATTCCACTACTCAATTCCAGCTCCTGTCAAGAATGCTTTCAGATGTGCCAGTCTGGATTTCTAACCTTTCTGTAGTGGTTGCCACAGCCATAAATATTAGGGGTTCCTTAATTGGAGAATCCTGTGCACTTGAAAACGCACACATTTGTTTCATTGATAATGAGCAAAATGTGAGGAGTAATATTGAACCATTATTGAAAAATGACATCTGGAAAACCTATTGTATGCTCAAATATTTGACACATTTCACCACAGCTACAAAATTCACCAGGAAATATTTTAAAAATTCATTCCTATTTTCCAAAGACCAAAAATGTAAACAAGGCTTACACATTTTCAGCCTTGGCTCCCTTGATGTTAAAGTATTAATTTTATTGTAAGTTTGCACTGTGGACATGAGAGATTACATGTTATAGATAGATTGAAATAGTAAGGTAAGTTGTTCCGGTGACAGTGATGTGCTGAGCGGATGCACATCAGGTGGCTCTCCTCCAAACCAGGAAAAAAAAGACACTTTTAGTCGCATTTTGTCCAAACTTCAAAGGAAAAAATTCCTCATCAGCAAAAGGAGGGCAACCAAGAAAAGATGTCAGCAAACGGGAGCTCGAGGGGCCGAAGAGCGGCAGAAGTTGCGAATAGGGCCACAACCAGCAGGCAGACAAGATGGCAGACCCACGAGGCAAAGGGGCCCCGGCCACCCAGGGGAGGGAACAGCCAGTGACTTGAGCATCAGCCTCCCTCCACCACCTGGAGACGGATGGAAGAACTTACTGATGAAGGAGCTGACCGCCATGAAGGAAGCAATCAGGATAGAAATCCAGGTGGTGGTCAAGGTGGCAGAGGCGATGTCCACCATGAGGAAGGCAATCGATGGGCTGGGGAAGAAAGTGGTGACTCAGGAGAGGACAATCCTCGACCTGTAAAAGGCCTCAATGGATCAGAGCGACATAATCATCACCCTGGAGGCAGAAGTAAAAAGGTTGGTGGCGGTCTAGGGGAACTTAAGGGGGAGAGTCGAGGACCAGGAGAACAGGTCCCGATGATAAAATATCCAGATTGTGGGCCTGCCGGTAGATATCGAGGACAAAGACCAGATGGGCTACGTCACTCAAATGCTGGGCAACTTAGGCAGGAGAGACAGTTTCCCCAAATCCCCAGAGCTCGAGGCAGCGCACAGGTCGCTCAGACCGAAACCTAAGATCAGGGAGCAGCCAAAAGCGATTATCTCAAAGCTCCACCGATATCGGGAACGCGAGACGATCCTGTGGTGGGCACGCCAGACAAAAGTGAGCACCGGGAAGGACAGAAAATCAGAAATTACCAGGACATTGGGACAGATCTAGCAAAACGCAGAGCTGAGTTTAACCAGGTGTATTCGGAACCGTACAAGAACGGGGTACATTTTCTGTACATTTAGGCTCTACGACACATACCAACAAAAAGGAACATTACTTTAACTCGCCGGAAAAAGCAAACAAATTTGTCCGAGCCAACGACCTGGACAAGGGACAAGCACGGCAATGATGAGAGTTGTGCAGGGAAAGAATGTGAAAGAGTAAAAGACTTATTGGACAGTGAGCATGTTTGCGCGGGTCTGTTCTGCCTCATTCTGATTATAAAGGGAAGACTGGGTCTTAGAAAGAAGTGAGAACATGGGTAGGCAGGTGAGGGTTTAAATAGGGAAAATGGGCAGTCAGCGGGCATAAAGAAGGGGCTCAACCAGATCAGGGAGGGGGGCTACCACACTAGCAGAAATAGCTAGCACGGGAAAACAGAACGCAAGGGGGACCGCGGCACACCTCCCAGCAGGGAGGGAGCGCCTGGTCGGGGTGGGGGGAACAAAGCAGGAAAAATTAGTTGGGTGTCGTCTGGGCTTCGGCAAGGGAGGAACAGGCTGAAGAAACAAGATGTGTCGTAAGCAGCCACTTTGGAGAGTCCATAAACAAAGGGAGGCCCCGGAGTGCAGGGGCGCACCCATCTGACATTCACACAGTTGGCGGCCATGTTGGGTTCCCCCGAGACAAAGGGAAACCCAGAGCGCAGGGGCCCGGCCTCATGGCGAGAATGGTGACTGTGACTATTTTGGAGCCACATTGAAGACGTGGAACCAAATGAGCCAGCATTTTGGTCTAACCAAGATGTCCTCCATGGCCCCCATCTGCTGCAACCACAAATTTCCACCAGCCATGCTTGACACAAAATGGAGACAGGGCGGGGGATACTAGCAGTTAGAGACCTTAACAATGGGGACAGATTCGCAACCTTGTGCGTGCTGACGGAGGTCTTGGACCTGCCGACAGGACAGGAACTCAGGCACCTTCAAATTAAACACTTTCTCCGCAAGGAGACGGCAAAGTACCCCAGGGCCCCAAGAGACACCCTACTACAGGAACTAATCAACATGGACAGTAAGGAGGGCGGGAACTGTGGGAACATATACGGACGGTTGCTGGACAGGGCAAAACTACCACTAGTCGAAGCTGGACAGAAATGGGAGGACGAGTTGGGGATAGAAGTGGACGAAGCACTGAGCAGGGCCAACTCCACCTCCTCCGGCGCTAGGCTAAGCCTCATGCAATTTGAAGTGGTGCGCAGAGCCCACCTGACTAGAACCCGAATGAGCAGATTCTTCCCGGAGGTGAGGGATGAATGTGAACAGTGCCAGGGAGGTCCGGCCAACAACGCCTACATGTTCATAGAATTTACAGTGCAGAAGGAGGCCATTCGGCCCATCGAGTCTGCACCAGCTGTTGGAAAGAGCACCCTACCCAAGGTCAACACCGCCACCCTATCCCCATAACCCAGTAACCCCACCCAACACTAAGGGCAATTTTGGACACTAAGGGCAATTTATCATGGCCAATCCACCTAACCTGCACAACTTTGGACTGTGGGAGGAAACCGGAGCACCCGGAGGAAATCCACGCACACACGGGGAGGATGTGCAGACTCCGCACAGACAGTGACCCAAGCTGGAATCGAACCTGGGACCCTGGAGCTGTGAAGCAATTGTGCTATCCACAAGGCTACCGTTCTGGGCCTGCCCAAAACTTGTCAGGTTCTGGACAGCCTTCTTCGGGGCGATGTCCAAGGTTGCGGGGGTGAGGATGGAGCCATGCCCAAGAGTGGCAGTCTTCGGGGTATCGGACCAGCTAGATCTTCATACATGGAAGAAGGCCGACGCCCTGGCTTTTGCATCCCTAATCGCATGCTGCAGAATCCTGCTCAGCTGGTGATCAGCAGCAACACCCACAGCTGCAGACTGGCTGATAGACCTGGCGGAATTTCTCCACCTGGAGAAGATCCTCTCTCACAACTCTAAACAATAAAAAATAAAAGCCCCAGCAGAAAGAAGCGGAGCACAATACGTGGCAGCCAGGGCAGACGGCAACATTTAAGAGGGGAACTAAACTACCAACGAGGGAAGGGAGTGAGTGGGGGGGGGGGTACTTCATGTAAAAAACATTGTAAATAAGACACAAATTTGTTTGTAAATACCAGATAGACTTGAGCTGTTACTCTGTAATACCTGGAAATAGTAATAAAAATATATATTTAAAAATAGCAAGGAAAGTTACAATGTAACCTACCAATTGTCTCCACAGGAAGCAGCTTTATTCAGGGACTGTGAGATGGCGATACTTGTCAGATTGTCTTTATGATTGTGAGCTTGGAACAATTCCTGGCCAATCTCACGGATATGTGTAGAAATTACAACAAAGTAGCCTTGGGAAAAGCCAATCATGATGTACCCATCCCCGTACCTGAAATAAAACAAAAGTTGCAGTATCATGCTAGAAGACAAAAAAGCAAACAATAAGCATTAATTGAAAACAGGCCAATATTATTTGTACACCGCAGCATTTTACATTGCCGAGGTGCTATTTAAATGCCTATCCTATTTATAGTAAGAAGTGTCAATAAGATTTGTTCTGCATATCAAACATTGGATTTTATGTTAATTAAAATGTTAACAGTAAAATAAAAGATCAAGGTCAGTGCTAAACGATAAAATGTAGGCAGCACTTGCTGAATTCTTGGACTTCCAGCCTTGTCTCTTCATTGAATGAAAACAGTTGGAATAAAAATTAAATAAAATTCAATTTTATGATTTATTTAGAAATAAACTGAAAATAAACTCACCATCTATATGATATGATGCTGCCATAGCGTTGCTGGAATGCCAACTCAATTGGGTTATCAGGATCACTCAAATTGAACAGGAAGAGTGTTTTCTTGCCGACAATTGCACTCACCTAGTAATAAAGGCCAAAATAATGACAAGTTACAATCCACATAACTTCATCAGATATGTTTTGTGAAAATTTCAAATATATTTTTAGAACAAGTATTCTAAACTCATTGAGCAAATTGTTCTTTTTTAAAAACTTGTATCCCATGCAGACCAGGCAGGGATGACATAGACCGTAATTCTCCGAAATCCCAGCCAAGTGTTGACGAGGGCGTAAACATCAGGGTGTTGTACGCCAGCGTCAACGGACCTCCTGAACCAGTTATTCTCTGGATTTCAGGGGGCTAGCACGGCACCGGAGAGCTGCGCGCTACTCCGGCCCCGAAGGGCGGCCCTGCACGGGTCTCACCCCCACAACCCAAAGATGCGCAGGATAGGTGGATTGGCCACGCTAAATTGCCCCTTGATTGGAAAGAAAAGAATTGCATACTCTAAATTTATTTTTAAAAAAGGATATCACAGCTGCACTGCGGGAGGTTACCTCAGAGGGTTAATGCAGCGAGGCAATATGGGTAGAGCTCAGCAATAGGAAAGGTGCAGTCACAATGTTGGGGGTTTACTACAGACCTCCCAACAGCTAGCAGAAGATAGAAGTGCAGATATGTAGGCAGATTTTGGAAAGGTTTAAAAGCAACAGGATTGTCGTGGTCGGTGATTTTAACTTCCCCTATATTGGCTGGGACTCACTTAGTGCTAGGGGCTTGAATGGGGCAGCACTTGTAAGGAGCATCCAGGAGGGCTTCTTTAATCAAATTTAATCTTAATAGTCCAACTCGGGAAGGGGCAATACTGGATTTGATATTGGGGAATGAGCCTGGCCAGGTGGTCGAAGTTTCAGTAGGGGAGCATTTCAGGAACAGTGACCATAATTCAGTAAGTTTTAAGGTACTGTTGGATAAAGAAAAGAGTAGTCCTCGGGTGAAGGTGCTAAATTGGGGCAAGGCTACTTAAGACACTGTTCGGCAGGAACTGAAGAATCTAGATTGGAGGTGGATGTTTGAGGATAAATCAACATCTGTCATGTGGAGGCTTTCAAATGCCAGTTGATAGGAATTCAGGACCTGCATGTTCCTGTGAGGAAGAAGGATAAGTATGGTAAGTTTCGGGAACCTTTGATAATGAGGGATATTGTGAGCCTAGCCCAAAAGAGAAAGGTAGCATTTGTAAGGGCTAGAAGGCTGGGAACAGATGAAATCCATGAAAATATAAGGAAAGTAGGAATGAACTTAAGCAAGGGGTTATGAAAAGTCATTGGCAAACAGGATTAAGGAAAATCCCAAGGCTTTTCACATGTATATTGAGAAAGAGCGTCGCCAGTGAAAGGGTTGGCCGACTCAAGGACAGGGGAGGAAATCTATGCGTGGAACTAGAGGAAATGGGTGAGGTACTGAATGAGTACTTTGAATCAGTATTCACCAAAGAGAAGGACTTACTGGATGATGAGTCTGGGGAAGGGTGTGTAGATAGCCTGGGTCACACCTCGATCAAAAAGGAAGTGGCGTTGGCGTCTTGAAAAACATTAAGATAAGTCCCCAGGGCCTGATGGGATTTACCCCAGAATACTGAGGGAGGCAAGGGGCCTTGACAGAAATATTTGTATCCTCACTGGCTAAACTGAGGTCCCAGAGAACTGGACAACAGTTAATGTTGTTCCTTTGTTTAAGAAGGGAAGCAAGAATAATCCAGGAAATTACAGGCCGGTGAACCTATATCAGTGATATGGAAACTTTTGGAGAGGATTCTCTGAGACAAGATTTGCTCCCATTTGGAAGCAAATGGACGTATTAGTGAGAGGCAGCGTGGTTTTTTGAAGGGGAGATTGTGTCTCACTAACATAATCAAGTTTTTTGACGAAGTGACGAAGATGATTGATGAAGGAGGGCAGTGGATGTTGTCTACATAGACTTCAGTAAAGCCTATGACAAGGTCCCTCATGGCAGACTGGTACAAAAATTGAAGTTACATAGGATCAGAGATGAGCTGACAAGATGGATACAGAACTGGCTTGGTCACAGAAGGCAGAGAGTAGCATTGGAAGGGTGCTTTTCTGAATAGAAGGCTGGGTCTAGTAGTGTTTTATTGTTCGTAGTATATATAAATTATTTGGAGGAAAATGTCTGATTAGTAAGTTTGTGGCAGAGAAATGGCAGATGGAGTTTAATCCGGTGAAATGCGAGGCAATGCATTTTAGAAGGTCCAATACATGGGAATTATACATAAATGGCAGAGCCATTTGGAGTTTTGCTAGGCAGAGAGATCTGGGCGTACTGGTCCACTAGTCACTATAAGTGGCAACGCAGGTGGATAAGGTAGTCAAGAAGGCGTACAGCATGCTTGCCTTCAATGGTCGGGGCATTGAGTATAAAAGTTGGCAAGTCATGCTGCAGCTGTACAGAACCTTAGTTAGGCCACATCTGGAACAATTCTGGTTGCCACACTACTGGAAGGATGTGAATACTTTGGAGAGGGTACAGAAGAGATTTACCAGGACGTTGCCTGGTCTGGAGGGTGTTAGCTATGAGGGGATGTTGGATAACCTCAAATTGTTTTCACTGGAACGATGGAGGTTGAGGGGCGACCTGATAGAGGTTTACAAAATTATGAGTGGCTTGGACAGAGTGGATAGTCAAAAGCTTACTAGGGGACAGAGGTGTGAAGGGGAAAATGTAGAGGAGATGTGCGAGGCAGGTTTTTTTTAGACAGAGGGTGGTGAGTGCCTGGAACTCGCTGCCGGAGGACGTGGTGGAAGCAGTTACGATAGCGATGTTTTAAGAGATATCTTGACGAATACACAAATAGGATGGGAATAGAGGGATACGGACCCTGTAAGTGTGAAGGTTTTAGTTCATGCAAGCATCATGATTGGCGCAGGCTTGGAGGACGGAAGGGCCTGTTCCTGTTCTGGTCTTTTCTTTGTTCCAATTTCTATCGTGTGGCCCAATGACTTAGTTTGGTCATCAAAGCTACTTTGCTTTTCTTGTAATGTTATTGAATCTTCTGATACTATGGGCAGAATTCAATGATGCCTGCTGGAGTGTGAATGATGATGGTGGGGTCAAACAAGAGAATTGGGCAGGCGTCCCAGTGTCTGATTCTTGGAGGCA
Organism: Scyliorhinus torazame; assembly: GCF_047496885.1. Taxonomy (NCBI): domain Eukaryota; kingdom Metazoa; phylum Chordata; class Chondrichthyes; order Carcharhiniformes; family Scyliorhinidae; genus Scyliorhinus; species Scyliorhinus torazame. The sequence continues at coordinate 186,055,800 of NC_092709.1, read as the reverse complement.
GGTAAACTGTCCCTCATTAAGTTCGGGTGGGGAAGACTCAACACAGGAATCTCATCTGCTGGTAGGATATCAATTAGGCTCATTAACAAGCTACTCGAGAACAATTATTCCTGAGTTTAATGGTTATGGGACAGAGGATGGGGGGGTTGGGGAATCTCTGCTGAAACCCATTCATTTTAACTGCCTGCACCCAGCCCGCCAATGACAGAGGAAGATTGTTCCACTTCAACAAATCTGCCTTCACCTTCCCCACCAAATTAGTGAAATTATATTTTCGGAGCCCTCCCCAATCCTTGGCCACCTGTGCCCCCAAGTACCTAAAATGGGTTGCGCCAAACGAAATGGCAGCCCACCCTACTCCCGGCGGGGTGACCATAAAACACTCGCTCCTGCTTAAATTCAATTTATACCCCGAGAACATCCCGAATCTCTGGAGCACCTCCATTATGCTCCCCACCAACATGGTCGATTCCGAGATATACAATAGCAGATCACTGGCATTTAAGGACACCCTATGTTCCACTCCCCCACTATCCCCTTACACAGCCCTGAGCTCCTTAGCCGCAATTGCCAAGGGCTCTGTAGCCAACGCAAACAATAGGTGTGGACATAGGGCACACCTGTGTCGTAACCCGGTGCAGTACAAAGTACCCCGAGTTCATGTTGTTAGTGCGAACACTCGCCAATGGCTTCTTATATCGGCTCCGTATACAGCAGCCGCATTCATGCCACGAACCTCGGCCCTATCCTAAATCTCTCCAAAACCGCCATCATGTAACCCCACTCTACCCGATCAAACGCCTTCTCTGTGTCTCCGTCTTCTTTCCCTCCGCTGGAAACAGTCAACAACCTCCTCATGTTCGAGAACAGCTGCTTTTCCTTCGCAAACCCCATCTGCTCCTCCTCAATCACCTTCGGGACACATCCCTCCAACCTTGATGCCAGCACCTTTGCCAATATCTTGGCATCTATATTCAGTAGAGATATTGGCCTGTACGTCACTGGATCCTTATTCTTCTTTAGCAGCAACAAAATAGAAGCTTGCCCCATCGTTTACGGCAAGACACCTCTACCTATCACATTCTCAAACATTCCCACAATCAGCGGCACCAACTTATCCTTAAATTTCTTATAGAATTCAACTGGGACCTCATCAGATTCTGCCGCCTTACCTGCATGCATCCTCCCAATCGCCTCCTTCACTTCCTGCTCCACCAGCGCTCCCTCCAACCCTGCTCTATCCTCCTCACCCAGCCTCGGATACTCCAAACCGTCCATGAACTCCCTCATCCCCTGCTCCTCCCCCGGGGACCTCCGACCTATATAGATCCTTATAAAACTCCTTGAATACTTTATTGATCTGCTCCGGGGCCACCACCAGCTTCCCCATCTTGTCCCATCCTCTAACTATCTCCCTTGCCACTGCCTCCCTCCGGCGCTGGCCGGCCAGGATCCGCCCTGCCTTCTTCCCATGTTCATAGACCACTCCCCTTCACCCTTCTCAACTGGTGAACCGCATTCTCTGTGAACAACTGGTTGAACCTCACCTCCAACTCCTTCCTCTTGGCCAAGAGACCCAGGTCCGGGTCCCCCACATACCTCCCCATCCACCTCCAGAATCTCCTTCAGTTTTTGCCGCTTCTCTCTCCCCTCCTTGTCCACCTTAGCTTTGAAAGAAATCAATCCTCCCCCCTCACCATTACCTTCATAGCTTCCCAAGCCACCAATTGTGAAACCTCCCCTGTGCAATTAAACCCCACACATTCCTCGATCACCTTCCCGATCTTATCACAAAACTCCGATCCGCTAACAACCCACGTCGATTTTTCACCCCGACCTCTGGGACATCACCTTCTCCAAAATTACATTCAAACAATACGGAGCATGGTCCGAAATCACAATTGTCGGGTACTCCACCCTCCTAACCCCAGCCAATATCATCTTCCCACCAAGAAAAAGTCTATCCCTGAGTACACCACGTGGATCAGGGGGAAAAACGAATACTCCCATTCCCTCGGGTGCCGTTTTCACCCGTCCGAAGGCACCTTTTTGCAAGGTCCACCTTCAAGTCTTGGTATATTCCCACTTCACCTCACGCTTCGCCCTTCTCCGTGACGTGAAGCTTGTAGAAGCAAATTATCACTGCCCTTGGTGACTTGTTCGCTTTCGGCTTGGGCCTGAGCGACCGATAAGCCCTGACCAGCTCATTTCGGGAGGGGTCTTCCCCCTCCCCCAACAGCTCTGCCAACATCTTCGCAAAGTACTCAGTCGGCCTAGGGCCGTCCACCCTCTCAGGCAAGCCCACAATTCATAAGTTCTGCCGCCTCAACCTGTTCTCCTGGTTCTCCACCTTGGCTCTGAGCCTTTTGTTAGCCTCGGCCACCCTCCGCAGATCCTAACCCATCGAGGTGAACTGGTCACTGTGTTGCGATAGAGTTCCTCCACCCCCTTCAACTTCTCTCCTTGCTCCCGTACCTCGGCTGATGTCTTCGATACTGCCGCTTTCACCAGGGCAATCGCCTCCTCCACCCACTCCTTCACCGCAGCCATCATCTCCTTTCGCAGCACCTCCATGTGCTTAGTGAACTGCCTCTTGAATTCCCCGGCTATCACCCAAGTCAGAGTTTCCATTGTGAGTTGCGCGACCCTGCCCAGCGATCCAGCCTCCGTCATCTTTCCTGCTGCCGGGCTAACCCGTTCACTCAACGGCAAACGTTCGCTCGCCACCTTCTTTTCAGCGTCTTTCTTCTGCGTCTTCGACATCCCCCACCTTCCTTGTGCTTTCCTGCATCAGCTTGTTCAAAATCTGCCCCTGAAACTGGGCAATGAAATCCAAAAACCAGAGCCTGGCGCAGGAGCTTCCTAACGTGCAACCGCCATCTACATGCCGGCACCGGAAGCCTTTTGTATAGAAACTTAGTTAGGCCACACTTGGAATACAGTGTTCAGTTCTGGTCACCACAGTACCAGAAGGATGTGGAGGCTTTGGAGAGGGAACAGAAGAGGTTTACCAGGATGTTGCCTGATATGGAGGGCATTAGCTATGAGGAGAGGTTGCATAAACTCGGTTTGTTCTCACTGGAACAACGGAGGTTGAGAGGCGACCTGATAGAAGTCTACAAAATTATGAGGGGCATGGACAGAGTGGATAGTCAGAAGCTTTTCCCCAGGGGAAAGAGTCAATTACCAGGGGACATAAGTTTAAGGTGCAAGGGGCAAAGTTTAGAGGAGATGAGCAAGGGAGGTTTTTTTACACAGAGGGTAATGGATGCCTGGAACTCTCTGCCGAAGGAGGTGGCTGAAGCCGGTACGATAGTAACGTTTCAGGGGCATCTTGACAAATACATTAATAGGATGGGAATAGAGGGATATTGACCCTGGAAGTGTAGAAGGTTCTAGGTTAGACGGGCAGCATGGTTAGCACGATTGGAGGGCTGAAGGGCCTGTGCTGTAATTTTCTTTGTTCTTTGTACATTAAGAGCAAGGGAATAACTAAGGAAAAGGTAGGGTCTTTTAGAGATGTACATGGTAACTTGTAGGTTGATTCAGAAGATGTGGGCAGGGCTCCCAATGAGTACTTAGCCTCTGTCTTCATTAAGGAGAGGGATGATGCAGACTTTCTAGTTAAAGAGATGGAGTGTGAAATATTAGATACAATAAGCACAGAGGGAGGACGTACTGGAGGGACGGGCATCCTTGAAGGTGGATAAACCGCCAGGACCAGCTAGATTGTATCCTAGGCTGTTGAAGGAAGCCAGAGAGGAATTAGCAGATGCTCTGAGGATTATTTTTCAATCCTCACGAGATAAGGCGAGGGCCCATGTTGTCTACATGGATTTCAGTTAGACATTTGACAAGGTAGGCAAATCAGAAAAGTGAAATCTCATGGTATACGGTGGAAGGTTGGATCCAAAACTGGGTTAGTGATAGGAAACAAAGGGTAGTGATCAATGGGGGGTTTTTGTGAATGGAAAACAGTTTCCAGTAGTGTTCCACAGGGCTCAGTCTTGAGGACCCTTGCTACTTGTTGTATATATTAATGACGTAAAGACTTAATGTGGGAGGCATGATTGGGAAATTTACAGATGATACAAAGGTTGGCTGTGTGGTTGATAGTGAAGAGTATAGCTCTCAACTCCAGAATTATATCAATGGTTTGGTTGAGTGTGCAAAGAAGTAGCAAATGGAATTCAATCCAGAGCAGTTTTTGGGGAGGGCAAACACAACAAGTGAATACTCAATATAACTGGAAGATATTGAGAGGGGTTGAGAAAATGAGATACCTTGGAGTGCATTTCCACAAATCCTTGAAGAACTCAGGACAGATGGACACATTGGTCATGAAAGCATATGGAATGCTTTCCTTTTTTGGGCAAGGTATTGTCATTACATTATAGGGAGGACTTAATTGCTCTGGAGAAAATGCAGGAGAAGTTTGTAAGAAAGTTGCTAGGGCTTGAAAACTGCAAGGAGTGTTTTCCTTAGAACTGAGGAGGCGAATGGGTGACCATTAGGTGTACAAAATTATGAGGGGCCTAGATAAGTTGACAGGAAAGACTTGTTTCCCCTAGCTGAAGGATCAATTACCAGGAGGCACAGATGATTGGTAGAAAGATTAGCAGGGAGGAAAAGCTTTTTCACCCAGGAGTGGTGGGCATCTGGGATTCACTGCCTACGTTGGTGATTAAGGGTGAAATGCTCAATTCATTTAAAAGGTATCTGGATCTGCATCTAAAGTGCTGTAACCTGTGAGACTACTAGCCCAGTGCTAGAAAGCGGGATTGAAATGAGTGGCTGGTTTTTTTTTTGGCTGGTGCAGACACAATGGTCTGAATGGCCTCTTTCTGCACCATAACGTTTCTATGGTTCTATGGTTCTATACATAAATAGGTCATTTTCTGGTTGGCAAGCTGTAATGAGTGGTGTGCCACATGTATCAGTGCAGGGTCCTCAACATTTTACAATTTATATAAATGATTTGGATGAAGGGACTGAAGAGATAGTTGCTAAATTTGCTGATGACATAAAGACGGGGAGGAAAGTATGTTGTGAAAAGGATATAAGAGGGCTACAAATGGATATAGATAGGTTAAGTGAATGGGCAAAGATCTGGCAAATGGGGTTTAACTGAGAAAATGTGAAATTGTCCATTTTGGCAAGAGGAATAAAAAAGCATATTTTCTAAATGGTGAGATTGCAGAGCTCTGAGGTGCAGAAGGGGTTGGGTGTTCTTGTGCATAAATTGCCAAAGGTTAGTATGCAGATGTATCAAATAATTAGGAAAACTAATAGAATGTTTTTGTTTATTGCGAGGGGAATTGAACACAAAGTAGAGAGATTATGCTTCAGTTAGACATTGATGATACCAGATCGGGAGTACTGGTGCAGGTGCAGCAGGCGGTAAAGAAGGCTAATGGTATGTTGGCCTTCATTGTGAGAGGTTTTGAGTATAAAAGCAGGGATGTGTTGCTGCTATTGTACAGGGCCTTGGTGAGACCACACCTGGAGTATTGTGGAGCTTTGACAAAGAGTCATTGGACTCGAAACGTTAGCTCTTTTCTCTCCCTACAGATGCTGCCAGACCTGCTGAGATTTTCCAGCATTTTCTCTTTTGTTTCAGATTCCAGCATCCGCAGTAATTTGCTTTTATCCTGGAGTATTGTGTACAGTTTTGGTCTCCTTCTCTGAGGAAGGATGTTCTTGCTCTCGAGGGAGTGCAGCGAACGTTTACCAGACTGATTCCAGGGATGGCGAGACTGTCATATGAGGAGAGATTGACTAGGTTGGGATTGTTCTCGCTGGAGTTCAGAAGAATGAGGGGGATCTCATAGAGACTTATAAAATTCTAACAGGACTAGACAGGGGAGATGCAGGGAAGAGGTTACCAATGATGGGTGTGTCCAGAACCAGGGGTCACAGTCTGAGGATTCAGGGTAAACCATTTCAGACAGAGATAAGGAGACATTTCTTCATACAAAGAGTGGTGAGCCTGTGGAATTCATTGCCACAGGAAATAATTGATGCTAAAACTTTGAATATATTCAAGAGGTGGCTGGATATAGCACTTGGGGAGAATGGGATTAAAGGCTATGGGGAGAAAGCAGGATTAGGCTATTGAGTTGCATGATCAGCCATGATCGTGATAAATGGTGGAGCAGGCTCAAAGGGCCAAAACGCCTCCTCCTGCTCCTATCTTCTATGTATCTATGTTCTCCTGATTTAAGGAAGGATGAAAATGCATTGAAAGCAGAGTAGAGAAGCTTTATTGGACTAATACCTGGAATGGGCAGGTTGCCTTACGGGGAAAGGTTGGACAAGTTGGTTTGTATCTGCTGGGATTTAGAGGAGTAAGAGGCGACCTGATTGAAACATACAAGACCTGAGGGGTCTTGTCAAGGTGGATGTGGCAAGGATGTTTCTTTTTGTAGGAGAATCTAGAATTAGAGGTCAATATGAAAAAATAAGGGTTTGCCCGTTTAAGACAGAGATGAGGAGAAAGATTTTCTCTCAGATGGTTGTAAGTGTTTCGAACTCTGTTCCTTGAAAGGCAGTGAAAGCAGAGTCTTTTAATATTTTTAAGGCAGAGGGATACAGATTCTTGATAGGCAAGGGGGTGAAGGGTTAATGCGGGTCAACGGGAATGTGGAGTTGAATTTACAATCAGATCAGCCATAGTTTTATTGAATGGTGGAGCAGCCTCAAAGGGCCGGTTGACCTATTCCTAGGTCGTATGTTCATCTGTACTGAATTAACTGATCTCAGCCAGAGTAAATCAAATGCTCTCAGCACTTTTTGGTTAAAGAAAGAATCCCTATTCCCCCCTTGACCCGTCTCAAAATTGGCTGGGTTTTCTGCTCCAGTCAGCTATTCATTGAATCTTGCTGGAAGCATGCATGTGATGTCTTGTCAGCTGTGGTGGGTTGATTATTAGTTAATAAAAGCATTTCCAAAAGCAAACTACCGCCATGCTACAAGTATGAAATAAAACCAAAAAATGCTGTAAATACTCAGCAGATAGAGCAGCATCTGCGGAGAGAAACAGAGTTAACATTTCAGGTCAATGATGATCCTTCTTCAGAATGGGAACCATTTCCAGCCTACATCAAGTTGATTATTTAAATAGAAGCTATTTTCAAGTCTTCTAAAGAACCTTGATCCAGGGTAACGCTACACTCGCACTTTGGAGAACAAGCAACTACAAAACAGCTGCACTTGTAATCTATGTTCTGACATCACCTCCACATTTCAAATGCATGTTTATTCTCAGAAAACTGAATAGGTTACTTTAAGCTGAAAACAATCTTTGAGACACAAAAGATTATCTTATTGTTCTCAAGATTACAAGGGGTCGGGGGAACATCAGTAATTTATGCTAGAATTTAAATCATCAGATGAGTTGATTTTTTACACTGCATATCTTTATGTCATAATATTGAGACCTATGAACAGAAGAAGGGCTCCACAGCTCTCAATTTTACAAGAACAATGACCCTTGAAATATCATGGTTCCAAAACTCCTGGGCTGCGGAGTTCTAAATCAGAGGTGGAATTGTTGAGGTGACATTCCGTGCCAGAAATTCCACCAGTTCCACATTTCCCATGGCCAGGAAAATTTCCACGGCACCATCTTGCACCACGGGGCTACCATTGACCTGAAACTGGACCAAACATGTGAATACAGTGGTTACAAGAGATCAGAGGCTGGGAATTCTGGGGCAAGTAAGTCACTGCCTGGCTCCCAAGAGCCTGTCCACCATCTACAAGGCACAAGTCAGGACTTTGATGGAATACTCTCCACTTGCCAGGATGAGTGTGACTCCAACAACACAGGAGAAGCATAATCCAGGACAAAGCAACCCGCTTGATTGGCACCTCACCCACCAACCTAATTTAAAAAGAGGGGGAGCTGCGAGTCGGAGCGGAGATATAAAAAGAGCGGGAGCTGCGAGTCGGAGCGGAGATTTAAAAAGAGCGGGAGCTGCGAGTCGGAGCGGAGATTTAAAAAGAGCGGGAGCTGCGAGTCGGAGCGGAGATTATAAAAGATCGCGGCCTAGTTTCGGGAGCCGTTCGGAGGAGGAGGAGCAGTCTCTGTCAGGGAGAGAACTTGAGAACATCTCAGACCCTCAGAAGGTAAGTAAGTGATTTTTACTCATTTTTACTTTTATTACCTTTTCAAATTGTGTGTGTGTGTGTGGGGGGGGGGAACTGAAGTGACATCACAGAAAAGCTGGTTGGGAATCTACACTAAATTAAAAAAATTAAGCATTGGTAACTAATTAAACACAATTACTTAATTATAATTTAGAGAGTATCTAAGCCAGAGATCGGAGAGTACTATATTTAGCTTCCACATTTATAGTAAAAATTTAGTGCTAGGAAACAGATAGTTAACAGTAACTTTAAAAAATATATATATTTTTAAAAAAACTTTAAATTTTAATTTACTAATTAATTGATGCAATGTCAGTTAGAGGGGTGCAGTGCTCTGACTGTGAGACGTGGCAGGTCTGGGAGGCTTCCAGCGTCCCGGATGGCTTCATCTGCAGAACGTGCACCCAACTGGAGCTCCTCACAGACCGCATAGTTCGGTTGGAGCAGCAATTGGATGCACTTAGGAGCATGCAGGTGGCGGAAAGCGTCATAGATCGCAGTTATATAAATGTGGTCACACCCAAGGTGCAGGTAGAGAAATGGGTGACCACCACAAAGGGCAGGCAGTCAGTGCAGGAATCCCCTGTGGTTGTCCCCATCTCGAACAGGTATACCCCTTTGGATACTGTCGGGGGGGGATAGCCTATCAGGGGAAAACAGCAGCAGCCAGAGCAGTGGCACCACGGCTGGCTCTGATGTTCAGAAGGGAGGGTCAAAGCGCAGAAGAGCAATAGTAATAGGGGACTCTATAGTCAGGGGCACAGATAGGTGCTTCTGTGGACGTGAAAGAGACTCCAGGATGGTACGTTGCCTCCCTGGTGCCAGGGTCCAGGATGTCTCCGAACGGGTAGAGGGCATCCTGAAGGGGGAGGGCAAACAGGCAGAGGTCGTTGTACATATTGGTACTAACGACATAGGCAGGAAGGGGCATGAGGTCCTGCAGCAGGATTTCAGGGAGCTAGGCAGAAAGTTAAAAGACAGGACCTCTAGGGTTGTAATCTCAGGATTGTGCCACGTGCCAGTGAGGCTAGAAATAGGAAGATAGAGCAGCTAAACACGTGGCTAAACAGCTGGTGTAGGAGGGAGGGTTTCCGTTATCTGGACCACTGGGAGCTCTTCCGGGGCAGGTGTGACCTATATAAGGACGGGTTGCATCTAAACTGGAGAGGCATAAATATCCTGGCCGCGAGATTTGCTAGTGTCACACGGGAGGGTTTAAACTAGTATGGCAGGGGGGTGGGCACGGGAGCAATAGGTCAGAAGGTGAGAGCATTGAGGGAGAACTAGGGAATAGGGACAGTATGGCTCTGAGGCAGAGCAGACAGGGAGAAGTTGCTGAACACAGCGGGTCTGGTGGCCTGAAGTGCATATGTTTTAATGCTAGAAGTATTACGGGTAATGCAGATGAACTTAGAGCTTAGATTAGTACTTGGAACTATGATGTTGTTGCCATTACAGAGACATGGTTGAGGGAAGGGCAGGATTGGCAGCTATACGTTCCAGGATTTAGATGTTTCAGGTGGGATAGAGGGGGATGTAAAAGGGGTGGCGGAGTTGCGCTACTGGTTAGGGAGAATATCACAGCTCTACTACGGGAGGACACCTCAGAGGGCAGTGAGGCTATATGGGTAGGGATCAGGAATAAGAAGGGTGCAGTCACAATGTTGGGGGTTTACTACAGGCCTCCCAACAGCCAGTGGGAGATAGAGGAGCAGATAGGTAGACAGATTTCAGAAAAGAGTAAAAACAACAGGGTTGTGGTGATGGGAGACTTCAACTTCCCCAATATTGACTGGGACTCACTTAGTGCCAGGGGCTTAGATGGGGCAGAGTTTGTAAGGAGCTTCCAGGAGGGCTTCTTAAAACAATATGTAGACAGTCCAACTAGGGAAGGGGCGGTACTGGACCTGGTATTGGGGAATGAGCCCGGCCAGGTGGTAGAAGTTTCAGTAGGGGAGCATTTTGGGAACAGTAAGTTTTAAAGTGCTGGTGGACAAGGATAAGAGTGGTCCTAGGATGAATGTGCTAAATTGGGGGAAGGCTAATTATAACAATATTAGGCGGGAACTGAAGAACCTAGATTGGGGACGGATGTTTGAGGGCAAATCAACATCTGACATGTGGGGGGCTTTCAAGTGTCAGTTGAAAGGAATTCAGGACCGGCATGTTCCTGTGAGGAAGAAGGATAAATACGGCAATTTTCAGGAACCTTGGATAACGAGAGATATTGTAGGCCTCGTCAAAAAGAAAAAGGAGGCATTTGTTAGGGCTAAAAGGCTGGGAACAGACGAAGCTTGTGTGGAATATAAGGAAAGTAGGAAGGAACTTAAGCAAGGAGTCAGGAGGGCTAGAAGCGGGCCACGAAAAGTCATTGGCAAATAGGGTTAAGGAAAATCCCAAGGCTTTTTACACGTACATAAAAAGCAAGAGGGTAGCCAGGGAAAGGGTTGGCCCACTGAAGGATAGGCAAGGGAATCTATGTGTGGAGCCAGAGGAAATGGGCGAGGTACTAAATGAATACTTTGCATCAGTATTCACCAAAGAGAAGGAATTGGTAGATGTTAAGTCTGGAGAAGGGTGTGTAGATAGCCTGGGTCACATTGAGATCCAAAAAGACGAGGTGTTGGGCGTCTTAAAAATATTACGGTAGATAAGTCCCCAGGGCCTGATGGGATCTACCCCAGAATACTGAAGGAGGCTGGAGAGGAAATTGCTGAGGCCTCGACAGAAATCTTTAGATCCTCACTGTCTTCAGGTGATATCCCGGAGGACTGGAGAATAGCCAATGTTGGTCCTCCGTTTAAGAAGGGTAGCAAGGATAATCCAGGGAATTACAGGCCGGTGAGCCTTACTTCAGTGGTAGGGAAATTACTGGAGAGAATTCTTCGAGACAGGATCTACTCCCATTTGGAAGCAAATGGACGTATTAGTGAGAGGCAGCATGGTTTTGTGAAGGGGGGATCGTGTCTCACTAACTTGATAGAGTTTTTCGAGGAGGTCACAAAGATGATTGATGAAGGTAGGGCAGTGGATGTTGTCTATATGGACTTCAGTAAGGCCTTTGACAAGGTCCCTCATGGTAGACTAGTACAAAAGGTGAAGTCACACGGGATCAGGGGTGAGCTGGCAAGGTGGATACAGATCTGGCTATGTCATAGAAGGCAGAGAGTAGCAATGGAAGGATGCTTTTCTAATTGGAGGGCTGTGACCAGTGGTGTTCCACAGGGATCAGTGCTGGGACCTTTGCTGTTTGTAGTATATATAAATGATTTGGAGGAAAATGTAACTGGTCTGATTAGTAAGTTTGCAGACGAACAAAGGTTGGTGGAATTGCGGATAGCGATGAGGACTGTCAGAGGATACAGCAGGATTTAGATTGTTTGGAGACTTGGGCGGAGAGATGGCAGATGGAGTTTAATCCGGACAAATGTGAGGTAATGCATTTTGGAAGGTCTAATGCAGGTAGGGAATATACAGTGAACTGTAGAACGCTCAAGAGTATTGAAAGTCAGAGAGATCTAGGAGTACAGGTCCACAGGTCCCTGAAAGGGGCAACACAGGTGGAGAAGGTAGTCAAGAAGGCATACGGCATGCTTGCCTTCATTGGCTGGGGCATTGAGTATAAGAATTGGCAAGTCATGTTGCAGCTGTATAGAACCTTAGTTAGGCCACACTTGGAGTAGTGTTCAATTCTGGTCGCCACACTACCAGAAGGATGTGGAGGCTTTAGAGAGGGTGCAGAAGAGATTTACCAGAATGTTGCCTGGTATGGAGGGCATTAGCTATGAGGAGCGGTTGAATAAACTAGGTTTGTTCTCACTGGAACAAAGGAGGTTGAGGGGTGACCTGATAGTGGTCTACAAAATTATGAGGGGCATAGACAGAGTGGATAGTCAGAGGCTTTTCCCCGGGGTGGAGGGGTCAATTACTAGGGGGCATAGGTTTAAGGTGAGAGGGGCAAGGTTTAGAGTAGATATACGAGGCAAGTTTTTTTACACAGAGGGTAGTGGGTGCCTGGAACTCGCTACCGGAGGAGGTGGTGGAAGCAGGGACAATAGTGACATTTAAGAGGCATCTTGACAAATACATGAATAGGATGGGAAGAGAGGGATCCGGACCCAGGAAGTGTAGAAGATTGTAGTTTAGTCAGGCAGCATGGTCAGCACGGGCTTGGAGGGCCGAAGGGCCTGTTCCTATGCTATACATTTCTTTGTTCTTTGTTCTAATCATTCACTCCCACCACCACCGACATACAGATGGAGCAGTGTGTACCATTCACAAGATGCACTGCTGCAACTCGCCAAGGCTCCTTTGACAGTATCTTCCAAATCAACGACCTCTATCAACCAGAAGGACAAAGATAGACACATGGGATCACATCCACCTACAAGTTCCCCTCCAAGTTACACACCAGCCAGACTTGGAACTGTATCACCGTCCTTCACTTTCGCCATGTCAAAGGCTGGAACTCTCACCCTAAAAGCACTGTAGATATGCCTGCACTGCAAGAACTGTTGCAATTCAAGAAGACAGCTCACCATAACCTTCTCAAGGACAATTAGGGATGAGCAGTGCCAATGACACTTGTATTCTATGAATGAACAAAACCAAAAAAAGCCAAACTTAAATCTCTTCAGTAGAAGTGACACTGAGACTTCCGGTTGCGGCGATGACCAGCTGAGTCGCACGTTTCGGCAGCTCCCTGTGAAACGGACTTTTGGGCTCTTGATAGGAGCCCCAACGGCAATTTTGACGGCTAAAAACACTGTGCGGTAAACCAGAAGGGAATCCCCCCTGGATACGGATGGAAAAAGGAGGAGAGAGTGGCCAGATTGCAGTGGATCCTTTAGAACAGCGGCAAGGAAGGCAAGCAAAAACCAAGATGGCGTCGGAAGGTGGCAGTTTAACATGGGGCCCTGAACAACAAGAGTTCTTGAAATGCTGTGTGGAAGAGATCAAAAAGGAAAAGAAGAAAGAGCTGTTGGCCCCGATACTACAGGCGATCGAAGGGCTAAAGGAGGAACAAAAGACCCAGGAGCGGGAGCTTCGGGTCGTGAAGGCAAAGGCAGCCGAGAATGAGGACGATATACAGGGCCTGGTGGTGAAGACGGAGACGCAGGAGGCACATCAGAAACGATGTGTGGAAAGGTTGGAGGCACTGGAAAACAACGCAAGGAGGAACAACCTGAGGATTCTTGGTCTTCCTGAAGGTGTGGAGGGAGCGGACGTCGGGGCATATGTGAGCACGATGCTGCACTCGTTAATGGGAGCGGAGGCCCCGGCGGGTCCGTTGGAGGTGGAGGGAACATACCGAGTGATGGCGCGAGGACCGAGAGCAGGAGAAATTCCCAGAGCCATAGTGGTGAGATTCCTCTGTTTTAAGGATAGAGAAATGGTCCTTAGATGGGCGAAGAAAACTCGGAGCAGTAAATGGGAGAACGCGGTGATCCGCGTTTATCAAGACTGGAGTGCGGAGGTGGCGAGAAGGAGGGCGAGCTTTAATCGGGCCACGGCGGTGCTTCATAAAAAGAAGATAAAATTTGGAATGCTGCAACTGGCAAGACTGTGGGTCACATATCGAGGGAGGCACCACTACTTTGAGACGGCGGATGAAGCGTGGACTTTTATTGTGGAAGAAAAACTGGAATGAGCGGGTTATTAAAAAGAACGTTCGAACAAAGTGGTGGGGCGAATGTGGGGGGCAAAGAGGGGTTTTATGTACTAATCCTGCGATGTGGTAACTTTTCTCTCTCCCACAGGTGGTGATGGGGGAGGAGGGGAGGTGGAGGAGATGGGGCGTTGGCCATTGGGGGCGGGGCCAAGGGAGAAGCGCGGGCTTGGTTCCCGCGCTATGATAATCATGGCGGGAATAGAGAAGCAGGAAGGAGGGGGCGTCGCACGGTGCGAGCCGAGGTCACGGGGGGAAGCCGAGGTCAGCCAGAGTTTGCTGACTTCTGGGAGCAACATGGGGGGAGTAATTACGCTAGCGGGGGATCCAGCGGGGGGGGTGGGAGGGGGGGAATTACTGGGTTGCTGCTGCTGGGGAGAGGGGGGAGCTGGTATGGGAGAGGATGGGCAGGGGGGCACCGCCTGGGGGAGATACAGCTGCGTGGGAACCGGGTGAGGAGCTGGAAAAAGGTGATGGCTAATCGACAAGGGGGGGGGGGGTAGGAAGCCCCCCAACTCGGCTGATCACGTGGAACGTGAGAGGGCTGAACGGGCCGATAAAGAGGGCACGGGTACTCGCACACCTTAAGAAACTTAAGGCAGATGTGGTTATGTTACAGGAAACGCACCTGAAACTGATAGACCAGGTTAGGCTACGCAAAGGATGGGTGGGGCAGGTGTTCCATTCGGGGCTCGATGCGAAAAACAGGGGGGTGGCTATATTAGTGGGGAAGCGGGTAATGTTCGAGGCAAAGACTATAGTGGCGGATAACGGGGGCAGATACGTGATGGTGAGTGGCAAACTACAGGGGGAGACGGTGGTTTTGGTAAACGTATATGCCCCAAACTGGGATGATGCCAATTTTATGAGGCGGATGCTAGGACGCATTCCGGACCTAGAGATGGGAAAGCTGATAATGGGGGGAGATTTTAATACGGTGTTGGAACCAGGGCTGGATAGGTCGAAGTCCAGGACTGGAAGGAGGCCGGCAGCAGCCAAGGTACTTAAAGATTTTATGGAGCAGATGGGAGGTGTAGACCCGTGGAGATTTAGCAGACCTAGGAGTAAGGAGTTCTCGTTTTTCTCCTATGTCCATAAAGTCTACTCGCGAATAGACTTTTTTGTGCTGGGTAGGGCATTGATCCCAAAAGGTGAGGGGAACGGAGTATACGGCTATAGCCATTTCGGATCACGCTCCACACTGGGTGGACTTGGAGATAGGGGAGGAAACAGGAGGGCACCCACCCTGGAGAATGGACATGGGACTAATGGCAGATGAGGGGGTGTGTCTAAGGGTGAGGGGGTGCATTGAAAAGTACTTGGAACTCAATGATAATGGGGAGGTCCAGGTGGGAGTGGTCTGGGAGGCGTTGAAGGCGGTGGTTAGAGGGGAGCTGATATCAATAAGGGCACATAAAGGGAAGCAGGAGAGTAAGGAACGGGAGCGGTTGCTGCAAGAACTTTTGAGGGTGGACAGACAATATGCGGAAGCACCGGAGGAGGGACTGTACAGGGAAAGGCAAAGGCTACATGTAGAATTTGACTTGCTGACTACAGGCACTGCAGAGGCACAATGGAGGAAGGCACAGGGTGTACAGTACGAATATGGGGAGAAGGCGAGCAGGTTGCTGGCACACCAATTGAGGAAAAGGGGAGCAGCGTGGGAAATAGGGGGAGTGAGGGATGAGGAAGGAGAGATGGAGCGGGGAGCGGAGAGAGTGAATGGAGTGTTCAAGACATTTTATAAAAAATTATATGAAGCTCAACCCCCGGATGGGAGGGAGAGAATGATGGGCTTCTTGGATCGGCTGGAATTTCCCAAGGTGGAAGAGCAGGAAAGGGTGGGACTGGGAGCACAGATCGAGGTAGAAGAAGTGGTGAAAGGAATTAGGAGCATGCAGGCGGGAAAGGCCCCGGGACCGGATGGATTCCCAGTCGAATTCTATAGAAAATATGTGGACTTGCTCGCCCCGGTACTGACGAGGACCTTTAATGAGGCAAAGGAAAGGGGACAACTGCCCCCGACTATGTCTGAAGCAACGATATCGCTTCTCTTAAAGAAGGAAAAGGACCCGCTACAATGCGGGTCCTATAGACCTATTCCCCTCCTAAATGTAGATGCCAAGGTCCTGGCCAAGGTAATGGCAATGAGAATAGAGGAATGTGTCCCGGGGGTGGTCCACGAGGACCAAACTGGGTTTGTGAAGGGGAGACAGCTGAACACGAATATACGGAGGTTGTTAGGGGTAATGATGATGGCCCCACCAGAGGGAGAAACGGAGATAGTAGTGGCGATGGATGCCGAGAAAGCATTTGATAGAGTGGAGTGGGATTATTTGTGGGAGGTGTTGAGGAGATTTGGTTTTGGAGAGGGGTATGTTAGTTGGGTGCAGCTGTTGTATAGGGCCCCAGTGGCGAGCGTGGTCACGAATGGACGGGGATCTGCATATTTTCGGCTCCATAGAGGGACAAGGCAGGGATGCCCTCTGTCCCCATTATTGTTTGCACTGGCGATTGAGCCCCTGGCGATAGCGTTGAGGGGTTCCAAGAAGTGGAGGGGAGTACTTAGGGGAGGAGAAGAGCAACGGGTATCTTTGTATGCGGACGATTTGCTACTATACGTGGCGGACCCGGCGGAGGGGATGCCAGAAATAATGCGGATACTTGGGGAGTTTGGGGATTTTTCAGGGTATAAATTGAACATGGGGAAAAGTGAGTTGTTTGTGGTGCATCCAGGGGAGCAGAGTAGAGAAATAGAGGACCTACCGTTGAGGAAGGTAACAAGGGACTTTCGTTACCTGGGGATCCAGATAGCTAAGAATTGGGGCACATTGCATAGGTTAAATTTAACGCGGTTGGTGGAACAGATGGAGGAGGATTTCAAGAGATGGGATATGGTATCCCTGTCAATGGCAGGGAGGGTGCAGGCGGTTAAGATGGTGGTCCTCCCGAGATTCCTCTTTGTGTTTCAGTGCCTCCCGGTGGTGATCACGAAGGCTTTTTTAAAAATGATTGAAAAGAGCATCATGGGTTTTGTGTGGGCCGGGAAGACCCCGAGAGTGAGGAAGGGATTCTTACAGCGTAGCAGGGATAGGGGGGGGCTGGCACTACCGAGCCTAAGTGAGTATTATTGGGCCGCTAATATTTCAATGGTGAGTAAGTGGATGGGAGAGGAGGAGGGAGCGGCGTGGAAGAGATTAGAGAGGGCGTCCTGTAGGGGGACTAGCCTACAGGCTATGGTGACAGCCCCATTGCCGTTCTCACCGAGGAACTACACCACAAGCCCGGTGGTGGTGGCTACACTGAAGATTTGGGGACAGTGGAGACGGCATAGGGGAAAGACTGGAGCCTTGGGGGGGTCCCCGATAAGAAACAACCATAGGTTTGCCCCGGGGGGAATGGATGGGGGATATGGAATGTGGCAAAGAGCAGGAATAACGCAACTGAAAGATCTGTTTGTGGATGGGAAGTTCGCGAGTCTGGGAGCGCTGACCGAGAAATATGGGTTGCCCCAAGGGAATGCATTCAGGTATATGCAACTGAGGGCTTTTGCGAGGCAACAGGTGAGGGAATTCCCGCAGCTCCCGACACAAGAGGTGCAGGACAGAGTGATCTCAAAGACATAGGTGTCGGATATATATAGGGAAATGAGGGACGAAGGGGAGACTATGGTAGATGAACTAAAAGGGAAATGGGAAGAAGAGCTGGGGGAGGAGATCGAGGAGGGGCTGTGGGCAGATGCCCTAAGCAGGGTAAACTCGTCGTCCTCGTGTGCCAGGCTAAGCCTGATTCAGTTTAAGGTATTACACAGGGCACATATGACTGGAGCACGGCTCAGTAAATTTTTTGGGGTGGAGGATAGGTGTGCGAGGTGCTCGAGAAGCCCAGCGAATCATACCCATATGTTTTGGTCATGCCCGGCACTACAGGGATTTTGGATGGGGGTGACAAAGGTGCTTTCAAAAGTAGTAGGAGTCCGGGTCGAACCAAGCTGGGGGTTGGCTATATTTGGGGTTGCACAAGAGCCGGGAGTGCAGGAGGCGAGAGAGGCCGATGTTTTGGCCTTTGCGTCCCTAGTAGCCCAGCGCAGGATATTGCTAATGTGGAAAGAAGCCAAGCCCCCGGGGGTGGAGACCTGGATAAATGACATGGCGGGGTTTATAAAGCTAGAGCGGATTAAGTTCGTCCTAAGGGGGTCGGTAAAGGGTTCACCAGGCGGTGGCAACCGTTCGTCGAATACCTCGCAGAAAGATAGACGGAATGGGAAAAAGAAGGCAGCAGCAGCAGCCCAGGATCGGGGGGGGAGGAGGAGGAGGAGGAACCAGAAGGACTCTCAGGGTTGTTAATATATCCTGTATAGTATGTATAGGTCGTTGCTACAGATAATTATATATTGGACTGTTAAATTATATTTTTGGAGAGTGTTACTTGTGACAAGGCAGTTGCCAATTAGGGCTAGTTTTCATTTTTGTTATTTATTATTTATTCATTTTTTGTTTATAAAATAGGTCATTGTTATTTGTGTTGTTATAATATTGTGTAAAGGATGCACAATGTACTGTGTTGGTTGACCAAAAGTTTTCAATAAAATATTTAATAAAAAAAAAAAAGTGACACTGACCAATTGATTTTAGGAACGGCAATTGATCCCAGAACAATTGAATGCGAATAGAAAAGCTTAACATTTTAAAGTCATGGGTCTCTTCTAAGCACTGGCCTGCCTTTGGGAGCTAATCATCTGCCTCTTGATGGATTGTAAAGGTGCTACTTGATTTTCAATGCACTCCATTGACAGATGCCCAGTGCCATAAAAGTTCTTGTTTATGACTCCATTTCCAACATTTGGAAGCCAGAATTTCCCCAACTACATTTCCAGTGGCGGAGGAGAACACCTCAAAGTGAAATAAGCCTTGGTGGTCTCAATGTTTTTCTTATGTTCAATGTACCTTCTTAAAGGCACAACTTCACAACAAAGAACTGCCTTGTTGGTTGTTTTCTGGGTGATCCATCTGTTTAAAAAATACTTTGAAATTATTTTTGGAACGCACCGTGCTTTCTCCCGCTGATGCCCGTTCATCTGTCTTCATCACGGAGAACTGTACATCACTTGGCTCTGCTCTGACTGTGGTCTGTTGAAACAGAAACAATTGAGGCTGAGGACAACAGAGAAAGTGTAGTCTACCATTAAACAATCGAACTAGATTTAATCTGATGGGGTCTATATAGGGTAGATGGAGCAAATTGTTTCCAACCCAAAAAGGGGTGACCACCAGATGAAACCAATTTAAGATGAATGGAAAAAGAATCAACGGGACATGAAGAAAAATTCCTATAAGCAGTTAGAATCATAGAAATTACAGCGCAGAAAGAGGCCATTCGGCCCATCGTGTCTGCACCGGCCCTTGGAAAGAGCACCCTACCTACGCCAAGACCTCCACCCCTGCCCACAATCCAGCAACCCCACCTTACATTACCTTTTTTGGACACTAAGGGCAATTTATCATGGCCAATCCGCCTAACCAGCACATCTTTGGACTGTGGGAGGAAACCGGAGCACCAGGAGGAAACCCACGCAAACACGGGGAGAACGGGCAGACTCCGCACAGACAGTGACCCAAGCCAGGAATTAAACCTGCGAACCTGGAGCTGTGAAGCAATGGGCTAACCACTGTGCTACCGTGCCGCCCCAGGGTCTGGGATACATTGCCTGAGAATGTGGTGGAGGCAGATTTAATCTTGTATAATTCCTTTTTGAAAGCCAAAACCTGAAGTGAAACATTTTCAAGGCCACAGGGAAAGGACAGGAGAATGGGACTAGCAGACTTGGTTTTGCAGAAAGTTGGCACAGGCATAACAGGAAGAATGGACACCTTTTGTGCTGTAAGCATTCTATGATTTTATGAATCCACAGCAGATTCAGAAAAAAAATTGCAGTTAGAGAAACTGCGGGCCTAATGGATTCCAGCAGAGTTATAAAAATAAACAATCTGATTCATCGCTTTGAAATTCTAGCGAGCTGTCAATCACAATGCTTTTAGCAGGCAATGGAGTGTTAATTTCAATTTAAACAATCCAGTTCAAAGCATTCAACCTCCTAGACATACACAATACCTCAACAGGCAATGAAATTGACTGTAAAAACCACTTCAAAAGTTTTCACCATTTTAAAGGCATAACCTTTACCTCCATCTCACAGACCTTTAAACTTAGGAAACTGACAGAATTTTTAAAAGGTTCAGGGTACAGGTGGGGTCACTTTCACACTATTATGAGAAAACTGTATTTCTTACATACTGACTTACTGTTTAAAGGGTTTCGGGGTGCAGATGAGAACATTTCAATTTTATGATGGGAAAACTAACTTTTACATACTGAGTGACTGTTTCATGGGTTTTAGAGAATGCAGCAGTCAATAGATCCAATTTCAGAGAAGACCCCCAACCTGAGCCCCTCCAGCCCAGCACAAGCCCCACTGACGACCATCTCCCATGAAGGTCCCCACCTCCGCACTCAGCAATTGTTAAGCGGGTACCTACCACGTTGATACTGTAGCCACCTAAAATGGCTGATTCCCGATTAGAATGGTCAAACCCCGATCTAAAATGGTGAACGAAAGAGGCTGATGGGAAAATCAGCCAACAGGACTCAAACGGACAGCTGCATGCAAAACAGTGTATTCGGCTCTGGGGAAGTCGGCCCAGACCGATACCTGCAGCCATTAACATCACAACAACTCAGCCATCTGCATAGTAAGCAGCCATCCCCGGGAACAATTGCTACACATTAGCAACATAAAGCCGATCCAGACCTTTCGGCGCCAGCAGTGGCTGACACAAAGGAAGGTGGACGACCACCCCCCGATCAAGGAATCGCCCCGTTATTGGAGCATATCGAACCAAGTGATTGGGACCAAGTCCAATCACTTGGAACCAGGTACGAGGTCCGCCCCGAGAGGCGGGAAGCCCCTAGGGACTATAAAATTAGGGGCCAAGTTCAGATCGACCCTTCTTCTCCTGCTCGCAACCTTCGAGACCCTTCGATAAAGAAAACAAGTAAGTCTTACTCCAGCGATCGCTACCAGATAGGTGCTCCAGACTATCGACTCGTACCAGCCTTTTTGAATCCCGCAGGCCAGACCCAATTCGATAGACCATTCGTTTCCCTGACCTGGTGGGCCATCACCAAAGTTAAGTATTGGCCTTTAGTGGTAGGTAGTAGTCTAGAAGTAGGATTATTGTGTAAGTATTTATTGCTGTATATAATAAATGGTCGTTGATTTAACTTTTACTAAGTGGTGTGCTGCATTACTAATCATTACTTAGACTTGAACCACGTGGCGGTATCAGAAAGATACCTGGCGACTCGTGAGCAAAGGTGACAGAATTAGAGCTAATAAAACTAAGGCTGATAAGAGCAACAATACTCCTCGGACAGCAAGCTGCTCCTCAGGACTTGCACCAATTCACACCAGTTTCTGGTGAAAACCATACCCAAATGACTCAGATTGCTTGGGAGTGGCTGCTGGAGGAGAGTTAGGTAGTTAACCTGTGAGTGGTGGTAGGAACTGGAACTCTACTTGAGGAGGAAAGAGCTGAGAAAGAAAGAGCTTTGAAGGGCCTTGTGACTGGGCTGTGTTGAGGATGGAGACAATTTATCCCTAACTATTCTATCAGCACCTTTATTAATTTTGAACATTACTATTAAATCTCTCTGTAATCTTCTCTGCTCAAAGGAGAATAATCTCAACTTCTCTAATGTCTCCACATAACTGGTACCAGATATCATAAATCTGCCCCTTTCAAAGACTGCCACCAAATAGCTGAATATTTGCATCAGGAATTATACAAGGAATTAGATACTAACTACTAAAATCAACAAAAGGCAATAGCTCAAAGATTTAAAAAAGGAACCACAGGTGACAGATATTGACTTGTGGTTTGGGAAAGTTGTCATATGGGGCATTTTGTCATTCTCTTCATAAATATCACTATTTTTAAAATAATTCAGTACATAAAGAACAACAGATTGGTCTGAACTGTAACTTTGTCAAATTAATCCAAACGTTCAATTTGGATCACTTGAAATTCAGAACTTGTTTGGACATTCTGGACATCATGCTGGGGCTGGTTTAGCACAGGGCTAAATCACTGGCTTTGAAAGCAGACCAAGGCAGGCCAGCAGCACGGTTCAATTCCTGTACCAGACTCCCCAAACAGGCGCCGGAATGTGGTGGCTAGGGGCTTTTCACAGTAACTTCATTTGAAGCCTACTTGTGACAATAAGCGATTTTCATTTATTTTTTTCATTTCATTTTCATTTCATTTCATGTGTAATTCATATCATGTAGATGTCTTGGGGCAGCACGGTGGCGCAGCGGTTAGCACTGCTACCTTACGGCGCTGAGATCCCAGGTTCAATCCCGGCTCTGGGTCACTGTCAGTGTGGAGTTTGCACATTCTCCCTGTGTTTGCGTGGGTTCCGCTCCCACAACCCAAAGATGTGCAGGTTGGCCATGCTAAATTGTCCCTTAATTGGAAAAAATGAATTGGGCACACAGGGCTGGTAGACCGCTGGTTTGTGATGCAGAACAAAGTAGCAGCGCGGGTTCAATTCCCGGACCAGCTTAGAATTCTGATTTCTCCCTCTGTGTACCCGAACAGGTGCCGGAATGTGGCGACTAGGGACTTTTCACAGTAACTTCATTGCAGTGTTAATGTAAGCCTACTTGTGACAATAAAGATTATTATTTATTTAAATTTTTTTTTAAAATGTGGATCTCTTGAATGAACTACTTTCCTGCAACTCCATTATAAATCTAACCAGATAGATTTTATGTGGACTTTTAGAACTAGTTTTCTAATTGGGGGGTTATTTTAATGCCATTTTAAGGCTAGTCCATTTTAATGAATCGCCGGTATTAAAATGACACCAACTGGCAAATCCAGGTTGGGATGTTCCCTCACTCACCTGACGAATGGTATCTCCCTCCTGGTTGCTGACAGTTATCGTCTTGTCTTCACTACCCAATGCAAGCAGGTTCTGGGAACTCCAGCAACCACAAGTGATCCGTTTTGTGTGCTTCCCTGAGATATTGGTGTGAAGGAAGAAATAAAGATTAATCCCTGCTAAAATGAATAATAGACAAGTGACTCAGTAACAGAATGGGTATAACATGGTTTAATTTCACCTTTGGGATACGAATGCTAAACCACTCCAGACTAATAATTGTAAGGGTTGTCGGAGCAGAACTGGGCCACGGGACAACTGGGTGCTGCCTGGGAAACTCCATACATGTCCCCAGTGGATTCCTGGAAAGGCGGGAAGCATAAAGGTTTAGTGCACACTGATCTCCAGGGCCACAGGTATTGGGTGCACATTGAAACCCATAGTCGCAGCTTATCCTGAAGCAGGGTGCATAAGTCAGTGAAAACAGCTGACACCGTCATGTGGATATTTCCAGGTAGTCAATATATACCTGGTCGTGGACAGGCTGTTGTCAGTCCTCTAGTCATATTTCACTGGTACCCACCTAGAGTTTGGCCCTCCTGCTGTTACTGCAGTCGAGTTGTCAGTGCCTGGTCCTCCCCTCCCTCTGTGCCACTCCTCAACATAGATGAAGACTGTGTGTATGAATCCCATGGCTCCCCCCCGCCCCGCATACACTGTACTTGAAGTTAAACTCCCATGCGACCTGCCCCTTGCTACTGCTCCTCTCTCTCAAAACATGCCCATGTTTTCTGCGTCCCTTGCTCTGTGCCCACAACCCTAAGCAGCTCCAGAGAGACCATTGTTAGCAGCTCCCACTCCAGCAGAGAGACCACCATCCTAAACAACTCCTACCCTGAAAGGCCTTGCAGCATAGGCTGCAATGGCCTCAGCTCCTTGCTCATGCTCTTTCTCTTACAATTATGAGGTTTATAAAGATTGTTATGTTTTGGGACTTGTCTTTAATTTGAGATAAAATGAAGGGAGTCATGGAACCTGTTCTAAAATCTGAGAGACAGCAAGCTTGGGTGGATTTATTGCTATAGAGATTAAATGGGGCCAGACTGATTTACTGGGAAGAAACTACAAGGTATCCACATTTGGAGACTGCAGATTGACAAATCCCCAGATCCAGGTGGACTTCACCCCAAGGTCTTGAAAGAAGTGGCTACTCAGATAGTTGTGTATTGGTTTTAATTTTCCAAAATTCCTAAGGTTTGGAGAAGGTTCCATTAGGTTGGAAAATAGCACATGAAACCCCTTTATTCAAAACGAGAGAAGGCAGAAAGCAGGAAATTACAGGCCAGTTAGCCTAATAACTGTCATTATAAAAGGTTTAGAAGCTTTTATTAAATATGTTATAGTAGGGCACTTAGAAAAATTCAAGGTAATCAGGCAGAGTCAACATGATTTTGTGAAAGAGAAACCACGTTTAACCAATTTATTGGAGTTCTTTGAAGAAATCGCATGTGCTGGGGAACCGGCGGATGTACTGCATTTAGATTTCCAGAAGACATTTGATAAAGTGCCACATCAAACGTTATTGTGGAAAATAAAAGGTTGCAATAACCGAAATTAAGGCAGAGCAAGATTTATTGATTAACAAGGGATGAAAAGTTATCGCGATCGGCGCGGGGGCGGAGAATGGGCGTTGATACCGAAATCCAGCACGGCGCCGCTCTTGCTATTCTCCGGTCCCTGATGAATCGTGCGCGCGCGGCCTACGCAGCCATTGACTGAGGCAACATATTGGCTTGGATAGAAGATTGGCTATCTTACAGATTAGGCATAAATGGGTTATTTTCTGGTTGGTAGGATGTGACAAGTGGGGTGTGTCAGGGATCTGTGCTGGGATCTCAACTTTATGCTATTTATATAAATAACTGAATGAAGAGGCCAAAGGTATGGGGCGGGAGAATCCCATGTCATTTCACCCTGCACTTTCCTTATGAAAGTCCAGTGATTCTCCAATTTGCAGGGGGCTAGCAGGACCCTAGAGTGCTTCTCGCAGCTCTGGTTGCGGATATGGGGCCTGCACTTCCGGTCGGAAGTCCGTGCATGCACATGGCGGCGGCATGTGACGGCCGCCCCGTGCGACATGGCAAACTCAGCCCACGGAGCGGCACCAGGAATGTAGGTTCCCCTGAGATCACGTGCGCCCGCATATCGGTGCCGCCCGATCGCTTGCCTGGTCGTCTGTGAGGCCCACCCTGGTGAAGGATCCCGCCCCCCCCCCCCGCCCCGCCCCCCCGCCCCGCCCCCCCCCCGCCCCGCCCCCCCCCCCCCCCCCCCCCGCGCCCCGCCCCCCCCCCCCCCGCCCCCACCAGGGCGGCCGTTCCAGACAGGCAAAACATGGTTAGAACCACGCATCGGGAACTCGGCCAGTTGTCCTCACAGAATCGCCGTGGGGGCCTCAGTCAATGGCCGCGTAGCCGCTCGCGCGCGATTCATCAGGGACCGGAGAATAGCAAGAGCGGTGCCGCGCCGGATTTCGGTGTCAACGCCCATTCTCCGCCCCCGCGCCGATCGCGATAACTTTTCACCCCTTGTTATCAATAAATCTTGCTCTGCCTTAATTTCGGTTATTGCGATTTTGGCGCGGAGGCTCGGAGAATCCCACCCATGGTTGCTCAATTTGCTGATGACACAAAGAGAGGTAGGAATGTATATTGTTAAAAAGATATAAGGAGGCTACAAAAGGGACATAGATAGGTTAATGAAATGGATAAAGGTCTAGCAAATGGTGTATAATGTGGGCAAATGTGAAATTCTCCATTTTGGCAGGAAGAATTCAAAGGTTTATTGCCTAAATGTTTAGAGATTGCAGAGCTCTGAGATGCAGAGGGATCTGGTGTCCGAGTGCATGAATCAGAAAAGGCTACAATAAGTAATTAGGAAAACAAATTCAATGTTATAGTTTATTGACAGAGGAACTAATTCCAAAAAAGTAGGGAGGTTATGGTTCAGCTGTACAGGGCATTGGTGAGACTACATCTAGAGTACTGTGTCCAGCATTGGTCTCCTTATTTAAGGAAAGATGTAAATGCATTAGAAGCAGGTCAGAGAAGGCTTACTAGACTAATACCAGGAATGAGTGGGTTGTCCTATGAGGTAAGGTTGGACAGGTTAGGGTTGTATCCACTGGGGTTTAGAAGAGCAAAATGCTACTTGATCAAAACCTTCAAGATCCTGAGTGGTTGTGACAGGGTGGATGTGGAGAGAATCTTTTCTCTTGTAGGAGAACGAGGAGTCAGTTTAAAATAAGGGGTCGCTCGTTTAAGATGAGAAGAATGTTTTCACTGTGGGTCATGAGTCTTTGGAACTCTTTTCTTCAAAAGGTGGTGGAAGTTATTACAATCCCAGTTAGCGTTACTACTTGATGGGAATGTCCCAGAATGGAAACTTAGCTCAGAAGATAGTTATGTTTTACTTTTTTTTTTAGAAAACACAGAGCAACTGCATCACAGGACTGCCCAATTCGGTTTTTAACAATAAGAAAAAAACATTTCTTAAACAGGAAATGTTTGACTATAATACTCCTTCACTCCCACTTATTTTCACAACTGCAAACAGATTTCAAGGATAACACAGGTTACATGGTATATCTTATGTTATAATGTTCTCAATAAACACAGTCCCGGTAAATCCACAGGTTGGGTGTGGTCAAACAACACCCCACTCCGAAACCAAGTGGCAGATGCCACTCAATAGACCCTCTGTGGATTTCTCCTCTAATTCCCCCAGATAATTTTCACACGAGTGTTTCCAAATTATACTTTCAAAAAGACACATTTTAAAGTCGTCTTTCAACCAATGCCTTCCATCAGCTGTTTTAACCAAGAATCCACCTCCAGAGTTTCCAACTATCCTTTCAAATAAGGTTTCCTCTCCACTGTTGTAACAAGGATTTACCTCCAAGTTTTCCCAACTCTACTTTTAGGATTAATTTGCCTTGAATCCTTTTACACAAACTCGGAGATCCAATCACCGATTGTTCCACAATTATTTCCCCTACCTCTTCACAGGTTGTGATAAGATATCACAAACCTTGGAACCACTTCAGATATTTTTCTGGTTTCTCACTAGCCTACTGCTTCTCAGATATTTCTGTGGCTTTAATGAACAGTGCCCTGTTTCACTTCCAGTTTCCTCTGTTCCTTTAACTTTGGACATGCTGGAAACCTCTTTTAATTTCTCTAGTTTCCTTAACTAGCAGTTCTTTAGATTTCTGCCACTTGTTTCCTTGCTCTTTACTCCATTATATGGCTTTTCTTCTGACAGAACTGAGAGAGATGTCCCCTCTCTAGCTCCAAAGCTCCTTCTCCTCTGGCTTCCATTGGAAAAAAAATCAAAAAGTCTTCTCCCTAAAAGTACCCTGGTAGCTCAGCAAAATCTCAATCCAGGACCATCTCCACCCAATGTGGCGCATGATCAGAGATCGCTATCGCCGAATACTCTGATCCCCTAGCCCCCCACCAGCAATGCCTTCCCTCCTACAAAAAAGTCTATCCTCGAATAAACCTTATGAACCCAGGAGAAAAACGAATACTCCCACTCCCTCGGGTGCAAGAACCTCCATGGGTCTACCCCCCCTCCCCCTCCCCCGCCCCCTTTCCCCTCTCCCCCTCCCCCTCTCCCCCATTTCCCTCATAAGCCCAGTCAGCGTCTTCGCCCAACCCGACCGGGGGAGCAGCGTGGCCGTGACCTGTCCATCCTTGGCTCTTGCACCAGATACCATCCCCTCCCACTATTGGCTTGTGCGAATCCAAGTGCGGAATGGCCCCAAGTACCTTCTTCACAAATCCTGCATCATCCCAGTTAGGGCCATACACATTTGCCAACGCCACCAACCTCCTCTCCCAACGCCCCTGTTACTATCACATATCTAGCCCCCTGGTCCGCCACCCACCTTCTCCATCTGTAACCTTGCTCTCTTACCCACCAAAACCGCTATCGTCCCATGCCCTGCTGTCGAACCTTGAGTGAAATATTTGGCTCACCCACCCCTTCCTGAGCCTCACCTGGTCCTTCCTTCAGATGAGTCTCCTGTGGCATGACTACATCGGCCTTTAAGCTTTTTAGGTTCGCAAACACTCTCGATCTCTTCACTGGCCCCCCTAAACCCCTCACGTTCCACGTAACTACCCTGACCAGGGGTCTCTCCCCCCACCCCCTCCTATCCGCCATCATCATAATTCCGGGCCCTGCCTACTTCCCCTCGAAAACACCTCACCCTGATTCAGTCCGCTGACCCCACTTATCACACCTCCTAGGCCTATCGAAACCTGTTTGACCAAGTTCCAATGACCACAGGCCCTCCCCCCACCACACTCCCATTCACTAGCCAGCACGGGCTTGCTTGTGTGGAGGCCCCTGCCCAGGCCCCACTCCACTCGAATTCCCCCCCCCCACCCGGTCCCAGGAAAACAAAGAAATCCCCTTCAAACAAACAAACGCAGTGCAAACACACAAACCCCAGGAAAGTCATTGCAAAAAATACCAACTCCTGCCTTACTCAAATAGGCAACTTCACCCCGTTTTTTTAATTTATTTTTAAATATTTTTATTCTCCTCCTGTTTCACATTTTCTCCCAAATTTACATGCACCACCAATAAACAATAATCAGTAATAAATATGTCAATCCCCATATCAATAACAACGATCCCATCCTCCCACTAAACCCCAAACATTAGCCCGCATGTTCACACAAACAAATGACAAAAAGGAATTAGGGATCACCCATAGTCGCCATTAACACACACAGCCCCCTCCCCCCAACCCTCCCACCCACCCCAACTAATGTTCGATGTTATCCAGTTCTTGAAAGTGTAATGAATAATGCCCATGAATTGTAGAACCCCTCCATCCTTCCCCTCGGTTCAAACTTAACCTTCTCAAGACTCAAGAATTCCAACAGGTCCCCCCGCCACGCCAGGGCACAGAGTGGAGGTTTCTCTCCAACCCATCAGGATCCGCCTTCAGGCGATCAACGAGGCGAAGGCTACAACATCTGCCTCCGCGTCCGTTTCCAACACTGGCTGGTCCGACACCCCGAATATGGCGTCCCGGGGGCCCGGGTCCAGTTTCACATGCACCACTTTAGAAATTACCCTAAAAACCTCTTTCCAGTAATCCTTTAGCTTTGGACAGGACCAAAACATATGAACGTGATTAGGCCCCCCCGGCCCGCCCGCCCCTGCCCCCCCACCCCCCCAAATTCTCAATGAAGCTATTATTAATGGACTCCCTGAGTATTTCCCCGGGGCTATCGGGAGCGGCGCTGTTGCTAGTGCTTTCAATCCCGACCCCCTGCACAAACTTTCCTCAATTCTGACCCACTGGGAATCAACCCCTCTGACCCAGCTCCGCACCTCCTCCACATTCGCCGCCCAGTAGTAATACATCAGGCTCGGAAGACCCAAACCCCCTGCCTCCCTTGCGCTCTGTAGCAGCACCTTTCTAACTCTGGCCACCTTCCCTCCCCATATGAACGAAGTAATCCTTCCCTCAATCTCTCTGAAAAAAGTCTTTGGCAGGAAAATCAGCAGGCATTGAAAAATAAACAGAAATTGCGGCAACACGGTCATTTTAACCGCCTGTACCCGACCCGCCAGTGACAGAGGGAGACCATCCCACCTTGCCAGATCAGCTTTCACTCTCCCTACCAAATTAGAAATGTTGTACCTGCGGAGCCCCCCCCCCCACTCCCGGGCAACCTGTACCCCCAGGTAGCTTCACCCCATTTAACACATACAATAACATGAAATAAAAAAATAGAACAATATACAATCTTCCAATCCCCCTATTCTCAGTCCAAGACCAATCCTCAGTCCCATTTCTCACTTCTCCCCTAGTCCTTCTGCCTTCACAAGCACTTCCGCTGTTTTCACCGACTTGAAGTAAGTCTTGGTTGTAGGTCACCCACAACTTAGCTGTGTACACTACGCCAAACCGCACACCGCTGTTATACAGTGCCGTCTTCACTCGGTCGAAGGCTGCCCGCCTCCTCGCCAACTCCACGGTTAAGTCCTAAGATATACGTACACCAGCTCCAGCCCACTGCACCTCCCACTTCTACTTCGCCCAACTCAGGACATTCTCCTTCACACGGTATCCTATGGAAACAAATAATCACCGCTTCTGGCGGCTCATTCACCTTCGGTATAGGCCTCAACGACCGATGAGCACGATCCAGTTCATATGGGGAGTGATCCTCCCCTTCCCCCAACAGCTCCGCCAACATCTTGGCAAAGTAGTCGTCGTCCTTGGGCCCTCCACCCCTTCGGGCAGGCCCACGATCCTCAGATTTTGCCGCCTCGATCTGTTTTCCAGATCCTCCACCTTCGCTGGCAGACCTTTATTGGCCTCCACCACCCTCAGCAGCTCCTCACCCATCGAGGTGAACTCATCGCTGTGTTGTGACAAGGCCTCCTCCACCCCTTTCAGTTTCTCACCCTGCTTCCGCACCTCGGCTGATGTCTTCAACATCGCCGCCTTCACCGGGTCAATCACCTCCTCCACTGGCACCTTCATTGCCGCCATCATCTCCTTCATCATCACTTCTATGTGCTTTGCAAACTGCTTTTCAAACTCTAAACCCATCACCTCAGTCATCGTTTCTGCCGTGAACAGTGGGGCCCCACCCAGGGACCCAGCCTCCGTTATCTTTTCAATTGCCGAGCTGACCCTTTTTCCCAATGGCGAACCTTCACTCGCCCCTTTCTCCATGGAGACTTTCTTTTGGTTTTTGGACATCCCCCTCATTTCTTATGCCTTCCTGCACTTATTTGTTGAAAAATTGCTCCTGGGACCAGGCATTAAATTCTGAAAAATCAAGCCTCGCGCAGGAGCCACCTAACCTGCAACTTCCTCCTATCTATCTTGACTTCCAAAAGACCTTTGATAAGGTGCCTCAAGGGAGACTGCTGAGTAAAATAATGGCCCATGGTATTCGAGGCAAGGTACTAACATGGATTGACGATTGGCTGTCAGGCAGAAGGCAGAGAGTTGGGATAAAAGGTTCTTTTTCGGAATGGCAACCGGTGACGAGTGGTATCCCGCAGGGTTCAGTGTTGGGGCCACAGCTGTTCTCTTTATATATTAACGATCTAGATGACGGGACTGGGGGCATTCTGGCTAAGTTTGCCGATGATAGAAAGATAGGTGGAGGGGCAGGTAGTATGGAGGAGGTGGGTAAGCTGCAGAAAGATTTAGACAGTTTAGGAGAGTGGTCCAAGAAATGGCTGATGAAATTCAACGTGGGCAAGTGTGAGGTCTTGCACTTTGGAAAAAATAGAGGCATGGACTATTTTCTAAACGGTGACAAAATTCATAATGCTGAAGTGCAAAGGGACTTGGGAGTCCTAGTCCAGGATTCTCTAAAAGTAAACTTGCAGGTTGAGTCCGTAATTAAGAAAGCAAATGCAATATTGTCATTTATCTCAAGAGGCTTGGAATATAAAGCAGGGATGTACTTCTGAAGCTTTATAAAGCATTAGATAGGCCCCATTTAGAATACTGTGAGCAATTTTGGGTCCCACACCTCAGGAAGGACATACTGGCACTGGAGCGGGTCCAGCGGAGATTCACATGAATGATCCCGGGAATGGTAGGCCTAACATACGATGAACGTCTGAGGATCCTGGGATTATATTCATTGGAGTTTAGGAGGTTGAGGGGAGATCTACTAGAAACTTACAAGATAATGAATGGCTTAGATAGGGTGGACGTAGGGAAGTTGTTTCCATTAGCTGGGGAGACTAGGACCCGGGGGCACAGCCTTAGAATAAAAGGGAGTCACTTTAGAACAGAGATGAGGAGAAATGTCTTCAGCCAGAGAGTGGTGGGTCTATGGAATTCATTGCCATAGAGGGCGGTGGAGGCCGGGACGTTGAGTGTCTTTAAGACAGAAGTTGATAAATTCTTGATTTCTCGAGGAATTAAGGGCTATGGAGAGAGAGCGGGTAAATGGAGTTGAAATCAGCCATGATTGAATGGTGGAGTGGACTCGATGGGCCAAATGGCCTTACTTCCGCTCCTATGGCTTATGGTCTTACATGCCACCACCGGAAGTCCACTCGGATTCTATGATACTTTGGTGGATGGAGGATGGGGAAGAAAATGGGTTAGTAAAACAGAGATTAGGTTTTATCTTAAAAATTTGGATTCCTTGCATGGAGATTCCCATGTCAAAAGGAACTTAGGTGCAAGAAACCTGGCTACCATTTTCCATTCAAGATTGGCAAATCTCATATTCCTCGATGGCCTGCTGAAACAAAACCAGTGCGTCTCCCTGATGGAAGTCACAAGGAACCCCATCTCAAAAATTTAAACAACAATTTAGCGGAGATCAATTTCACATTTCTGTGGTAAACTACTTTCCTATCCGCCAGAGATTAAATTCAATTACATGAGGAAATTCTACGAGTGTAAATATAAAAACCCTATTCCAGAATTATGATGTTACACATTCGAGAACATAAAATATTGCATCAGGTCAGCTGCTTTTCAAGTCTTCAATTGTCAAAGAATCTCAAACAAAAAAGTATCAAGATGTTATATTTTACTCACCGAGGACTGGAACTTTGCGGGAGGTCTGTAAATTGTAGATTAGCAGATTTCCTTTGGTTGTTCCAACAGCGAGTAGAGATCCTGCTTTTGACCACATCAGAAATGACATCTGATCCCTGAAAAAAATATAATTATGACTTACTACTATGACAAACTGAGGTGGCTAGGGGTGGAACCCAGATATTAAAATATACTTCGCATGGGGAGATGTTGGAGAAGTGTTGCCTTGGCTTCTTGCAGAGAAAAGAAAACAATCAGGCCAAGTTATCTAGGCAGGAGGTGAATTACTCACTTCAGAATTTCTAGCCTCTAACCTACTCGTTTGCCACAGTATTTAAATGGCTCATCCAGTTAAATTTTTGGTCAATAGTAAACCCCAGGATGTTGATGATGGGATTTCAGTGATGGTAATGTTGTAGATTATCATGGGGAAATGGTTAGATTCTCTCTTCTTGGAGATGGTCATTGCCTGGTACTTGTGTCACACAAATGCTACTTGCCACTTATCAGACAAAGCCTGAATGTTGCCCCGGTCCTGCTGCACAAGAACAGGAACTGCTTCAGGATCTAAGTTGCGAACGGTGCTTAACACTGTGCAATCATCAGAAAACATCCCCATTTTAGACCTTACGCTGAAGGAAGGACCTTGATGATGCAACTAAATATGGCTGAGCCTCAAACACCACCCTGAGGAACTCCTGCAACGATGACTTGGGACTGAGATGATTGGCCTCCAACAATCACAACCACCTACTTTATACTAAAGATGACTCCAACCAATGGAGAGTTTTTCTCCCCAATTCCCACTGAGTTTTGCTCGGAATCCTTGATGCACACTCGGTTAATGTCAAGGCAGTCACTCTCAAATAATCTCAGGAATTCAGCTCTTCTGTCCATGTTTGGACCAAGGTTGCAATGAGGGCAGGAGCCGAGAGGCCTGGCAGAGCCCAAACAGAGCGATAGTGAGCAGATAATTTAAGTGTCACTTGGTAGCACTGTTGATGACACCTTCCATCACTTTGCTGATGATTGATGAGGTGGTAATTCACCAGATTGGATTTGCCTGGTTTTTGTGGAAAGGATGGGTAGATAACAGTAAGGCAGCTGTGTTGAAACAACTTGGCTAGGGGCATCACTAGACCTGGAGAATAAGTCTTCAATATTACTGAAGGATGTTGTCAGGGCCCATGATCTCTGCTGTATCTATGGCCTTCAGCCATTTCTTGATTTCACTTGTCGTAAACTGAATTGGCTTAAAACTGGCATCTGTGGACTTCCGGTGGCGGCCATGGTGTGAGTGGTCGCACATTTGGTGGCTCCCGCTCCTAGTGGAAATTTTGGATCTTTTCCCTGGCTAATGAGTGGATCTTTTGGTTAAAAATGGTGCAGGAGGGATAGTAGGAAAGACTGTCCCAACGGAGGCGTGGACCAGAAGTGGCCGGCAAAGAAGGGATCAGCTGAAGGTTGGAGTGGTGTCTGCGACACAGGAGAAGATGTTGGAGGGTCAGGGATTGGCCCTACCCTCTCAGTGGTCGACGGAGCAGCTGGTGGGCTTCCGGAATGAGAAGTTCACCCAGCAGAGGAAGGAGAATTTGGGGGACATGGATAGGGTGGTGGACCTGATAAAGGCGGGGTTCAACCACATGGAGACGAGGTTGGAGGCCCAGAGCCAGCTGATCCAGAAGGTGGAGGAGTCAGTGGGGGAGCACAAGGTGCAGCTTGTCTCAATAGCAGTGGTGATGGGGATGATGCAGGATCAACAGACGCGGCTGCGGGAGAAAGTGGAGGACCTGGAAAATCCGTCTCGCAGACAAAATTTGAGGATTGTGGGACTATTGAAGGTCAGCAAGGGAGGGGATGCCAACGTGTATGTTGTTCGAGTGTTCGAGAAGCTGCTGGGAGAGGGGGCATTTGTACGGCACCTTGGAAGTGGACCGGGCACACAGGGTGCTATGGCGATGGTGGTGCACCGATTCTTTTTTTTTAATAAACATTTTATTGAAGTATTTTTGGTATTGTAACAACAACTAAATAAACAATGTACATGAAACTAAACATAGTGCAAAAGCCGTCTCCCTTCCTTACAGGTCCCACCTTTATTAACCCCCCTACTTTAAGCTAAACTAACTCCCTCCCCCCCCTTTTGCGGACGATTAATTTCACCTGCACCGATTCTTGGACAAGGAACGGATCCTGAGGTGGGCCAGGCAGACGAGGCGCTGTACCTGGGAGGGCAGCGAGCAACGTGTATACCAGGACCTGGGTGCGGAGCTGGCCAAGAGGAGAGCAGGCTTCAACAAGGTGAATGCGGTCCTCTTTAAGAAGGGGGTGTAGTTTGGCATGTTGTACCCGGCACATCTGTGGGTGACCTGTAAGGGTCGAGAGCTGTATTTCGGGACGCCTGAGATTTTGTCAGGAGCAATGAACTGGCAGGAGAAGGAGGTCACTGAACTCTGGAGTTCCTTTCGGGGTTTGTTTGGGTTATTTTTGTACTGTGTTTGGGCTCATTGCCCTGGGTTTGTTCTTGGTAGGGGGTGGTTGGGTGCTCTTTGTGTTTGGTGGGTGTTCGCACATTTAAAAAGTCTGAAGGTGGATGTAGCTCTGTTGCAGCAGACACACCTGAAGGTGGTGGATCAGACTAGGTTGAGGAAAGTGTGGGTAGGGCAGGTATTTCATTCAGGATTAGATTCTAAAACGAGGGGGTGACAATTTTGATTAATGAACAGGTGGCGTTCAAAATGGGGAGTATAGTGGCTGGCTCTGGGACTCTCTAATTGGAAAAAATGAATTGGGTAATCTAAATTTTAAAAAGGATATTTATGCTCCGATCTGGGAGGATGTGGAGCTTATGAGGCCGGTGTTGGGGAAGATCCCTGACCTGGACTCGCATTGGCTGATAATGGGGGGGTGGGTGTTCAATATGGTTAGAGACCGGAGGTTGGACCGGTCGAGTTTGAAGAGGGTGTTGGCGGTAGCGAAGACTGAGGGTGTTTATGCAGCACAAGGGGGAACTGTGGAGGTTTAGGAGGCCGAGAGCGAAGGAATTTTCATTTCCCTCGTTAGGATGTTGTTGGCGGGGGTGGTTGATGTGGAGTACTCACCGATAGTCGTGTCAGATCATGCTCCGCACTGGACCTGTGGGGGAGTAAGGGGGGGAAGCGCCCACAATGGAGGCTAGATGTGGGGCTTTGTCAGATGAGGTGGTGTGTGAGCAGGTGAGGGAGGCCTCAGCAGCCACGTTTTGGGAAGCATTGAAGGCAGTGGTGATAGGAGAGTTCATTTCGATAAGTGCACACAGGGAGAAGGCGGAGTGGGTGGAGATGGAAAGGCTAGTGGAGAAGATCTTCCAGTGGACAGGAAGTATTCGGAGGCCCTGGAGGTGGAGTTGTTGAAGGTGCGGCAGAAGTTGCAGATGGAGTTTGGGTTGATAACCACAGGGAAAGTGGTTGGGCAGTTGAGGAGGGCGAGGGGGGTGTATGAATATGGTGAGAAGGTGGCGCACCAGGTGAGGAAACAGGAGGCAGCGAGGGAGATCGGGAAAGTGAAGGACAGGGGGGGGAAAACGCGGTTTTGGACCCGGTAGGGGTGAATGGAGTGTTTAAGGATTTCTACAGTCGGCTATATGAGTCGGAACCCCCAGCCGGGGTGGAGGGGATGAGGGGGTTTCTGGAGGGGTTGGAGTTTCCAAGGGTGGAAGAGGAGCTGGTGGGGAGACTGGGTGCCTCAATTGGGCTGGTAGAAGTGGTGGAGAGGCTGGAGGCGATGCAGTTGGGCAAGGCCCTGGGCCAGGACGGATACCCAGTGGAGTTTTATAAAAAGCTCTCGGGGGTTCTGGAGCTCTTGTTGGTGAGGGTGTTTAATGAGGCAAGGTAGCGGGGGGTGCTCCCCCGACGATGTCACAGGCCTCGATCTCTCTCATTCTGAAGCGGGATAAGGATCCTGAGCAATGTGGGTCATACAGGCCGATCTCCCTGTTAAATGTGGATGCCAAGTTATTGGCCAAGATCTTGGCCTCGAGAATTGAGGACTGCGTGCCTGGGGTGATAGGGGAGGACCAGACAGGGTTCGTGAAGGGGAGGCACCTGACGGCTAATATCAGGAGGCTACTAAATGAGATAATGATGCTCTCCGAGGGACGAGAGGTGGATGTGGTGTTCGCCATGGACGCGGAGAAGGCCTTTGATTGGGTTATTTGTGGATGCTCCTGGGGCGCTTTGGGTTTGGACAGGATTTTGTGGATTGGGTCCGACTGCTGTATCAGGCACCAGTGGCGAGTGTGCGGACGAACCGGTGAGCTTGGGTTATTTTAGGCGGCACTGGAGGACAAGGCAGGGATGTCCACTCTCCCCACTGCTTTTGCCTTGGCTATAGAGCCGTTGGCGATTGTGCTGAGAGCATTGAGGGTCTGGTAGGGGATAGTACGGGGGGAGTGGAGCACAGAGTCTCGCTTTACGCGGACAATCTGTTACTGTACATTTCGGACCCACTAGGGGGGATTATGGGGATCGTAGAGAAATTCGGCCGTTTTTCGGGGTACTGATTGAACATGGGTAAAAGTGTGGTCTTACCGATCCAGGCGAGGGGGCAGGGGAAGAGATTGGGGGAGATGCCGTTCAAGGTGGTGGGGGAGGGAGCTTTCGGTATTTGGGTATTCAGGTGGCATGGGAGTGGGAGCAGCTGCAAAAGTTGAATCTGGCTCGGTTGATGGAGCAGATGAGGGGGGAACTTTAGAAGGAGGGATGCGCTCCCGCTTTCACTAGTGGGGAGCGTTCAAACAGTGAAGGTGATGGTCCTCCCGAGGTCCTTGTTTGTTTTTCAGAGCCTCCCAATCTTCATTTGCAAGGCTTTTTTCAGGAGAGTGAATGTAGTGATCTCAGGGTTTGTGTGGGCGGGTAAAACCCCGTGGGTGAAGACGGTGCTGCTACTATTGGGCGATGAATATAGTGATGGTCAGGGAACGGGTAGTGAGGGAGGGGTCGGTGTGGGAACAGATGGAGGCAGCCTCATATAAGGACACAAGTTTGGGGGCACTGTTAAGGGTGCCTCTGCCATTCTCATCGGCCAAGTACTCCACAAGCCCGGTGGGTGTGGGGACAGTGGTGACAGCACATGGGACTGGAGGGGGGCATCGGTGTGGGCACCAATATGTGGCAACCACCGGTTTGCTCCATGGGGGGCTGGATAGGGGGTTTTGGGGGTGGCAGAGGGCGGGGGTCAAGCGGTTTGGAGATTTGTTTTTAGATGGGGTCATTCCATGTTTGGAAGAGCTGGAGGAGGAATTTGAGCTGCCCGGTGGGAATTGGTTTCTCTACTTGCATTTGAGGGACTTTGTGCTGACCTTCCTGCACCTACCGCTCCAGAGGCTACAGGATAAGGTGGTGTCGAGGGCAGGAGTGGGGGAGGGGAAGGTATCGGAAATATATAAGGAGCTGATGGAATGGGAGGGTGCCCCGATAGCGGAGGTGAAGTGGAAATGGGAGGAAGAATTGGGTGGGGAGTTGGAGGCTGGGTTATGGGAGGGCGCCCTGCGGTGAGTCAATGCATCCTCGTCGTGTGCCAGGCTTAACCTGATCAAATCTAAGGTGGTCCACAGGGCACATATGACTGTGGCCTGAATGAGCAAGTTCTTTGAAGGGATGGAGGATAGGTGTGGGCGGTGTGTGGGTGGGCCTGCGAATAATGTCCATATGTTTTGGACTTGTCCAAAGCTTAGGGGATTCTGACAGGGGTTTGCTTACATCATGTTGGAGGTACTGAAGGTAAGGGTGGTTCGGAGTCCAGAGATGGCGATCTTTGCTGTGTCAGAAGAGCCGCGAGTCCAGGGCAAGAGAGGGCGATGTCTTGGCCTTTGCCTCTCTGATAACCCAGAGACAGAGTTTGTTGACATGGAGGGACTCGGAGCCCCAGAAGTCAGGGGTGTGGGTCAGTGACATGGCTGGGTTTCTTAGGCTTGAGAAGATCAAGTTCGTCCTGAGGGGATCGATGCTAGGGATGTCTGGAGTTGGCAGCCATTTATCGACTTCTTTGTGAAAAATTAAGGTGTCAGCATTGTTGTTGGTTCAGTGTGTGGTTGCTTAATTTGTTAAAATTATAATGCAAATGCCTTAATAAAATATTTTTTTTCTTAAAAATTAGCATCTGTGATAATGAAGGCCTCAAGAAGAAGTAATGGTGGATCGTCCACTTGACAATTCTGGCCGAAGATAGTTGTAAATGCTTCAGCTTGTCTTTTGCACTGCATACTGGGCTTCACCATGATTGAGGATGCGGATGTTTATTGGCCCTCCTCCCCTGGTTATTTAATTGCCCCCCACCATCCATGAGTGAGTGAGGGGGAACTGTAGAGATTTGATCAATCAGATCGTTAGTTATGGGATTGCTTAGCTCTGTTTACAGCATGCTGCTTCTGTTGTTTGGCATGCACGTTGATCTGTGTTGTAGCTTCACCAGTTTGGCATCTCAATTTGAGGTATGCCTAGTGCTGCTCCTGGCATGCCCTCCTGCATTCCCTCCCTATCCTGTTCTCCTAACCAAACAGCATTCTGGGAGTACTACCTCACAAGAACTTGTGATTTGAGATGGGGCTCATCACCACCTTCTCTCGGGCAACTGGAATGACCTTACCAGTGATGCCCGCATTAAATAAAAGTCTATTTCTCAGTTGTCCATTTTATGAATTTGGCAATGCATTATCACAGAGCACAGAGGTTACTAAAGCTCTACCAATCATGTTACCAATCACTGTATATTCCTGGAACAATCAACATGATCTGAATTTTACATTCGGAATGCGCCCAAAGTCAGCGCAAGCGGGAGAAGATGTGAAACCCACTCATCCCAAATATTGTGTTGTTAATACGGTATTACGTTGCATGGCCAATTAATGACCATCCAGCGTGAAACAAACTCTGTGAAAGGCTGAGCACTGCCGGAGGGGGCAAGAAGAAGCCGCTGCAGAGCTGTGGCCCTGTGAAAAATAAATATCAATGGAGAAACTATGCCATGCGTGTCCAGGCAGCACACTCATACACAGACCTTAGTCCCCAGACACATTTGTTAATTTTATTTGAGCCCTGAATTTCATCCCGCCATGGATCAAAGTTGCAGCTAAATAGTAACGGGTGTCTGGCCAATCAGCCTGCCTGCCAACTGTAAAAGCAGACAGACAATTTTAAATGCCAACCAATTGTTGCTTCTGACTTGCGTGCATGCGTCAACCAAAATATTGCACAAGGTGATTTTCGTGCTTCTGGGTCGGGTGAACACCCAAACTTTGTGCATAAAATTCTGGCAAATATTCTGTAAAATGAAAATGTGTTTCTTTTTGACCATGGAGTAGCTTCTGGTGAATTATAATAAGTCATCACCAATATAGTAAGCCAATTCCATTAATTGACCCCAATGTTCAGAAATATGAGCTCTTAAAAAAATACAATTCGACATTAGCTTTGTGATAGGAAACTAGTTTTATCACAAGTATTCTTCTGCAGGGCAGCATAGTGGCACAGGGGTTAGTACTGCTGCATCACGGCACTGAGAACCCAGGTATGATCCCAGCCCCGGGTCACTGTCCGTGCGGAGTTTGCACATTCTCCCCGTGTCTGCGTGGGACTCACCCCCACAACCCAAAGGTGGGCAGGGCAGGGCCATGCTAAGTTGCCCCTCAATTGGAAAAAAATTTGGGAACTCTAAATTAAAAAAAAAAAATTCTTCAGGTGACATTTATCTCAAGCAAAATGGATATTAAATGACATTAACTGTAATAAAAACTGTTCAAGTCTACTATCTTTCAAAGATATATTCATTCACCTGCGAAATTACTGTACAAGGGTTTTAGTCATATTTGATTAATTATAAAAAATAAAACACAATGGCTAGAATTTCAGCTACATACATATATAAATAGAGGAACTTTTAGTAATTTGATATTTTCAACTATCATTCAGAAAAGCTGGAATCCCATGGTACGGTTAGAAAAATTCAAAATAACTTTCTCTGATCCACGTATCTAACTGCCTGTCCACATTTTGAAAAAAATCAAGAGTTACACAAACTAATAAAATTTCCTTCAGTATTTCAGTATCAGCTCACCTCATGCCACTGTCCAACTGCGTGGTTTTGAGCGTGTTTGCATCCCATAAGTAGATGGTATTTGATTTGTCCGCAATCACAGCCAAGGCATCTCCATCTTTATCCCAGTCCATAGAAACACAAACTCTAGATGACACATGAGAAAAATTAAATAAAGTTTATTCTCAAAATTTTAGCATTATCATTTTCGACTCCTTTTCTCGGAAGCCACCTGTTGAACTTGCCCATTTCAAAATGTTGTATTTAATTATTAGCACGCATTATTGATAAATAAACACAAATTAAATGGCAAGTATTTTGTCAGAAAATCCAGCATGATTTCAAAGCAGGCCACCCTGAATTATCAAAGTAGAATTAAAAAGTAAAATGTAACTATGCATTCTGTAACTTTATAAGCAGCTATTTGGAATATGGTGCTTGTTCTTCTTACCCTGGAAGGTTAATTTCATTTCTTTTATGTCCATGTCGATCAAAAATCTTCACCATATGATCTGACCTAAGACAAACAAACGAGTCTCCAATCAGTTTTAAAACAATTACATGTGCAAACTCTTAAAAAATCTAAATGATTAAGCCAGATTATTATGGGTAAACTGTATTTAACTGTCGACCACTTATGCACTTTTACCATTGGTTTCAAATCGAAAACAATGGTAATAACCATTAAAATCCGAGGAATACTTTATTTTTACTTTCAGCTGTGTTTCCTGTTAAAGAGCACACAAGCAACATATACAAGCAACAAATGTTGGTTATGTAGCAATTAATAAAAACATTTTTAGGATGCGAGAAATGTACATGGAAACATTCCTTGTGAAGCTGGCCTTGGCTAGACAGGTAATTGCTTCTTAGGTCAAAAAAATAAACAGTAGGGAATGATCAGCTATCTTCAAGTCTGCAAGTTGTTTTTGAAAGCAGGAGAACATGCTACAGGTTGGGAATATGCCACAGTTTTGTGGGCTCCAGAGAAGCTCTTCAGCTGCTTTGAAGTTGCATCCAATCACTACTTGGAATGGAGATGGTGAATGATACTCCGCTTAACTGACACAATGGGAGTCGTCTGTACGCGGGGAGAGATACCTTACTTTGAGTCTCTGCAATTGATGGATTTAAACAGAAGTAATTTACAATCACTTATATTATAATATATATAAAAAGATCTATAAAAAGACACCAGTACTTTGAACAAAATGTGTTCTCTATATTTTATTTCTATACTTATATACAGGCTATATTTTTCAGTGGAAGATTGAAATTTGGCTGTTCCGTCTTGAAAGGACCTGTGTTTTTACTATAGGATAAAAAAGGTCTCACAAAGACAGGTAAACATAATAATGTATTCTTATCTTTATTAGCCTATTGATTTGAATACTTTATTGCTGGAGAAAATGCACACAAGATTAATTGTGGTTGCAAGACTGTTTCACACGGTATAGAGAACAAGAATTCCATAAAAGCAGAGAAAGATCAATGTGTGGTTAAACAGTAGTTTCTCTGAAATAGTGTTTGAAAATGTCAACGTAAATTGAATGGAAAGGCATTAAGTCTATTTGTTTGATAGTATCTTTAATGGCTGTTTTCATGAAGGAATTAGTTTTAATTATCACAGCGAGAACAATTGGAAGACAAACATCCAATTGAAGAGTGGTATGCAATTTTAATTAATCGAATATGCATGCGTGGATTTTGTTGTGTTGATGATAAAGTTGCACAGTTCACTGTGACTGCACAGTGAGAAGCCCAACTCCCTATGTGCACATTTTAGCATGTACAAAGAACAAAGAAAAATTACAGCACATGAACAGGCCCTCCAAGCCTGTGCCGATCCAGATCCTCTATCTAAACCTGTCGCCTATTTTCTAAGGATCTGTATCCCTCTGCTCCCTGCCCATTCATGTATCTGTCTAGATACATCTTAAATGACGCTATTGTGCCCGCCTCTACCACCTCCACCGGCAATGCGTTCCAGGCACCCACCACCCTCTGCATAAAGAACTTTCCACGCATATCTCCCTTAAACTTTTCCCCTCTGACCTTGAACTCGTGACCCTTAGTAATTGAGTCCCCCACTTTGGGAAAAAGCTTCTTGCTATCCACCCTGTCTATACCTCTCATGATTGTGTAGACCTCAACGAGGCCCCCCCCTCAACCTCCGTCTTTCTAATGAAAATAATCCTAATCTCTTCAACCTCTCTTCATAGCTAGCGCCC
Source organism: Scyliorhinus torazame (assembly GCF_047496885.1). NCBI lineage: Eukaryota > Metazoa > Chordata > Chondrichthyes > Carcharhiniformes > Scyliorhinidae > Scyliorhinus > Scyliorhinus torazame. Next base: position 186,013,124 of record NC_092709.1, on the reverse strand, counting down.
TCCATACCAGGCAACATCCTGGTGAACCTCCTCTGCACCTTCTCCAAAGCATCCACATCCTTTTGGTAATGTGGCGACCAGAACTGTACGCAGTATTCCAAATGTGGCCGAACCAACTGTAACATGACCCGTCAACTCTTGTATTCAATACCCCTTCCGATGAAGGAAAGCATGCCGTATGCCTTCTTGACCACTCAATCGACCTGCACAGCCACCTTCAGCGTACAATGGACCTGAACACCCAGATCTCTCTGTACATCAATTTTCCCCAGGGCTTTTTCATTTACCGTATTGGATCTTCCAAAATGCATCACCTCGCATTTGCCCAGATTGAACTCCATCTGCCATTTCTCCGCCCAACTCTCCAATCTATCTATATTCTGCTGTATTCTCTCACAGTCCCCTTCACTATCTGCTACTCCACCAATCTTAGTGTCATCTGCAAACTTGCTAATCAGACCACCTATACCTTCCTCCAGATCATTACTGTATATCACAAACAACAGTGGTCCCAGCACGGATCCCTGTGGAACACCACTGGTCACAGTTCTCCAATTTGAGAAACTCCCTTCCACTACTACTCTCTGTCTCCTGTTGCCCAGCCACTGGATTAGGTGATTTTACCCTTTATTTCGGAGTCAAACTTAAGTGTTGTCATTTTGACACTGACTGCAAAATCCAGGCCACTATGTCTTTCATTCTGCTAAAACGTCACAGAATCCCAAAATAAGCCAGTTAAAATGTTTAGCACTTCAATGGCAGCACTGAGCCTGAAAGTCCAAAGATTGGGACATTTTTTCAGGTTGTATGAATCAGGTTCTTGGTGAGTCAATGGCTAAGTTGACAACAACCTGCACCCAGCAGTGCTGACTCCACTGTAGTGTTGAAATGAGCAATGGTGCTTCAGCTGAAATGCACCTTAGAGAAATACTTTTTATTGTTTTGAATACACATTGTAGAGAGCAGTAACATTTATAATTACAATGTTTTGCATTCTATAATGTTAATCCTTTCTTGAAATACACTGTTAATACATAATCTGCGTCTCAATCTGTTTATCAAATGGAGGCAAATCACATTGTGGCAAAAAATATGGCCAAGTCTGAGGTGTTCAAGACAGGCGACCCTGACCTATACAAGAAATCTAGGTACAACCTCCACAAAGCCATCAGGATGTTAAGAGACACTACTAGGACTTCCGGTTACGGCTATGCCAAGGTAGGTCGCACGTTCGGCAGCTCCCGCCGGGAACGGACTTTTAGGCTCTCTAGAGGGGCCCCAACGGCAATTGTTCGACGGCTTCCAGTGTGGGAAGGTGACAGCAAGGTCCCCCCCGACATTATATGGATTGGACCAGGAGTGGAGCGGTGAAAAAAGTGATCTTGGAGCAGCAAAAAGTGAGAGGGAGAAAAAACAAGATGGCGGCGGGTGGAGACCAAGCAGCATGGGCGCAGTGGTCGCAGGAGCAGCAGGGGTTTCTTAGACGCTGCTTTGAGGAGCTGAAAATCGAAATGCTGGCGCCAATGAAGGCGGCAATTGAGAAGCTAGTGGAGACCCAGAAGGCCCAAGGGGCGGCGATCCGGGAGGTGCGGCAAAAAGCTCGGAGAACGAGGACGAGATCTTGGGCCTGGCGGTGAAGGTGGAGGCGCACGAGGCGCTGCACAAGAGGTGGGCGAAAAGATTTGAGGACCTGGAGAATAGGTTGAGGAGGAAGAATCTTCGGATTCTGGGTCTCTCCGAAGGAGTGGAGGGGCCCGATGCTGGGGCATATGTGAGCACGATGCTCAATTCGCTGATGGGCGCGGGAGCCTTCCCGAGGCCTCTGGAGCTAGATGGGGCTCAACGAGTCCTAGCAAGGAGATCCAAGGCCAACGAGCCGCCAAGGACTGTAGTGGTGAGGTTTCACCGCTTTATGGACAGAGAGTGTGTCCTGAGATGGGCCAAGAAAGAGCGGAGCAGCAGTTGGGAGAACACGGAGATCCGAATCTACCAGGACTGGAGTGCAGAGGTGGCTAAGAAGAGAGCTGGTTTTAATCGGGCTAAGGCGGTGCTCCATCGAAAGGGGGTGAAGTTCGGTATGCAGCCAGCGCGATTGTGGGTCACATTCCAAGATCGGCACCACTATTTCGAAACGCCTGATGAGGCATGGAGCTTTATACAGACTGAAAAGTTGGACTCAAATTGAGGGTTTGTTGTGGGGGGATGTTTACTGTGTTTATGGTGTTTATTACGTTTAGGGAATGTTCCTCTGGTTTGGGTGCTGGATGGGGATGGGTGAAGGGATTCGATGGGGAGACTGTGGTCGTCGGTGTTGGAGGGGCAGACCCCCACGAAGGAAGAGGGGGAGTGGAGGCCTGGGGATGGGGAATTGGGGTAAGGCCGCAAAAGGAGCTGCGCCAGAGGGGGCGGGGCCGGCTCACGAAAGCGCGGGCTTTTTCCCGCGCTAGGGAAGGACAGGGGTGGGGCCGGGGGGGTGATGGGCGGTGCTGGAGAGGAGCGCACTGATTACCAGGAAGGGGAGGGGGAATTCTCACATTGGAGGGGGTCGATAGAATGGCGGGAGAGGCTGGGGTCAGCAGGAGTCAGCTGACTTCTGAGGAAGGAGCAGCACTCTGAAAGCTAGTGACATTGAAACAAACCTGTTGGACTTTAACCTGGTGTTGTAAGACTTCTTACTTACGGGAGTGTTATGGGGGGAGCAAAAGGGCTAGATGTGGATCTAGCGGGGGGGGGGGGGGGGGGGGGGGGGGAAAGAGGGGGTTAGCTGCTGCCTTGGCCAAAGGGAGCTGGAAGTAGGAGAGGTGGTCGGGGCGGGGGTCCGCCGTCTGGGGGACGGGAGGGTGCGGGAGGCGCGGGCACGTGGCTGGCCTAGAAAAGGAGATGGCTAGTCGGCAGCCCCCCAATCCGGCTGATAACTTTGAATGTGAGGGGCCTGAACGGGCCGGTCAAGAGGGCCCGGGTGTTCGCGCAATAAAGGGACTGAAGGCAGACGTGGTTATGCTCCAGGAGACACATCTGAAGGTGGCAGATCAGGTTAGACTGAGAAAGGGATGGGTAGGACAGGTATTCCATTCAGGGCTGGATGCGAAGAACAGAGGGGTTGCAATACTGGTGGGGAAGCGGGTGTCGTTTGAGGCAATGAATATTGTAGTGGATAATGGAGGTCGATATGTGATGGTGAGCAGTAGGTTGCAGGGGGTGCGGGTGGTACCGGTAAACGTATATGCCCCGAACTGGGATGAAGCCGGATTTATGAAACGCATGCGGGGTCGGACTCCGGACCTGGAGGTAGGAAGCTTGATAATTGGGGGGGTGGGGGGGGGGGGGGGGGGGGGTGGGGAAGAGGGGGGGGGGGGGGGAAGAGGGAGAGAAGAGAGAGAGAGAGAGAGAGAGAGTTAGGAGAGGAGAGGGACCAGCGCACGCTGTGGCGTCTAGATGTGGGATTATTGGCGGATGAGGTGGTGTGCGGGCGGGTGCGGGGGTGCATTGAAAGATATTTGGAGGTCAATGACAACGGGGAGGTGCAGGTGGGGGTAGTCTGGGAGGCGCTGAAGGCGGTGGTCAGGGGAGAGTTAATCTCCATCAGGGCCCACAGGGAGAAGAGAGAGAGCAGGGAGAGGGAGAGGTTGTTGGGGGAGATCTTAAGGGTGGACAGGAGATATGTAGAGGCCCCCGAGGAGGGACTACTCAGGGAGCGGCGGAACCTCCAGACGGAGTTCGACCTGTTGACCACAGGGAAAGCAGAGGCACAGTGGAGGAAAGCGCAGGGGGCGACGTACGAGTATGGGGAGAAGGCGAGTCGGATGCTGGCACACCAGCTTCATAAGAGGGAGGCAGCGAGGGAGATAGGTGGAGTTAAGGATAGCGGGGGGAATACGGTGCAGAGTGCGGTGAGAATAAATTAGGTATTTAGGGACTTCTATGGGGATCTGTACAGATCTGAGCCCCCAGCGGGGGAAGAGGGGATGCGACGATTTTTGGATCAGCTGAGGTTCCCGAGGGTGGAGGAGCAGGAGGTGGCTGGTTTAGGGGCGCCAATTGGGCTGCAGGAGCTGGTTAAAGGATTGGGGAGCATGCAGGCGGGGAAGGTCCTGGGGCCAGATGGGTTCCCGGTTGAGTTTTACAGGAAATACGTGGACCTGCTAGGCCCGTTGCTAGTGAGGACTTTCAATAAGGCAAGGGAGGGGGGGACCTTGCCCCCGACAACATCCGGGGCGCTGATCTCTCTGATCCTGAAGCGGGACAAGGACCCACTGCAGTGTGGGTCGTATAGACCGATCTCGCTCCTCAATGTGGATACTAAGTTGCTGGCAAAAGTGCTGGCTACGAGAATTGAGGACTGTCCCGGGGGTGATTCATGAGGAACAGACGGGATTTGTAAAGGGCAGGCAGCTAAACACTAATGTGCGGAGGCTCCTCAATGTGATTATGATGCCCTCGGTGGAGGGAGAAGCGGAGGTAGTGGCAGCTATGGACGCGGAGAAGGCCTTCGGCCGGGTGGAGTGGGAGTATCTTTGGGAAGTGTTGCGGAGGTTTGGGTTCGGGGAGGGGTTCATCAGCTGGGTCAGATTGCTATATAGAGCCCCGGTGGCGAGTGTGGCTACGAATCGGCAGAGGTCGGAGTACTTTCGGCTGTACCGAGGGACGAGGCAGGGGTGCCCCGTCCCCCTTGCTGTTTGCATTGGCAATTGAGCCTCTGGCCATGGCACTAAGGGAGTCCAGGAAATGGGGGGGACTGGTCTGAGGGGGAGAGGAACATCGGGTGTCGCTGTATGCGGACGACCTGTTGCTGTATGTGGCAGATCCAGTGGAGGGGACGGCGGAGGTCATGCGGATCCTAAGGGAGTTTGGGGACTTCTCGGGGTATAAGCTTAATGTAGGGAAAAGTGAGCTCTTTGTGGTGCATCCAAGGGACCAGGGAAGGGGGATAGACGACCTGCCATTGAAGAGGGCGGAAAGGAGCTTTCAGTACTTAGGGATCCAGGTGGCTGGGAGTTGGGGGGCCCTGCACAAACTCAAGTTGACGCGGTTGGTGGAGCAGATGGAGGAGGATTTCAAAAGATGGGATGTGCTGCCACTCTCGCTAGCGGGCAGGGTGCAGTCGGTTAAAATGATGGTCCTCCCGAGGTTTCTCATTGTGTTCCAGTGCCTTCCCATCATGATTCCCTAGGCCTTTTTCAAACGGGTAGGTAGGAGCATCATGGGTTTCGTGTGGGCAAATAAGACCCCAAGGGTAAAGAGGGTGTTTCTGGAGCGTAGTAGGGACAGTGAGGGCTGGCTCTGCCAAATTTGTGCGACTATTATTGGGCTGCCAATGTGGCGATGATCCGTAAGTGGGTAATAGAGGGAGCGGGGGTGGCGTGGAAGAGGTTGGAGATGGCGACCTGTGTGGGCACGAGCCTGAGGGCGCTGGCGACGCCACCACTGCCGCTCTCGCCGACAAGGTACGCCACGAGTCCGGTGGGGGCGGCGACGTTGAAGATCTGGGGGCAGTGGAGACGACACAGGGGTGAGGTGGGAGCCTCGGTTTGGTCCCCGATTCGGGAGAACCATCGGTTCGTCCCGGGAAGGATGGATGGGGGATTTCGGTGCTGGCATCGGGCAGGGATTAGAAGAATGGGGGACCTGTTTATAGATGAGACGTTTGCGAGCCTGGGGGCGCTGGAGGAGAAGTTTGGGTTACCCCCGGGAAATGCTTTCAGGTATATACAAATGAGGGAGTTTGTGAGGCGGCAGGTGAGGGAATTCCCGCTGCTCCCGCCACAGGGGACTCAGGACAGGGTGATTTCGGGTGTATGGGTTGGAGAAAGCAGGGTTTCGGCGGTCTACCAGGAGCTGAAAGAAGAGGAGGCGGCTTCGGTAGAGGACTTAAAGGGCAAGTGGGAGAAGGAGCTTGGGGAGGAGATAGATGAGGGTCTGTGGGCTGATGCCCTGAGTAGGGTTAATTCTTCCTCCTCTTGCGCCAGGCTCAGCCTAATACAATTCAAGGTTATTCACAGAGCGCATATGACAGGGGCGAGGTTGAGTAGGTTCTTTAGGGTGGAGGATAGATGTGGGAGGTGCTCGGGAAGCCCGGCGAATCACGTCCACATGTTCTGGTCGTGCCCTGCATTGGATGGGTTTTGGAGGGGTTTCGCGAGGACGATGTCCAAGGTGGTGAAAGTCCAGGTCAAGCCGAGTTGGGGGTTGGCACTATCTGGGGTAACGGACGAGCCGGGATGCAGGAGACGAAAGAGGCTGGTATCCTGGCCTTTGCATCCCCGGTAGCCCGGCGGAGGATCTTGCTATTATGGAAGGACGCGAAGCCCCCCAGTGTGGAAGCCTGGATAAATGACATGGCAGGGTTCATTAAGCTGGAGTGGATAAAGTTTGCCTTATGAGGGTCTGTGCAGGGGTTCCTCAGGCGGTGGCAACCGTTCCTAGACTATCTCGCGGAGCGTTAGGAGGAGGTCAGCAGCAGCAGCAACCCAAGGGTGGGGAGGGGGGTCTCTTTCGGGGGGGGGGGGGGGGGGGGAATTCAGGTGGGTGGGGGGGGGAATTCGGGTGGGTGGGGGGGGGGGGCTTCCCTACGGGTACCTTTGAATGTCATATGGGGGGTTACTGTATATGGGGAAACCCAATGTAAAACTTTTGTATAATTTTTGACTGTTGTGTTTGCGTTTCTTTCTTTTTGTTATGGGGGAGGGGTAGTTTGTTAAAAGTTTTGTTGGAAAATTTGAATAAACACATTTTTTTAAAAAAGAGACACTAAGCTAGAGTCACAGACTAATGACACAAACTCTCGTCGGTTGTGGCAAGACTTAAACAACATAATGGGCTACAAAGCAAAGCAGAGTAGAATCTCCAGCAACAGTGCACCCCTCCCTGATGAACTCAATGCATTCTATGCTTGCTTCGAGCAGGAAAGCAACAAACCATTGTCAAGTACCCCAGCAGCCTCGGACACACCCATACCGATCATCACAGCTTCCGAAGTGAGATCGGCCTTCTTGAAAGTGAACCCTCGGAAAACAACGGGTCTTGATGGAGTACTTGGTCACGCACTCAGATCCTGTGCGGACCAACTGGCGGGTGTGATTGCCGACATCTTCAACCTCTCCCTATTCTGTTCCAAATGAATACCGTCCTGTGGCCTTGATATCTATCATTATGAAGTGCTTCGAGAGGTTGGTCATGAGACACATCACCTCCATACTCCCAGAATGCATTTATCCACTGCAATTTGCATATCACCATAACAAACCACATTAGACGCTGTCTCCCTAGCCCTACACTCATCCCTAGAGCATCTGAACAACAAGGACTCCCACATCAGACTCCTATTCATTGACTACAGCTCCGCCTTCAACACCATAATCCCAGCCAAGCTCACATGAAACTCCAAAATCTAGGACTTGGTTCCTCCCTCTGCAACTGAATCTTCGACTTCCTGACCCATAGACTACAATCAGTAAGGATAAACAACACCTCCTCCACGATAGTCCTCAATACCAGGGCCCCACAAGACTGCGTACATAGCCCCCTACTACACTCCCTATACACACACGACTGTGTGGCAAAATTAGGCTCCAACTCCATCTAGCAGTGGGCTAAACAGCTGGCTTGCAATGCAAAACAATGCCAGCAGCGCAGGTACAATTCCCGTACTGGCCTCCCCGAATAGGCGCCGAAATGTGGCGACTAGGGTCTTTTCACAGTAACTTCATTGAAGCCTACTTGTGACAATAAGCGATTAATATTATTATCTACAAGTTTGCTGATGACACGACCGCAGCGGGTTGGATCTCGAACAACAATGAGTCAGTGTACACGAGGGAGATAGAGAACATGGTGGAGTGATGTAACGACAACAATCTCTTTGTCAACGTCAGCAAAACTAAAGAGCTGGTCATTGACTTCAGGAAGCGAAGTATCGTACACACCCCTATCAGTATCAATGGTGCCGAGGTGGAGGTGGTTGACAGCTTCAAATTCCGAGATGTGCATATCACCAACAATCTGTCCTGGTCTACCCACGTTGACGCTACAACCAAGAAAGCACAACAGCACCTATACTTCCTCAGGAAACTAAGGAAATTCGGCATGTCCACATTGACTCTTACCAACTTTTACAGATGCACCATAGAAAGCATCCTATCTGGCTGCATCACAGCCAGATGGCAAGTATGGCAACAGCTCGTCCCAAGACCGCAAGAAACTACAGAGAGTCGTGAACACCGCCCAGTCCATCACACGAATCCCCCTCCCATCCATTAACTCTGTCTATACGTCCCGCTGCCTTGGGAAAGCATGCAGCATAATCAAAGACCCCTCCCACCTGTGTTATTCTCCCTTCCAACCTCTTCTATTGGGCAGGAGATACAAAAGTCTGAGAACACACACTAACAGATTAAAAACAGCATCTTCCCCACTGTTTCCAGACTCCTGAATGACTCTCTTATGGACTGAACTAATCTCTCCACGCATGGTCTCTACGGAGTAGGACTACACTCTGTATGCTTCACCCAATGTCTGTGCCTGTGTATTTACATTGTGTATCCATCGTATGTCCTATTTTTTTCATGTATGGAACAATCTGTCAGGACTGTACGCAGAACAATACTTTTCACTGTTCCTTGGCACACGGGACAATAAACCCAAATCCAAATATGTTTCAATAAATTGGATACAGTGGGAAGAGATCTCTGATCCATTAGTCTTGTAATTGTTCAGGTTAAGGTGCACTGAATCGTAGGCAATGTGAGATCTTCCTGCAGAAGTGGTTCATGATACCAAACCAGAGTGAAATACCTGGTGAAAATGCAAAAACATGATAACCACCTAACATACGAACATCTTGTGTGTAATGTTTGTACTAAACATTCAACCAATAAAACTAGGCATTAATGTCAATTAAATTGCCTCGGAACATTAATACCCTTCAATATTTGCTCAGAATTGAGATGGATAATCCATCAGAATATTATAATATTGAGACAATGCCACTAATCACATGCAACAGTAATGCTTTAACTATGAATCCAGAAGATAAACATTTTGGTCTTCTAGCAGGTCAGTTGCAGTAAATGTAAGTGGCTTACCCAGTGACAGATATATAATTTCCCAGTGTTTTCTGCCAGTGATACTGTACAAAGTTGCCTGTAATGACTTTCTCCGAGATGGTAAACACTCGCTGCACATGAAAGAGAACAATAAACAAAGATTTTTGCAAAGACAAAAAAATTAGTTTTAACCTATGATTTGAGTACTGTCTAGCTGCAGGAATTATATTTACTCGAATAACCAACAAACAACAATGAAAAGTATTCATACTACAAAACCAATATTTAGACAAAATGATAGGGACATAGGAACAGTAGGCCATTTAGCCCCTCGAGCTTCGTCAATCATGACTGATCTGTGACCAACTCCATTTAGGAGTGGCGCAGTGGTTAGCACTTTTGCCTCACAGCACCATGGATCCGGCATTGGGTGACTGTGTGGAGTTTACATTTTCTCCCTGTGTCTGCATGGGCTTCCTCCTGGTGCTCCAGTTTCCTCAGATGTGCAGGCTGGATAGATTGTCCAAGCTAAATTGTCCCTTAGGGTAAGGATACAGGGCGGGGGTTTGGGCCGAGGTATGGTGTTCTTTCTAAGGGTTGTGCAGACTTGATGGGCCAAATGGCCTTCTTTTGCACTGCAGGGATTCTATATACCCAGCTGCCTTTACCACATATCCCTTAATACCTTTTGTTAACAAATATCTTACCAAATGTGGTTTAAAATTAAAAATTGATCTGGCATCACTTACCATTTGCAGAAGAAAATTCAAACTTCTATCACCCCTTTCATGAAATGTTTTCTAATTTCATTCCTTAAAGGTCTGACTCTAATATTTTTGGCTTTGCCCCCTTGTCCTAGACAGCAGAAATAGTTTCTCCCAATCTACCCTATCAGTTCCTCTTAATATCTTGAAAACTTCTCTGAAATCACAGTAGCACAGTAGGTAGCGCTGTTGCTTCACAGCTCCAGGGTCCCAGGTTCGATTCCTGGCTTGGGTCACTGTCTGCACGGGTTTCCTCCGGGTGCTCCGGTTTCCTCCCACCAGTCCCCAAAGACGTACTGTTAGGTGATTTTGATATTCTGAATTCTCCCTCTGTGTACCCAAACAGGCGCAGGAATGTGGCGACTAGGGGATTTTCAAAGTAACTTTATTGCAGTGTTAATGTAAGCCTACTTGTGACAATAAAGATTATTATAAAATCTTCTAACTTCCAGGGAATACACCAGTAATTTACGCAATTTCTTCTCATGATTTAATCCTGCATTCCAGTTATCTATGTTGCGCTTCCTCCAAGGTCAATATATTTCTCCTAAGATATGGTATCCATAGCAGCCCACAGTGCTCCAAGTATGCTTTGTATAGTCAAAGCATGATTCTAACCTCTTGTATTCTAGTCCTTTAGATATATAGACCCACACTCCATTAGCCTTTATATTCATTTTCTGAACTTGTTAATGACATTTATTGATCTGTGTACCTGGGCCGCCAAGTCTCTTTGGATGTCCAGTCCTTCTAGCTTTTCACCATTTCTTTTTAGGTCCAAAGTAGATGATCTCACATTTGCTTATCTGAAATCCATCTGACACACTTTTGCGTATTCACTTGACATATTAATAACTTAAGCTTCCACCTACATTGCTTACAATGCCGTCCATCTTCGTTTCATCAGCAAATTTGTTGTCTGGCGTTCTAATCCAGCATCTAAATCATTAATGAAATACAGGGAATGGCTGAAGCCCCACCACAAATCCCGCCAATTAGGGTACCTGCTGATTATCCCTATGCTCAGTCTCCTTCCGCTCAATCAATTTTATAACCGGTCAATAATTTGCCCTCAGAACCCATGAACTTCATCTGTAGCTAACAATCTCTGATGAGGGTTTTTTATCAAATGCCTTCCTGAAGTCCATAAAAATAAAATCCATAGACATTCCCCTAAACCACTGATTCGTTCACCTCTCCAAAGAATTCAATCAGACTTATCAGGGTTGCTGGCTGCTTTCTCTGAACTGCCGAAAATATTTAGGCATTCGGTCACTCTATTCTTATTTATAGATTCAGGCAATTACCCAATAACAGATCCCTGTCACCTTTCTTAATGGTCAACTACAATCCCTTCAAGGCCAATACATCCTTCTGTGTTTCCCTTCCCTTCTCTGTATTCCAGTTTTCAGCCATCTTGCTCACCAGCCACCTTGCTCATGTACTTTGAAATTATTCTTAATTTTCCTTGATTCCTCCAACTTTGTACATCTCACCCCAACTTCAAAACATTTTAAAAATTGTTCATGCTTATGAATAGAAAACCTTTCACTCCCAGCATCATGCATTCTCAGATGAAATGTGGAACAAATTACTTATGCAGAAATGTATCCTCTAAATTATCCTCTCCCCTTGAATTACACTACCCTCCAGCTCTTGCCTCTGCCTTCGCTGATCTTGCTCTCTCCTGACACTCACTATACCACTGCAGCATCCAAACCATTTTCCCAGTACAATTGTCATCTCCATACCCTTAAAGCAGATGGGGAGGATGCAATTGCAGCACACCTGGCCTAGTTGTTTACCACCAAACGTTGCTCAATGACCAAAGATAACAATAGCCTGAACATTATGGTTCTAAAAATGACAGATGAACACTGAGAATTTAATCATCACAATTGTGAAACTGGAGCAACTTCCAGCAGATACACAGATAAATGAATAAATCAGGGAGTTGATGTCCCGTTCCTCTACAGGGTGCATGGTTTATGCCCCTGCAGAAATCTTACAAGTCTTAGAAATCACTTAAATTGGTGGGAACTTCAACTTTTTTGTTAATAGTCTCAATATAAAAACCCTTGATAAAGTAATGCTGAATGAGGTGTAACTGGATTTTTAAACAGTGTACTAAGTTCATAATTAATTCTGAACAACCTCTCTCGCCCTGAAAAGATAATTTTTATATTTGTGGAATGTCATGTCTCATTTTCTCCATTATTATTAAAGAACTTAATCCACAGAATCCCTACAGTATTCGTCCTATTGAGTCTGCACCATCCCTCCGAAAGAGCAACCCGCCTAGGCCCACTCTCCCCATAAGCCAGTTAACCTGCATATCTTTCGACACAAGGGGGCAATTTAGCAAGGTCAATTCCCCTAACCTGCACATCTTTGGACTGTGGGAAGAAACCTACACATACAAAGGGATAACCTGAAAACTCCACACAGCTACCCAAGGCCAGAATCAAACCCGGCTCTATGGTGCAATGAGGCAGCAGTGCTAACCACTCTGCCACCAAATAACAATTATTATTTTTAAACTTATTCCAAACTATGTTTGCGTATATCCTGATCTTTATTTTGTTCTCTGGAAAATCATTTTTTTTTTTTTTTAAAAAGGATAATCAGTGCTTTTTACTTCCTGGTTTCCTTCAATGTGAGTGGCTGCTTATCGGTTTGATTATGTCGCTGTTGCTGGATGCCTGTATTTCTCTTGAGTTGGTGCTGGAATGAGGTTAATGTTGGGAAAGGTGAAATCCACACCACATGATGTGCGCATGGATTTTACCATGCTCACATGGCTCCGGCTCTGCTCATCTTTTACTCTGTCATTTCATCCTGATTCCATACTTATTTTTCCTTGGGCTACATGGCTTGCACCATGCTCCTAGGAGCTCCTGATTGGGTTTTTTGCGAGAAAGAAACAAAACAAAATGCTAAAATCCTCGACTGTTCGTGGTGGTCGGAGTGGGGCCAGCTTGTAGTGGGGCAGGTGCTACTTTGCGGGGTATTGTCTTGGTGGTGCTGTGTGCATCGGGTGATAGCTACCAAAGATGTTGCCTTGATTGAGAATTGTGACTCTGTGGTGTAGGTCATTAGAGCTCACTTCGAGGGACTGCAGGATACATTTAGAAGAGCGGTGGAGGTGCATGAGAGGGTTCTTGCACTCAAAAGAGCACTGTCCTTGATTAGGGGCTGCCTTCATGTCATCCAAATCCTGCTGCATGGTGTGTGGTTTGTTCTGATGGGTTTCGAAGATGGGGACAGGGCAGGCAGGGTGTCCTCATATTGACGAACAGTGATGTAGATAGGCAAAGATCTACTGTGGGTAGTAAAGTTAGGGACAAATTGGAGCTTGAGAAGGATGGAAATCATGAGACCAGCAGAGGGTGCTAGAGGAAAAATAAAATAAGTGTAGCTAATGAATATAGGGCTAAAGCTCCAGTAGAGTGAAGAGTGGAGGTTGACAATACGACAGAGGTTCCTGGAGACAGTCTTAATGATGGACGGATTATTGATGCATTTTCAAATTGCTATCAAAGCCTGAATAAGTCAAAACTTACCTCAGTTAAAGATTGGGAGGGGAAAAAACATATAGGCAGGATTCTCCGGTCGCCGACGCCGAAATCACGTTCAGCAATCGGCCAGAGAATTCTTGTTCACGACCAAATCGGGGGCGCCGCCGCTTTCGCGATGCTCTGCCCCCAACCGGCCGTGTTCCCGACAGCGTCGCTCATCTTCGTGTGGTCTCATCCATTGGGAGCCCGGCGTGGCGGCTGCAGACTCAGGCCTGCGCCGCCACAGGGGGGACTTTGCACGGGGCTGGGGGCACTGTTGGGGGGTGGCCCAGGGCGCACGAGCCAGCCAAAGGGGGGGCACTATTTAGCAGGCCAGGTCTGCGAGCGACTGGCGCCATGTTGCACGCTGCGGCCGCTGCCATGCACATGCGCGGCCACGGACCCGGCAATTCTCCATGCCGTATTGGCAGCTAGGGCCGGGCGCTCTACACTGCCTTGATGCTAGCCCCCGGCCAAACGGAGGATCGATGGCTGTTTTATGCCATTTTATCTGTCATAAAACGCCACCTTTCCCAAGCCATGTGAGAAACAGAGCCTCAAAATCAGAGAATCAAGCCCATTCTCTTCAGCTACTGTGAGTGCTTCTTGCCTTGATGTCATCAAACTGCCCAGTTGTCAACTTAATTTTGCAATTCTGCTTGGCTCCAAGCTCAGCTTATTTGCCCACATCACGTCATTGGTAAAAACCCTTCTTTGGGCTCCACTCCTACTCCCAACTCACTAAAATCTACAAAAGTGCCCACATCCATATCTGCACTAAGTTTTCTATTCCCATCCTCTCCAAACTCCCAGTCAACCAAATTCTATTTGTCTTACCATCACATTTCCTTCTTTCAGAATTCCCCTTAAAACCCTCCTCTTCTGCTGTGCCTTAATGTCTTCACGTAGCCTTTCCATCTCTCATTTACCCATTTTCAGCATCTTCCTGAAGTAAAACTCACCCAAGATGTTTTCAACTAACAAGAAGCATTATATAAACGCAAGTTGTTGATGATAGAAGGCCTTGAAACTCAGTTCAGGGTAAGCAGCCAAATTGTGGAATGAAATTCGAACAAGGTTAGTGTAGTTAGTTGGTGCCAAATTTAAGCAGCTCAGTCTTCCAGATGTTCAGCTGAGGGAGGTTTTGACTCACCCAGGACTGGATGTTGGACAAGAGGCCCGACAGTATAGAGGTGATCACTGAGAAAATTTACATCAACACATGTCAAAATTAACACCAGATAGGTTGACTCCAGGAGGAAATATGTAATGATGAAAAGGTAAGAAAGGATATTGGTATTCTAAGGCTAGAACTGTAAGATCAAATCAGCAACTACATTGTGTATTATCTCAACCTCAGGACATGTCACAGAACATTTTTTTCTGAAATGTAGTTGATGTTATTATGTAGAAGGCATCACCCAACGTACACACAGAAACATTGCAAAATATCAAACAAGGATCTGTTTTTAGTTGTGTTGATAAAAAGGCATTGAATATTCTTTATTCTTCTTCATATATTGATGCAGAATCGTTTACATCCACTTAAATAGGCAAATGTAATTTTGGTTTAATAATTCAACCCAAAAGATGACATCTGTGATCATCCATGTCTCAATACTGGAATGAAGCACATGCCTAGATTATGTTCTTAAGTCCAAACCTGGAATGAGAATCCACGACTTTCTTAATCAGAGGTGTCACTAAATCAGTCACAAATAACTTGGCTGGAGATGGTCCTGCAGGATGGGAAGTGAGAAATGGACAAATGATGACCCACCCACCCAAGATGTCAATGGTGGGAGATATGATGGAAACACCATTGAATGTCAAGGGGAAGTACGCAGACTCTTGCTTGTTCGTAAGTACCTGGCTTATGGGTAGCATGAAAGCTATTTTGTCACTAATCAGCCAAAGTCTGAATGTCACCTAGATTTTGCTGAATGTGGGCACAGACTTCTTCATTTCCTGAGGAATTGAAATGGAACTAAACACGGCAACCATCAAAGAACACCCCTACTTTTGACAGTATGATGGAGAAGATCATTGAAGAAGCAGCTAAAGATGGTTGAGCCTAGGGCACTGTCCTGAGGAAATCCTGTAGTGATCTCCTGTGGCTGAGGTGATTGGCCCTCAACAATGAGAAGGTTAACGAGACTAACCATATAAACACTGTGGCTACAAGAGCAGATCAGAAGCTGGCTATTCTGCAGCAATTTACTCACCTCCTGACAACCATCTACAAAGCACAAGTCAGGAGTGTAATGGAATACAAACAGAAAATGCTAGAATGACTCAACAAGACATGCAGCATATATAGAGAGCCACATGGATGACCTTTCATTAGAACCTGTCTGCCTGACCAGCACTTCTTTTTATTTCCGATTTCCAGCATCTTCAGAATTTTTATTTTGTATTATTGCAATGGAATGCACTCCACTTGTCTGGATGAGCGCAGCTCCAACACTCAGGAAGGTCAACATCATCCAGGTACCTTATTGGTACCCTACCCACTTCTGTGCTAGATAAGAGTCCAGCGAGTGAAGAGATTTCCTCAATTCCTATTGACTTCAGTGTTACTAGGGTTCCTTGATGCCACACTTGGTCAAATGCTGCTTTGTGTGAAGAGTCGTCACTGTCACCTCACAGCTGGAATTCAAAAGTTTTGTCGATTTTTGGGTTAGAGCGGTAATGAGGCCTGGTGTGAATTCAAATGGCTGAAGACTGGCTTCTATGATGATGGGACTTCTGAAGGATGCCAAACCTGACCATCCATTCAGCACAAATGTTCCACTCATATGCTAAACTCTGCCACCACTGATGTTGAAGCTGTTCATAGAACTCCAAAACCTATTGCTTAATTTCCCACCACCATTTACGAAAACATGCTGTTGTTGATGGCCTACAGCGCCTCATGGGTGTCCAGTTTAGAGCTACTAGATCTGTTCTGAATCTATCGTATTTAGCACAGTGGTATTGCCACATAACACAACAGAATGCTTTCCCACAAGGGCTGTACAGTGGCCACTCCCACAAATAATATCGCATACAGTTACATCGGTATCAGGTAGATTTGTGAGGATGAGATGAAGTAGGTTTTTACCTCTTGTTGGCACCCTCAATACCTGCTACAGGCCCAGTAGGGCAGCTTTGTCCCTCAGGTGTCAGCCAGCTAAGTCAGTAGTGGTGCTACCGAGCCACTTGGTGATGGACATTGAGGTCACACAGCTAGAGTGCATTCTGTGTTCTTGCTCCCATTAGTGCCTCCGCCAAGTGGTGTCCAACATAAAGAAACATTAATTCATCAGCTGAGTGATGGATAGCATTGGTAATCGTCAGATTGTATTGCCCAAGTCTGACCTGATGCATGAGATTTCATGGGGGTCTGGAGTCAAATTGGAGGACCCTCAGATTCATTTCCTCCAATTTGAATACCACTGTGCCACCACTTCTGGCAGGTCTGTCCTGCCAGTGGGACAGAGCATTTCCAGGCATGGTAATGGACAAGACTGGAATGTTGGATGGAAGACACAATTTTACAAGTATGTGGGACAGTGCTCCCAATTTTGGTACATGACTGGAGATGCTAGAGAGGAGAACTTTGCAGGCTCAACTGAACAATGTGTGCGTTTGTTCGGTCGGAATCTGAAACCTAGGTCAAGACTAGCTGCTCTAGTGTTATTCAGATTAAACGTTTTGGTAGGGGTTTAATATAACTGAATGACTTGCCAGGCTAATTCAGAGCAGTGAAGAGTTAACCACATTGTTGTGGGCAAATATAGGTTAGACGAGCTAAGGACTACAAATTTTATTCAAAAAACAGTTGACAATCTATTAGTTCATGGTTCCCACTATTGTCACTACCTTTTCACTTCAGATTTATTTAAGTAACTGCATTTAAATTGCCGACGAGCTATAGAGAATGCAAACTCATGTCTCCAGATTAGTTAGACCAGTTCTCAGATCACTAGACTAGTATCTTCTACTCCTGTACCCTCTGTCAGGAGTGTAGGGGGGAATGGCGTGCACGGCGTGGAAAGATGAGTGTGGGGATAAGGAGTTATCCGGGTGGGGAAGTGAGGGGATGGGATGGGCAGATGGGAGCTGCTGGTGAGTGCGGTTAGGGATAAGATGGGCTTGTGGTGGACGCGCTGGGAGGGGGTGAGAGGTAAGTGGGGAGTGCAGTGGATGGGAATGCGGTTCGAGATGTGCCTACCGGGGGAGGTAGTTATCACCGCGTCGCGGCAGGAATATTTTCTGGGTCCTCTGGAGTTCAGAGACTAAAGTTTATTAAAGTCGATCAGGCCAATCTCCATGGTAACCGCGGTTGGGGGGGGGGGGGGGGGGGTAAGGCCTTTGCAAATGGCGGTGGGTGGCTCATTGGTCCAGCTGAAATCCAGTGGGAACAGAAACAAGAATGGACAATGCAGAAATTATTAACGCGCATAACTCTTCCCCTAACGCGGAGTTGATATCGGAGCAGCTCCTCTCTCACCTTCATCTCTGCCTTGATTTTGTTCAACGATCACTTCTCCCGGGCACCGCCGCGACGGCCGTATGCGCATGCGCCATCATGCCCCATGCCTTCCCACCGTGCAACGCGGCGAGGGCGTCCTGTCACCATGGCAACCAGCCATCGCCCGGCCCTCAGTGTCTGCACATAGTCAGTATCGGCAGAAAGCTGATCGGCATCCTTAAACCTGTCTGTTCGGAAAATAATCTCTCAGACCCTTGAAAACAAAGTGCTGGAAACTCTTGTGACCCCTGGTGCTGGCTTTCCTGTATCTACCCTGTTATGAGAACCCCCCTCATTCTTCTAAACTCCAGTGAATATAATCCTGACTCAATCTCGCCCCTTTCGTCAGGAATCAGTCTGGTAAACCTTCGGTGCTCTCCCTCTACAGCAAAAACACCCTTCCCCAGCTAAGGAGACCAAAGCAGCCCTCAATATTTGATTTGATTTATTGTCACATGCACTGAAGTACAGTGAAAAGTATTTTTCTGCAGCCAAGGAAACGTACATAGAACGATACAGCGCAGTACAGGCCCTTCGGCCCACGATGTTGGCATGCTTACTTTCAGTGACTGGTTTAATAGGACACCCAAATCTCATTACACATTTGATAGCTCTCTTCTTTCTACAGATTCTGTCAGACCTGCTAAGATTGTCCTGTATTTTCTGGTTTTGTTTCTGATTCCAGCATCCGCAGTAATTTGCTTTTATCTCCTTGCACATTTATTTGCTCTTGGAATGTGGGTGTCGCTGGCTGGGCCAGCATTTGTTGCCCATCCCTAACTGCCCTTGAACTGAGCAGCTTGCTAGGCTATTTCAGTCGGGGGCAGTTAAGAGTCGACCACATCGTTGTGTGTCTGGGTCACATGTAGGCCAGATGGTAATACCAGTAGGTAAGGATATAAAGTGAAACTAGGTAAAGCGAACGAGATGGGTTTTTACGATAATCGGCAATGGTTTCATGGTCACCATTAGACTTTTAATTCAAATTTCACCATCTGCCGTGGTGGGATTTGAAGCTGGGACCCCAGACCCAGCGTCTCTGGATTACTAGTCCAGTGACAATACCACTACGCCACCACCTCCCCTCTCTTAATCTACTATTCAGATAATAGTCTGCCTTCCTGTTTTTGCTACCAAAGTGGATAACCTCACATTTATCCACATTATGCTGCTTTCACCATGCATATACCCACTCACTCAACTTCTCCAAATCACAATGAAACATCTCTGCATCCTCCTTATAGGTCGCCCTCCCACCCAGCTTTGTGTCATCTGCAAATTTGGAGATATTACATTTAATTACTTAATCAAAATCATATATATATTGTGAATATCTGTCCTAGTACTGATCCCTGCTGTTACCCACTAGCCTGCTTTTTGGAAAAAAAACTGTTTATTCCTACTCTTTGTTTCCTGTCTGCCAACCTGTTTACTATCCATCTCAGTACACTACCACCACCTCCCCCCCCCCCCCATTCCATGTGCTTTAATTTTACACTCCAATCTCTTATGTGGGATTTTGTTTGAAAGCCTTCTGAAAATCCAAATAAATCACATCCACTGGCTCCTCTTTGTCAACTCGACTAGTTACATCCTCAAAGAATTCCTTTAGATTTGTCAAGCATGACTTCCATTTCGTAAATCCATGCTGACTCTCCAATACTGCCACTATTTTCTGAGTGCTCTGCTATTAAATATTTTATAATTAAATTTAGCATTTTCCCCACTACCAACATCAGACTGACTGGTCTATAATTTCCTGTTTTCTCTTTACCTCCCTTTTTAAATAGCGGAGTTACATGAATTACCTTCCAATCTGTAGGAACCGTTCCAGAGTCTATAGAATCTTGGAAGATGATCACCAATGCATCTACTATTTCTCGGGCCACTTCCTAAAGTACTGTTGGATGTAGATTATCACGCCCTGGGGATTCATCGGCCTTCTATTCCATCAATTTTCCCAATACAATTTCCTTACTAATACTGATTAACTTCAGTTCCTCCCTCTCACTAAAACCTGTGATCCCCAACATTTTGTTAAGTTATTTGTGTCCTCCTTTGTGAAGACAACCAAAGTATGTATTTAGTTGAGCATCCATTTCTTTGTTTCCCAATATAAATTCCCCTGTTTCTGATTAAGGGAGCTACATTTGTCTTCACCAACCTTTTCTCATCACATATCTATCGACGCTTTAACAGTCAGTTTTGATGTTCCCTTACTCTCATACTCTATTTTCCCCTTCTTAATCAATCCCTTTGTTGTCCTTTACTGAATTCTAAACTTTTCTCAATCCTCAGGCCTGCTGTTTTTCCTGGCAAATTTGTATACCTCTTCCTTGGTTCTAATACTATTTCTAATTTCCCTTGTAAGCCACGGTTTGGTCACCTTTCCAGTATTATTTTTGCGCCAGAGAGGAATGTTCACCCATGCACCCTTTTAATGTTGGCATTGACTTTCCACCAATCTATCATAGCCAACTCCCGCTTCTTACCATCGTAATTTCCTTCATTTAGACTCGGGATCTAGTCTCAGAATCAACAATGTCACTCTCCATGAAGAATTCTATCATATTAGGTCATTCAACTACAAGGGGCCTCACAAAACTAAATGCAAATTATTCCTTTCTCATGCCATAATACTCAGTATAGATGGCCTGTTGTCTAGTTGGTTCCTCAATGTACTGGTCCAGAAAACCATCCTGAAAATACTCCAGGAATTCCTCCTCTACGGTATTGTTATTAATTTGATTTGCCAAATCTATATGCAGATTAAAGTTGCCCATAATTACAGATGCTCCTTTATCACATGCATCTCTAATTTCCTGTTTATGCCATTCCCAACATCACTACAACAATTTGGGGGTCTATATACAACCCCACTAATGTTTTTTGCCTCTAGATGTTTCTCAGCTCTACCCATACAGATTCCACATTGTTAGAACAAATATCCTTCCTCACTATTGTGTTAATTTCCTCTTTACTCAGCAATGCCACACCTCACATTTTCATTTTTGTCTGTCCTTCCTAAATACCGAATACCCTTGGATGTTTAATTCCCATCCCTAGTCACCATAATCCCAACTATACCATATCCATTTACATCTATTTGCACAATTAACTCATCCACGTTATTGTGAATGTTCTGTGCATTAAGGCGCAAAGCCTTCAGGATTGTTCTTTTAATATTCATTGTCCCATTCCCATAAATTTTCACTATGGCTCTGTTTGATTCTGGTCTTCAATTTCTCTGCTTATCGCGTTTCTTATTCCTCTTTCTGTCTTTTGTTCTTGTCCGTGTTTACTCCTCCTCTGACTCCGTGCACAGGTTTCCCATCCCCCTGCCATTTTAGTTTAACCCTCTCCAACCACTCTAGCAAATACTGCCCCGAGGACATCAGTCCTGGCCCTGTCCAGGTGTAATCCATCTAGTTTGTAGTGGTCACACTTCCCCCAGAACTGGTCCCAATGTCCCAGGAATCTGAAGCCCTTCCCCTTGCCCCATCGCTTCAGTCAAGTATTTATCTGATATATCCTGCTATTTCTGCACATGGCACTGGTAGTAACCCTGAGATCTCTACCTTTAAGGTCTTATTTTTCAACTTACTTCCTAACTCACTATATTCTGCTTTTAGGACCTCATCCCTTTTGTAACCTTTTTCATTTGCACCAAAGTGTACCACAACTACTGGCTGTTCACCCTCCCCCTCCAGAAAGCTCTGTAGACACTCTGAGACATCCATGATCCTAGCACCAGGAATGCAACATACCATCCTGAAGTGTCGTTTGTGGTCACAGACGTATCTATTCCCCTCACAATTGAATCCCCTATCACTATTGCATTCCTACATTTTTTCGTAGTGCAACAAATTTGGCTGTTGCTACTTTCCCCTGAGAGGTCATTCTCCCCAACCATATCCAAAGCGGTATATTTGTTTTGCAGGCGAATGGCCACAGGGGATTCCTGCGCTGCCTGCCTCGCCCTCTTGCACTGTCTGGTGGTCACCCATTCCTTTCCTGCCTGTGGAGTCTTAGCCTGCGGTGTGATCACCTCCTATACATGCTATCCACGATACTCCTCCCCCTCACGGATGCTCCACAATTTCTCCAGCCACCGCTCCAGCTCTGAAACCCAAGCTTCCAGGAGCTACAGCTGGAGACACTTCCTGTACACATGGTGGTCCTGGGAAATGTGGGGAGAGCCTAAAACATGGGGTCACAGTCTCAGAATATGGGTTTTTCCATTTAAGACTGAGATGAGGAGACATATCTTCACTGAGAAGGGCTGTGAACCTTTGGGATTCTCAATACCAATGTGCTGTGGATGATCAGTCATTGAATATATTCAAGACAAAGGTTGATAGAATTTTAGGTACTAAGGGAATTAAGGGATATAGTGGAAAGGTATAGTTGAGGTAGGAGATTAAGCATGATCTTATTGAATAGTAGAGCAGACTCAAAGGGCCAATTAACCTATGCCAGTTCTTATGTATTATCTTGATATGATTTTCAAAAGGAAAGGCTGCAGATAGCCTTGCAGGCTGACCTAGAACAACTTTGGCCTAGAAAGCCCAGTTTCAGAATGTACCACCTTGTCATGGCGTTCTAGGCTGGATGACTGACAGGCAACAGCAAGGTTCTGGTAGTGGTGACAGTAATGGGAGGAAAAACACTGCCATACCGAGAAAGCACAGTAGGCTCATGCCCCATGGAGTGATTGTCACTCCCTGAGTCCCTGGCTTAGCAATGCTAGTGATTTGGTGGAAGGCACCTTGAACACTGGCATCTGCAACAATGGGGACAGCAGTTGAGAGAGATTGGCATCAGTATGCTGACCAATCAAGGCATACATTGCAGTATCCACATATTGGGTGGCTTCTGCTTTTGTTGTAATAGAAGTGGAGACATTGTCCATCAAATACTGCATTGTGGTTGGGTCACAAGTCTACTACTGGAGTTGTCCACAAATTCCACATTGGAATGAGTGGACTTCTAGCTTTGGGCAAAGTTCTGTGCTGAGTTGGTCCTGGACTCGTCCATGGTGCTTGACATTAAATGCAAGATTTCAGACTGACTTGCCGATGCAACAGATATTTAATTAGTGTACCCATCAGTTTTGTTTATGCATGTTGTTCCATTCAATTGCTTATCTAAGTGCTCTGAAGTCAAACATAAGTTGGAATTCATCTTCCAGTGAGCTGGGCACCTGCTGGAAATAAGTAGCACGACAGACCACTGCTTTGTTAGAGTACTTAACTCAGGGAATTTAGTGCATGAGGGGTGCAGTTATTAGCTCGACAATAACAGAAACCATACGGATGGAGATAAAAAGTAATGAAGGATCATTCACACTAATGGGTTTTGTCTATAGATCATCTAATAGTGGAAAGGAGGCAGAGGAAGAAATATGTGGGCAAATTGGGAAATTTAGTACAAAACATAAAATAATAGCCATGGGGAATTTCAACTACCCTGACATTAATTGGATAGAAGAGGTAAGTAATCGCTTCTCGGCCTTTTGGCTAAGATGAACGTGAGGTCAGGTGTAATGCCTGGATCTGGTATGTCTCACTTGTAGGACCATGAATTGGATTTAATTTGAATTGATTTTTGGAGCAGGCAAGGAGCTGGATTAGGGGCCGGGATTCTCTGAAAACGTGGCTAAGTGTTGACGCCGGCGCAAACAATGGAGTGTTTCACGCCGGTGTAAACGGGCCTCTTGACCCAGCGATTCTGTTGCCCGCAGGTGGCCAACATGGTGCTAGAGTGCTCTGCGCTGCCCTAGCTGCCGTACGCGGCCCTGCATTGATCGCTGTGGGTCCGCCCATGCGTGCGGTAGCCGGCCGCGGGTCCGCTCATGCGGAGCTACACAGCGGGTGGGCACGGAAGAAGGTAGGCCCCTTCCGGATCACACACGCCCTTCGATTGATGGCCTGGCTGTCATGGAGGCCCCCCCGGAGTCTGAGCCCCCCGTCTCCCCCACCAGGACGGCAACCGGGGCCACGGGTCCGAGCTCCCGCCGGGTGGAACCATGTTAGAACCACGCCGGCGGGAACTCGATCGGCCGACCGCGGAGAATCACCGCGGCGACCTCTTTCATGGGCCCCCAACCAGCGCCGCATTGACCGTGCGCGCGTGGCTGGCAGTGATTCTCCGGTCGCCGGAAAATCGCGTCCCGGCGTCGGACCTGCATTGCGGGCTGTCGCATCTCCGATTCTCCGAGCCGGCGCGGGCTGGGAGAATCCCGGCCCTGACCTCTGGCTTTGTAACTCTGAAAAAGGAACTTTAAAAAAAAGATATAAGTAGGCGGGACTTCTGGTGACATCTTGTAAGAACAAGACACACAAAAAGTGGCTCCAGGCAGGCTCTTTGTTTTAATCCCTGTACTCGTTTTATCAGGGGTTTTTGATGTCGAAGCCCAGACCGTTGAGTGGGTGGACTCTTTTCCGACGGAGGCATGTCGAAGAAGCCCAATACGAAAAGGATGCAAGAGGGTAGCCTGTTGAAAGAAACCGAAGGAGGGAAGATGGCTACCGCTCCCTTTATACTAGACACATTGGCTGTGGTGATGGCGCAGGAGCTGGAAGAATTTGGCAAAGAGATAGATAGGCAGTTTGAGTGGCTGGGCAAGGAAAGGAATCCCATAAAGCCACTATTGAGGAGGCTTTGGGCCCGATTCGTGAACAGCTGGTGAAGACATTGAATGCGGTGAAAGTGCAAGGCGAGAGGCTGAAGGGTGTGGGGAGACCTTGACGCAGCGTGAGGACCGGCTTGTCTCGTTAGAGGTGGAGTTGCTGCTCATGACGGAGAGCAACAAAGGCCTAAGGTTAAAGTGGAGGATCTCAAACAAGTCAAGATTAGATTGGATTTGTTTATTGTCACGTGTACCGAGGTACAGTGAAAAGTATTGTTCTGCGTGCAGTTCAGACAGATCATTGCGTACATGAAAAGAAAATACATAATAGGGCAAACATAAAATACATAATGTAAATACATAGACACAGGCATTGTGTGAAGCATACAGGAGTGTAGTACTACTCAGTAGAGAAGATGTGTGAAAGATCAGATTAGTTCATAAGAGGGTCATTTAGGAGTTTGGTAACAGCGGGAAAGAAGCTGTTTTTGAATCTGTTAGTGCGTATGCTCAGACTTTAGTATCTCCTGCCCGATGGAAGCAGTTGGAAGAGTGAATAAGTCAGATGGGAGAGGTCTTTGATTATGCTGCCCGCTATCCCAAGACAGTGGGAGACGTAGACAGAGTTAATGGATGGGAGGCGGGTTTGTGTGATGGACTGGGCGGTGTTCACGACTCTCTGTAGTTTCTTGCGGTCCTGGGCCAAGCAGTTGCCATACCAGGCTGTGATGCAGCCTGATAGGATGCTTTCTATTGTGCATCTATAAAAGTTGGAAAGAGTCAATGTGGACATGTCGAATTTTCTTAATTTCCCGAGGAAGTACAGGCGCTGTTGTGCTTTCTTGGTGGTAGCATCGACGTGGGTGGACCAGGACAGATTGTTGGTGACGTGCACACCTAGGAATTTGAAGCTGTCAACCACCTGTCTGACCCGGTAATGCAGACAGTGGTGTGTATAGTATTTTGCTTCCTGAATACAATGAACAACTGTTTAGTTTTGCTGGCATTGAGGGATAGATTGTGGTCGTTACACCATGATGCGGAATCAATTACTCTCGAGACAAGGTGAGTCATAACTAATAGGCTTTAATCTGCTAGAACTCTTCCCCAGCAGCTTCGATACAGAAAGTGAAGGCTGCTGGGACGGCATTGGTTCTTAAACTCCGCCTCTCAGGGCGGAGCTATGTACATCAGCCAATGGTAGACTCCTGGGTCTAGCCAATGGTCATCCACCTCTCAGGTACCGCAATACCTGGTATTACCACACACCACTCCACTAGGTTCTCTATCTCCCTCCTGTATTCTTTTTAAAAAATAAATTTAGAGTATTCAATTCATTTTTTCCAATTCGGGGCAATTTAGCGTGGCCAATCCACCTAGCTTGCACATTTGTGGGCTTGCACATTTTTGGGTTGTGGGGGCAAAACCCACGCAAACACGGGGAGAATGTGCAAACTCCACATGGACAGTGACCCAGAGCCGGGATCGAACCTGGGGCCTCGGCGCCATGAGGCCACAGTGCTAACCCACTGCGCCACCGTGCTGCCCCCACCCTCCTGTATTCTGACTCATCATTGTTCGAGATCCGACCCACTACAATAGTGTTATCAGCAAACATGTAGATGGAGTTGGAGCCAAATTTTGCCACACAGTCCTATGCGTATAAGGAGTATAGTAGGGGGCTAAGTACGCAGCCTTGCAGGGCCTTGGTATTGAGGACTAAGGTGGTTAAACCTCAGGTTGATTAGGCTGTCGGAGGGAATGGAGGGCTCGAAGCTGACGCAATATTTTTTGGAAATGTTTTCTCGGCTGGTGGGAGGGCATGAAGTGTTTGCAGCTCCAGAGTTGAACAGAGCTCACCGGGCTCTCAGGCAGAAGCCAAGGCCAAATGAGCCGAGGTGGTGATCATCCGTTTTTATAGCTATCAAAGGAAGGAGACAGTCTTGGAGTGGGGAAGGTGCGGCTATATCAGGACATTGGGACCGATTTGGCAGAGACTTGCGACCTTCAACATGGCCAAGGCGGTGTTTTACAGCAAGGGCTTGCGATTTGGGGTGGTGTACCCGGCACGACTGCGGATCACAATGGACTCAAAGACTAGTTCTACGACATGTTGGAGCAGGCAGAGGCCTTCATCAGAGAGAAGAAGTTGTGGCCAGTGTGAGAAGGACTATTTGGGACTGGTATATGAAGGAGGGTGTTTGTGCAATGTACCTTTGTGTGATATGTTTTTTGCTGTGTTGGGGGCTGGGGTTGTAATATAAAAAGGGATTGTTGTGGGTTTTTTTCCTCGGAGGGAAAAGAGGATTGTTAATATTGCTGGGACTTGGGCAGTTTGGAAGGAGGAGTGGGTCAGGAGGGTTGGAGTGGTTATTGTTTTTGAGGGGATATTGGAGGGGGACCCTGGGTGGGGGCCACTTTGCTAGTGAGGTGGCGTGGGGTGGCTAACAAACGAGAGTGGAGTAGGGGGAGAGGCTGTGGCCTGCTGGGTTAGGTTGGATGGAGCGCAATGGGCCTAACTGGTTGTTTGTGTGGTAGGGGGATGGGGGGGACCTTGGGGGAAGGTGGTGGGGAGACCCAGAAATCCGGGTGTGGGGCCTGAACCGGAGGGTTGGGGGGGCTGCTGATCGGTGATGCAGGGATGGTGGCAAGCCGTGCGGGAGGCCGCTATCGGGCCACATTCTGAAAATGTCGGCCCGAGAGCGGGACTGCCTCTGGAATCCCTCATATTCCTTGCCATACATAAATTTGCATGGCGAGGGATATCGAATTGCTTCCTGATTTGTGCTTTATCAGCTCCAATTCACATCCGGCGGGAGAACATCGGGCTGGATTCTCCGTTTCTGAGGCTAAGTGTTGATGCCAGTGGAGGATGTGTGGAGATGTACGAACAAACAAAATCGGCACAACACCTGCACCGATCCACGGTAGCACAAGTGATTAGCACTGTGGCTTCACAGCGCCAGGGTCCCAGGTTCGATTCCCCGCTGGGTCACTGTCTGTGCGGAGTTTGCACGTTCTCCCCGTGTCCGCGTGGGTTTCCTCCGGGTGCTCCGGTTTCCTCCCACAGTCCAAAGACGTGCAGGTTAGGTGGATTGGCCATGCTAAATTACCCGTAGTGTCCATAAGGGTTGGGAGGGGTTATTGGGTGGAAGTGAGGGATTAATGTGGGTCGGTGCAGACTCGATGGGCCGAATGGCCTCCTTCTGCACTGTATGTTCTATGTAATCTATGTAATCCAGCAATCTTTACTGGGCTAGCACCAGCGCCAATTGGAACACAATCAATGTCAGGAAAAACGGTGCCGAATTCGGCGGGTCCGTGATTGACACTCATGAGGCTGACACGCCGCAGCTGCACTTATACGGTCCATCCCGCCACACACATTGTTCCAGCCAACAAGATGGTTGGAAGGAGAGTAGCGCCACACTTCCGGGACGCTGAGCTGGAGACACTCCTGGACGCGGTGGAGGAGAGGCAGGTGACTCTATAGCCTAATCCGGGAGGAATGCCGGCAGGCGCCGCCGTTCGCCGTACCTGGGCGCAGGCGGCAAAGGTGGTCAGTGCTGTGGGCAATGTTGCCCAGACTGGCATGCAGTGCCGGAACAAACTCCAGGACCTTTCCAGGGCAGCCAGGTTGTGTTGACCCCTGGCACTAACTCCGCCACCCTCACACACCCATAACCTGGCACCTCTAACCCCTGGGGGACGGCCGAACCCCTACCCTGTCCAACCCGCCATGGCCGGACACGCCACCCCCCCCCCCCCCCCCCCCCCCCAGATGAAGGCTGCGCACAACCACTGGGTGTGGGAGGATGGAAGGGGACCACCAGACCTGTGGCCTCTCACAGTGCCCAAAAAGGGGGCCCAGTACATGGCCAGTGGCCCAGAGGAAAGGGAGTGAGACCCCTTTGAGTTGTGATACCCCATGACACGTGTGTCGAGACCCCCCCCCCACCCCCACACCACCCACAGAGAGGCAAAGGCCACAAAGTCGGTCTTCCTCCCCTCCATCAGCTCTGGCATTTTCCGACCCTCCAAAAATCGCCACCATAGAGTCCGGCCCAACCTCTACTCCCACAATCTTTGATAATGTCCCAAACCGCCCCCCCCCCGCAGTACCTCTCCAACTTCCCACAGCCCCCAAACATATGTGAGTGATTTGCTGGTCCTCACCCACACTACTCACACTCGTCTGCCACCCCTTGAAAGAATCCGCTCATCCTCGCCCGAGTCATATGCACCCTATGCACCAACTTAAACTGAATCAAACTCATCCTCGCACATGAGGAGGTTGAATTCACTCTGCGCATTGCGTCACTCACCATCCTATCTCCCACACCCCCAGCTCCTCCTCCCATTTTTCCCAATAATCCTCACCACCGGCTCTCCCCACCGCTTCCCCAGCCACCCGAACACAACCCAATCCTAGCCTCCCCTTCCACATCCAGGAGCAGCAACCACTCCAACAGGGTATACTCCGGCAGCTTGGGAAACCCTCTGCATTCCTTCCGCACAAAGTCCCTCACTTGCATATACTGAACTCGCTTCCCATCAGCAGTTCCACCCTCTCCCGAAGCTCTTCCAGAATTGCAAACCTCTCCCTCCAGATATAGATCCCTCACCAGCCCCACCTCTCTTCACCTCCTGTACAAGCCACCCGTCTCCTCTGGCTTAAATCCATTGTTCCCACACAGCGGTGTTAGCACCAACATCCTCTCCATCCTAAAGTGCCTCCTCAACTGGTTACACACCCTAATCTTGAACTGTACCACCGGGCTCTCCGTGTACCTCCTCGGCGCCAGCGGAAGGACCGTTGTCACCATGGCCCTCAGGCTGGACCCGCTACAGGGCTCCTCCTCCATCCTAACCCACTCTAGCCCCTCTCCTTCCCACCACCGCCTCACCTTCTCCGCATTCGACATCCAGTTGTAGTGCAAAGGATTTGGTAAAACCAACCTCCCTTTCTGCACATTATCCATGAAGGTTTTTCGTACATTCCAATTCCGAGATTGAGTTTAACTTTGTTTTTCTGACCACAGGTGGATGAGCCCACTGGATGCAGTTTTCCAGCCAGGTTGGAGAAGGAATTGGCACCTTTTCTAGCCTCTTCCTCGTGCGGGCTGAGCATAATGGATCTTGAAAAGGGCTGCTCAGTCATGAAGAAATCTGCCGAAACGCTCTCCTGTTCCTATTCCAAGAGCAAAATGACTGATCAAATTCCAGCCTCATGGATAATGCGCAGAACAATTGACCATGATAGAGACTTGCCCTTGTTGCCCGTGAGCCCAGCCACTTTAGCATTGACGCCGCTGCCCAGCAAGAGACCCAAAAGTCAGCTGAAGGAAGATGGGAGTGGTTACACCTTTTTTGGAGAGGAAAACCCGAGGATCAGCCCAAGAGGCATGGAATTGGATTCGCCATCAAGAATGAACTTGTCAATCGACTCTCGGAGCTCCGTGTCGGCATCAACGAGCGCCTCATGATTCTCCGTCTACAAATTGTCAAGAACCAGCAGGCAACGGTCGTAGGTGCCTACACCCCTATCCTTGATGCCGATGATGAATCCAAAGTAAGCTCATATTCCACTCTGGGCACCAAACTCTCCAAATTCCTAAGAATCATAAGATTATCCTCCTTGGTACTTCAGCGCCAGGGTTGGAAAGGACTCCCAACTTTGGAAAGGAACTATCAGAAAGGAAGGAGTTTGGAATTGCAATTCCAAAGCGGTTCTCCTGCTCACCAATGAGCGAAACACCAGCTTGTCATCACTAACACACTGTTCTACAATAAAGATAAGTTCAAGACTTCCTGGAAACATTTACCATCAAAACACTGGCACATGATCAAGAACAAAGAACAAAGACAAGGACAGCACAGGGCCAAGCCCTTCGGCCCTCCAAGCCTGTGCTGATCATGATGCCCTAACTTGAAAAAAAACCTTCTGCCCTTACTCGGTCCATATCCCTCTATTTCCCCCCTATTCATGTATCCATCGTCCGATCCCTAGACCAAAAGGGTGCCCTCATCACGAAAGTGAGGGCCAGTGCAAATGACTGCTGGACAGACCATTGGCTCATCCACGCCTCTATATCTATCAAGTTCCACTAGAAGCAGCAGAAGATGAAGAAACAGCTGAGAAAAAAAATCAATGTTGAATAGCTTCAAATGCCAAGCATGCAAGCAAACCTTCAACAATGTCTTCACCAAAATCTCCAAAGTGTTTATTCTAATGGAGTAGAGGAAAACTGGAAAGAGCTGAAGACAGTTATTTTCTCAAGCTGTGAAGAAACCCTTGCGTACAAGGCCAGGAAACAGGAAGACTGGGTTTGACAAGAATGACCACATCATCCAAGATCTCATCAACAAGACGAGGAAGGCTCTCTGTGCCTGGCAAAACGACATAACCAGCAAGACAAAGAGGAGGGCTCAACAATTAACCAAGGATGAGGTACAAAGAAGAACCACGGAGATGATAAACTGAGAAAGCAAAGGAGTTTCAACTCTTCGCCGACAAGCAAGACATGGAGCTTCCACGGTGCCACCAAGGCAATATATGGACCCAATACCCTAAGCCTCAAATTGGGCAGCACAATGGCACGGTGGTTACCACTACTGCCTCACAACGCCAGGGACCCAGTTCAATTCTTATCTGTGTGGAGTTTGCACTTTCTCCCCATGTCTGCCTGGGTCTCCTCCAGGTGCTCCTGTTTCCTCCCACAGTCCAAAGATGTACAAGTTAGGTGGATTGGCCATGCTAAACTGCTCCTAAGTGTCCAGGGATGTGTAAGATAGGCGAGGGGGGGGGTCTCTTTCAGAGGGTCTGTGCGGACCCGATAGGCCGAATGGTCTCCTTCTGTACTGTAGGGATTCTATGGTTGTATGGTAAGGAAGGAATCTTTTTTGAGTGACAGAGAAAGCATTAGCCTTTGATAGAGAGAACACTTCAAAGAACTCCTAAGCAGATGACAACGCCATCTCCATTCTCTCAGAAGTGAATCTCCAAGCTATACTTGATCCCTTCGTGGACACGTGGCGAAGAATTGGTCACAGCAACAACTTCAAGCAAACTC
Organism: Scyliorhinus torazame; assembly: GCF_047496885.1. NCBI lineage: Eukaryota > Metazoa > Chordata > Chondrichthyes > Carcharhiniformes > Scyliorhinidae > Scyliorhinus > Scyliorhinus torazame. The sequence goes on along the minus strand of NC_092709.1, from coordinate 185,981,542 downwards.
AAATCCTTTGCCAACCCACCCCATGGCAAGAATGGGTCTCTCACTCCACAAAGACTATGTGAGAAGCCATCCCAAACATGGAACATTTCCCCTACCTGGGGAGCCAACTTTCATCTAAGGCTGACATCAACTTGGAGATCCAATATTGTATCTAATCCATGAGCGCCGCCATTGCACGCTTAAGGACGAGAGTCTTCAAGGCTATGACATCCATGCTGTTGCTGAGATCCTCATGTACAAGGCAGTCGTCCTCCCAACTCTTCCATAAAGCTCAGAAACCTGGACTATGTACAGATGCCACCTCAAGGCACTGGAGAGGTACCATCAACGCTGTCTGAGGCGGATTCCCCACATCAGCTGGGAGGATAGACGCACTAAGATCAGTATCCTTGGAGGTGCTAAAAGTACCAGCACCAAGGCCATGATCATCTGAAGCCAACTCCTCTGGGCCATTCACATTCCTACAATGCCAGAGTCTGATTGCCAAAGCAAATTTTCTTCGCCCAGCTCAAGGATGACACCCAAACTAGAGGAGGACAAATGAAGCACTTCAAAGACACCCTGACGGCTTACCTCAAGAAATGCAACATAAACATCAATGCCTGGGAGACCGTTGCTCAGAATAAACCTACCGAGAGGAACTTTCTGATTGAAAGGACATAATTCTTCAGAAACCTCCCACCGCAAGAGGAGGTCTGGAGAACGAGCCTGAGAAAGGAATGCAAGGGGTTTTGAGTCCAAGGACCAATCCCACCTTCCGGAAACATCTGCCAAGTGTGCAGTTGAAGATGCAGCTCTAGGATGGGGCTCATCAGCCATGCAAGGACCCACAGAGCCCATGGCCAGTGATAGAATTTCTTAGGTGGACAATCATTAATTAGCAAGTGATCGCCAAAGAAAAAAGTACAATAAAGCTTTTTTTGTTTTAAAAGTAAGTTAAATCTTATGATATAGTTCTATTGGTTTAAATGCATTCAAATGCTAATGGTTCCTAACTGGATTATAACTGTACAAACACCAGATCAGCAGATTGAATGATGTTTATGTTGAGGTAGGTGATAATAATAATATAATAATAATCGCTTATTGTCACAAGTAGGCTTCAATGAAGTTACTGTGAAAAGCCCCTCATCGCCACATTCCGGCGCCTGTTCGGGAGGCAGGTACGGGAATTGAACCCACGCTGCTGGCCTTGTTCTGCATTACAAACCAGCTGTTTAGCCCACTGTGCTAAACCAGCCCCTCAAAACAGTGATATTATTGGTTAAGGGGTGCACATAAGGCTACAATTGGTACAGTCTGTGACTTCTTGAGGAATCTAATTACACTAAAATTACATTGTCCTGTATTATTGTTGCTGGCTGTCTATGACAAAGAGGATAACCATACTAGTTCTAATAAACAATACATCTACGACTTACTTTATGCACTTGGGCACAGCTGATTGGCAAGTGGACAGTTCATGTGTGGTAGCCTAGAATGACCCTGTAGCATAACAGTTCAATAGCTTGTTACCTTCATAGTCACTGGACGGGCAGTGCTGCTGGTGGAGGTCAATTTAGTTGCAGTATGCGGCATATCTTTTTGATATCTCCACTTCTGAAGCATTGCTCCTGGGCCAGCTGGAGATTGAAATTCCTTGGCATGTATATTTTCAGGAAGTAAAGATAGGAAAATCCAGGCTAACATTGATGCACTATCAATTACCACAAAGGCGAGAGTAGTGGAATAATCGAGGCTTTATTGAGCAAAGATGTTGTGCCTCCTGTAGCTGGAACCAGTATGGCTGCAGCACCGGCGAGCACACACATTTATACGCCGCCTACTGGGCGGAGCCAGCAGGCAGGGATTTACCC